>NC_139219.1:232169788-232694788 GCF_055691185.1 Crinia signifera | reverse complement strand
ATATAGTCCTTGACCCCGTTCTTGCAGAACTACAAATAAAAGGTAAATGATTAGAAGATACAAACAGTATAGAGGGCAGGTCATTGTCCTGAATGAACGTTTTATTGATAGCCAAGTGACTTGCTAATTTGCAGTCATTCCATACTAATCCAACATTTAAACATCTAGAGGATAAACCTAAATACTATAAAGGGGATGCAGTTACAATCCCGGCGGTCGGGATCCCGGTGTTCAGAATCCCGACGCCGAAATCCCGACCGCCGAAATGCTGACACATACTCCCTCCGTGGGTGTCCACGACACCCCTGGAGGGAGAATAAATGAGTGTGCCGAGCGTAGCAAGGCACCGGGCCCGCTGCGTGGCGAGCGCAGCTTGCCCGCAAGGGGGGGCGATCCACGTCCCCCCCCTTGTCGGCATTTCGGCTGTCGGGATTCCGGCGTCGGGATTCTGAATGCCGGGATCCCGACCGCCGGGATTCAATACTGAATCCCTATAAAGAGGCAACGGCTGTGAGAACTGAGATAATCATTTAAAAGAAAAAAGCATTAAATGTTTTTTTTCCCTAACATTTAAAAATGGAAGAATCCCCCAAATATGGCGCAGTGTGGCCGCAATCTCCAGTTAATATGGACAGTGTCAGGATGGAGATAAACCCCTTTCCAGCAGCTCCTATCTGCATTCCTCATAGTGTTATCTATGTTGTTTTTATACATAAATATTTGTGTGTGTGTGTGTGTGTATATAGAGATAGATATATCCGGTGGCAGCTCCCACCTGCAATCTACAGGTGGGCTTCTGTAAGATCCTGCTGCTATGCCTATACAGCCCTCATCGCATCATTATGAATAGGAAGGAGGCTTGATGCTCACCAAAATAATTACTAGGGAAAAGGTAAAAACACTGACAGTATTCAGGGCTTAAAGTGGTCATTGAGAGGTGGTGGAACTCCTTTCCCCTGACATCAACCACCCCCCCCTTCCAATTTAGGCAAACTTGAGCCAGTGCCAGGGTTTTTGGCACCACCTGCAACTATAAGTTTATGTCCTACCTCCCCTTCTTTATGAAGGGATAGTGGTCATACAATTGTACCCCCAATTTAAATGATTTCACACAGTAGCACAATCGCATACACATTACACCACATGCAATGCCCCTTACTCACTTTTCATGTTACGCTGCACAGTAGTACTCTTTATACATATATGCAACACAGTAGCTTTGCTTATACACAATGCCCATAGTAGTACAGCTCCTTACACATAATGCCCACAGCAATAGTACCATGTGACAGCTTGAAATCTCATATGCTGTGCCAGAGAAGAAAGCTGCTGGGACAGTCTTTTCTGTTGGAATTACTGTGCAGATCTGTGCTGGAGGTGGAAGTAGTTGTCCCTACCATTAGAGGTGGTGGAACCCCCGCCACTGTCCTGGAAGAGGGAAGGGAACAGAACGCTCCCGTTCCCAGTGCTGCTTTGCGGGCGTCGCGCTGACGTCACGCGGCAAGGGGTCCCCTTCCTATTGGATGCCTGCGGCTGTGGACGGGACACGGTGGCCGTATATGAGCTGTGATTGGCTGCAGCGGCGAGAGGGGAGGAGTGTGCGGTGGCGCGAGAGGACCAGCGTTACCTGCAGAGAGGAGTCCCGGTGGCGCGTGACGTGCACGAAGGTCCCCGATCCGCAGCAGAGGCCGGCGCTGAGGAGAAGAGTCGGCGGGGAAGGGAGAAGGCGGCGTGATCCAGCAGCAGCTCGGGCAGCGTATGTCACCCGCGCCCGGCTGCTACCCAGAGAGGAAGCCCAGCGCACACTGCCCCGCGTCATCGAGCAGTGACGGGGAGACGCAGAGACCAGCGGGGAAGACGCCGCAGCAGCACCCAGCCTCCACAGCCTTCCGGCGTGTGGAGCCGCGCTGACGAGTAGCGCCCCCCTCCCGCATCCAGGCAGAGGGAGAGAGAGAGGGACTACAAGGCCCAGCACCCGGCAGACAGATCCAGAGAACAGCCCCAACGGAGTCCAGACAGCAGGTGCACAGCAGCCCCAGCACCACCCTACCTGACATTGGGCACACAGGAGTCCTAGTGCCACCCCCTTGCCGACCATAGTGACCCACAGCCGGGACACCCTCCAAGGCCTGCACAGGCCAGCGCCCCAGGGACTGTCTCCCCATACGGCGAGCCGCTGCAGCCAATCACAGCTCAGATACGGCCACCGTGTCCCGTCCCCAGCCGCAGGCAGCCAATAGGAAGGGGACCCCTTGCCGCGTGACGTCAGCGCGACGCACGCAGGCTCCAACCTCCCCCTCCCTCTCCCACCGCTTCCGCGCCTCAACACGTGTAGGCTGCCAGGACTCAGGAGCAGGACCACCCGGCGCCCTGTATCGGACGGACTACAGTGAGTCCAGTCTGTCAGCCAGCTTTTGAGATTATGGGGAAAATTGCTAAAACTGCTGGGATGTGTAGTTCCACTGTTACAGTGGAACTACAGGTCCCAGCATGCCCTGTCACAGTTTTAGAAATCCATTATCTAAAATCTGTGGCAGGGCATGCTGGGACGTGTAGATTTTGTTGTATGTAGGGGGGCCCCAAGCTGACCTTTCGCACCAGGGCCCATGAACCCTTAGCTACGCCCCTGCCTACCATTAGAGGTGGTGGAACTCAGTTCCCCCCAGTTCCCCCTCACTTTAACCCCTGACAGTATTTCACACTGGACCTTTTCCAGGTAGTTTTTAAGAAATACAGAATTAAACGTTATTAAAGTATTTCCTGGCAAATGTTCTCCAACTCCCATATGGCTTAGCTTGCATATAATTGCTAGTTTATTTTGGAGGGTTGGAGGTGCTCCCCAAAGTCAGAGAAATAGCATAAAGATATGCAAAGAAAAAAAAGACTTTTTTGGGGGGTATTTAAGGTTAAAGGTGTGTTTAGGTTAAAACGGGTGCGGGACGGGGTTCCGACAATCGGGATCCTGACAGGCATTTACCCGACGTTAGGATCCTGACTGTCAAAACACAGACAACCGGGTTCCCAATGGCCGTCGGCTATTTTCCCTCGTGGGGGTCCACAACCCCCATAGAGGGAGAATAGAATAGGTGGCTCGCGTAGCCCCGCAAGGGGCTTAGTTGCGCTCACCATGCTGTCTGGGTCCGGCCAGTCGGGATCCCGACTGTCGGACCCTGTACAACAACCGTTAACACATAGCTTTTATTAAATTCATTAGAAAAAAGTCCTGTTTGGTTTGGAGCGGTCAGGACACAAATATTTTTTTTTAAATATTTTACATGAATATTACACACAAATAAACAAACATAAGATACCACACTGACACTCTTGATTGGACCCTTATTTTTTAGATTATTACCAATAAATTGCTCCTATTTTGGAGGATATCTGTCAGTGTTCCTCTAGTGCTTAACCTGTATACAGTAGCTACTCCAAGCCTAAAAGAATCAGGGTCAAGTGTTGTTGAGGTGTAACATGAATATGGGTTATTATGTGAGGTGTAATGTGAATATGGGTCACAATGTAAGGTCTAACCTGAATAAAAGTTGCTACGTGTTGTGTAACGTGAATATGGATCATTACATGTGGAAAAACATGAATAAGTGTCACTACATGAGGTGTAATTTGAAAAGGGTCACTACGTGTTGTGTAACGTGAATAAGGGTCACTATGGGCCTTATTCTAGTTCACTCTTTCTGACAAATTCCTTCTTAGATGGACAAAACCATGTGCACTGCAGGGGGGCAGATGTAAAATGTGCCGAGAGAATTAGATTTGGGTGAGTTATTTTGTTTCTGTGCAGGGTAAATACTGGCTGCTTTATTTTTACACTGCAATATAGATCTCACTTTGAAGTAAATCCCCCCCCCTAATCTAATTCTCTCTGCACAAGTAACATCTGTCCCACCTGCAGTGCACATGGTTTTGTCCATCTAAGAAGGATTTTGTCAGAAAGAGTGAACTAGGCCCTATGTGTGTTGTGTAACATGAATGGATGGATGAACTGGGGGTACTATTGTGTGGCCACACAAAGTGAGTTCCACTACCTATACACGACCACTTTAAGCCCTGGTGCCCAACATCTTTGGAGATGCTGGCAGCCACCAGAGACATGGCAGTATATTTGTCTGTGACAGGAGCCAAGTGCTGCAGGAAAATATCACACTGCACCACCTGGCTCCGGTAACTGCAGAAAAGCCAGCACTTTGGTGTCACACCCTCCACACCCCATGCACCCACCTTATGATGCCACTGTCTGGCTATGAACTGTCCTAATGATTTAGCCAAACTGCATTCTGTAAAAAAAGGGGGCACAGAAGTCGCTGAAATGCTCTGATGGGGTGCGCAGTAGAAAAATCACAGAGAAGACTCTTGCACAGTGCTAGAATCTGCTTCTTTGCACAGAAGGTGCCTGCACTTGATAAATCCCCCCTTACACACTTACTTTAAACCACTGATGGCAGGCAAGTGGGCTGCTGATGGCGTTTTCCTTTTTGCTAGGCTGCGAGCATTCGCAGCCTATCGAACAGGTCTAAAATAAGCCCAAAGTGCTCCTGATAGATCAGCACAAAATTCATAAAAATTTGAAAAAAAAAAATTTTGATAGAGCATATCTAGTAAAAGTAATTATGTAATCTCCTGATAAACTAATGCACTAACAGTAATGAGAACCATGTAAATGTGTACAATATTTGCATCTAAAAGTAACAGACATTCCAATATGATATGCAACAGGAAATGTGTTTGCAGTAAGAAGCTGTTGCAATTACTTGCATTTGGCAACTGTTACACAGGTAATTTCCTGCCTGCGTGTTAAAAGCCTTTAATAAATAACTCATTTGTTAATGTTTTCATCCTTTTTTGTCTGTATTGACATGGTGACATGGCAGAGTAAGCATGCTTTCTAGTTATTTGTTCTTTGCGTTTTGTTGATGTTCTATAGTCTTATCTTAGTTAAACAACACCTTTAATACCACCATGATGAGGACCATGATAAGGTTTACTATTTGCATAGTTGTCATTTTCAACGTTGATTAGAACTCATATTAACAATTAATAAATAAATAGAAAACTACTTACCTTGTAGTGGGTATTGCCATGGCCGGTGTAAGGCTTCTCAGCACCCTAGGCAAAACTTCAACCTACTGCGCCCCCCCCTCCCCCTATTGCCATTAATACCCACTTACCAAACTGCCTCGGGAGCGGGGGGTGGCATCGGCGGTATGCCCAGGGGGGGGGGGGGTTAGGGGGGGTGCTGTTGTCGGCGGTATGCCCGGGGGGGGGGGGAGGAGGGGTTGCTGGTGGCGGCGGTATGCCCCGGGGGGGTCGGGCGGCTCACCTGCTGCTGCTGTGGGAATGGGAGCTGGGAGGTGGGAGCCTGGGAGGTGCTGCGCGAGCATGCGCAGAAGCCATCCCGTGGCCATTTTGGAGTTGGGGAAAGTGCTACAGCCCGTGGCCCAACCAGCCCATGGGGGGAGCGCGGCCGGCCCCTTTTAATTACTTTTTGGCCGGCCCTTTGGGAAATGGCCCGGTTTCCCGGTGGGCCAATCCGCCCCTGCATACTTACCTAACATTCCGGAATGGCAGGTAAACTCCCAAAAAAACAAGTGGTACTCCCCGTCCCCTTGGAAGGTGGGCAAGTCTCCTGCTTTTCCTGGAGGCCGCCCTTTGCCACCCACAACAGAGTACAAGGAGGAGGTGGCAGCAAGTATAAAGGTGAGGTCTTAGAAGTTCCACAGCAACCACCTATATTAAGTACAAGGATCCTCATAGACACCCTTGATTTTTTGATAGGCAGACTCAATGGCGCCCCCCAGATCCCGGCACCCTAGGCTGCTGCCTAAAGCTGCCTAATGCTAGAGCCAGCCCTGGGTATTGCAAATTAATGCTAGAAACAGTGATCTTTAACCTCATACCTGTTTATATGCATTTTAATAATATGTGCAGTAAAATGTTTAGTACTATTTGATCTTAAATAAAAAATATTGTGTATGTTTTTGTTTGTTTCAGTAATACATTTGTTGGAGATAATTGGGCATGTATGTGTTAAGAGTTTTCCATTTTTGAAACACATGCATACACACACACATAAAATATATATATATATATATATATATATATATATATATATGTATCATGAAAGCAGCGGCACTCAAGAGACTTGTTTAGCAGTGAATAAATCCGTTTATTCCGACATATGTTTGATCATGTACCAGTGCCCAGGAGGGGTGGCAATCGTAGTAGGATGCTGTTACAGCTTGAAAGCAAATGGACGCATAGATTGGATACGATTTCCCCTAGGGGTTTAAACGAATACCTGGGCTTACATTGTTTTCTATGAGTCTTATATATCAGGTTACTTTTGGATGAATTAACAATATTAGACTTTGTTATGGGTGGTTGTTTTTCACATACATTTATAATACATATCCAGTAATTTGTTTATTAAAAGAAATGTCACTTTATAACTATAAATTTATAACTCTGAACTTAATACTGTGATATTTTGTGCATACTGAATGTTTTTAATCTATATATTTTTGATGTCTTTTTCTTGTTTTAGATGTTTATATAAAAAAAGAAAAAAATGTTTTGTAACACATACGGTGATTGGTATCCCTAGCAACAGGACGCTACCATTTGAACCCTGTTACCCACGTGATCGCCACTCAGCTGTCCTGCATGCTTTGTAAGTATGCGGCGTCTGAAGCTTGTGTGATGGGAGCAGGATCATTCAGGTGTGCACGTTACCTGACGCTTGGGGGGGGTGGGTTTTTTTGATTGTTCCGGTATAAATATGTGCAATATTCATTGTATGTTTGTCCCTGATGACGAGCAGTTTATGCTCGAAACATATGTCGGAATAAACGGATTTATTCACTGCTAAACAAGTCTCTTGAGTGCCGCTGCTTTCATGATACATATGTGAACTCTTCTAAAGTTACGGAAGGCACCAGAGCCATTCAGCTGTTGGAGCAATCGAGTGCCGGGATCTCGCAGGATATATATATATATATATATATATATATATATATATGAAAGGAAGAAGAGATAGATGTGCGCTCTGTCTATTTCACCACTTTTGTACATTAATGATCATACATTGGTACATAAGATTTGTGTTGATTCTAATTTACAATGACAAAGTATCAATAAAAATGAGTTTGTACAACATTCGATGCAGGTTACAGATTCAGATACAATCTTGTTCAAGTGAATGACAACAGATCCAACTTCAAGATGTGCAAAACTTCTTCGGATACGAAATCCTATGCGTTTCGTCCCTTAGGACTTCATCAGGGGTAAATGGGGATCCAATCTGAGATGTACCATAAAGATAAATTTCTTCAAACAGCAAGAATGGACCTAAAGAGTTACTGACCACTTCAGTTTTGATAAAACCTCTGTCCTGCAGAGGTATAGGACTTCAAAAAGCCCAATTTCTGCCGGTAATAGCTTGAGGTAAACTGCTCAACCACAGGGGTCACTTCCAAATATGTGTGGTTAAAAGATACGAAAGAGATATAGTAAGCCTCCAACTCCTGTGGGTGTGCAGCTGCACACCCACAGGAGTTGGAGGCTTACTATATCTCTTTCGTCAGGCCCTATTTGTTCCCCTTGTCTCTTTTTGTTTTAAATTAGATTCGTTAATTTGAAGCTTGTTTGTTAATTTGGACCAGTACTGATTATTGTAATCAGTACTGGCGCAAATCCCTGCACACTTTACGCACCGACTCAATTCTACCACTTTACAGGGTGGTCTATAAGCCTGGAAACAGATTTATAATAGTAAATGAGTAAGGAAATATATATTGTCTACTGTACATGGGAAAAGAAAAAAAAATACACTAATGTCCTAGGACACTAGTTCTCCTGGTGGTTTTGGATGATATACTTTTTTTATTTGGGTGGATAGTAAACAAATATATAAATAAATAAAATAACCAAATAAATGAATGATTTTCCCTGCTGCGTGTGATCGCTGGGATTAGCAGTCCCTACCACATGGATGAGTTTTGGAGAAAGCTGGAAAAAGGGTTAGATCACAGCATCTGGGAAAACCAGTCAGATATAAGCAAAAATGTAAATGAAATAATAGTATCTATATACATAAATAAATTAATAAACTTAGGGAATTGCCTGTTTTCACACACTGAATTGAAACCATGCGTGGTCCTTTAAAATAAACATATTTAATAATGACCATCAAAAGTATCAAGAATACTTTCTATAACCGTAAAATATAGGAAAAGAATAACAAATTTATATTACACAACATACAACAATGGCTAATATCCGTGATGGTAAATGAATAAAGTCCTTGTTAAGGATTAAATTCACCAATCCCAGTCCCAATTTTTGGTGAATTTAATCCTTAACAAGGACTTTATTGCAATCTAAATATTAATTTACCATCACGGATATTAGCCATTGTTGTATGTTGTGTAATATAAATTTGTTATTCATTTCCTATATTTTAATATTATAGAAAATATTGGGGGCAATTTGGGGAAATTTGGGGGAAATTTACTAAGGCCAGTATTCAATGAGAAAAATTTGCCTTGTTTTATGGCGAGTTTGTGCTATTTTCGCGTTGGAAGGAGCATTTTGCTCTCCAAAAGTGAACCACCCTATTCAATGTGATATTTTCGCCATATTTTTAAGTGATTTTTGCCGTGTCTCTCTGTGTAGCAATTCTCCATCTTTTCATGGAGAACTGGAATGTGAACTTTTAAACTAAAAGGTTTTTTTTTTAATTTTGGTGTCAAAAAATCAGGATTTTTTTTCTGTGAAGGGGCATGTTATTTTTATTCATGTGCTTATAGCATATATATTTAATTAAAAAATATATTTTTTTTAAATTTTTTTTTTTACACAGAGCAGCCAGCAGGGGGCCGGAGCTCTCGAGCCGCTCATTAGATATTCATATATTCACTGCATCCGATCATTACATATGCACGATCGGGTGCAGTGAATACTGGGTCCCCCGCTGGCTATAGGGGGGGGCAGCTTGTGCTGCCTGGGTCCCGGGGAACCCACCTCCCCTCCACATATGTTCTGGGGCAGCCAGGGAGACTTTAATCTCCCTGGCTGCCACCGTCCCTCGGCTCCCTGCCAGCTCCCTGCCGCGGACGCTCGTCCGCTGCAGGGGTTAAGACTCGCCGCGAGTGGCGGCGAGTCTTAACCACATTAAATAGTGGGAGCAGGAGTGGCAGCGAGCCCCCTGGAACAGGGCGAGTGCATGGCGAGAGAAAAAATCTCTCGCCATGCACGGAGAATTATTCTCGTTGAATACAAAAAAAGCGTATTCATATTCTTAATACGAATGAATACGACTGGTGTATTCGTATTCCGGAGGATAATTTACTAATCAGTCATATTTGACTGAATCGTATTATCCAATGGCGTATTGATTCGTACATTTGTATTGGTTTTAGCCTGCATGGATCAGTCAGATCCGTGCAGGCTGCAGTGTAAAAAAAAATGTACACATAATTAATAAAAAAAAACAGCGTGGGGTCCCCCCCCCCATGGGCATAACCAGCCCCAGGCTCAAAGAGCTGGGCCTGGTATTAAAAAATCAGAAAACCATTTAAGTAGTGCTCCGCTGATTTTTTAAAACCAGCCCCAGGGCCAGGCATGGTTCCCAATATACGGGGAACCCCTACACCTTTTTGTCCCCCGTATTTTTGGAACCAGGTCCAGCTCAATGAGCCCGGGGCTGGTTATGCTCAGCAGTGGGGACCCCACTCCATTTTCTTTATAACCTTTTTTTACACAAAATCCCATAAGTCCTCAAATTCGCACATTTTCAGGACTAAAAATTGCACAATTTCACGACTAAAAACGCACCATATCGCAATCTTTTGCCACAAATTCACATCTCATTAAATATGCTAATTAGCGGAAATTTAAAGAGTGCAATGTGGTGCGATTTCGGAAAATGCTATTTTTGGTACTTGTGTATTATCTGGGCGCCCGATTTTATCATTGCATGCCACTACTTAAGGCATGCGATGCGATTTTTCATTGTAAAGACCAGATTTTTAATTCTATAGTCATCCATGGGTGATTTTATACCCCCACTATCCAACTACGCATGGAGTTGATTTTATATAGTGTGGCGAGTGCAGCGAGCCCAAAGCGTGGCGAGCGGAGCGAGCCCCGCGAGGGGACGTGGATTACTTTAAATGTATTCTGCGCTCGCCACGCTTCGGGCTCGGTGGCTCGCCACACTATATAAAATCAACTCCATGCATAGTTGGATAGTGGGGGTATGAAATTACCCATGGGTGACTATACAATTAAAAATTGGGTCTTTACAATGAAAATTTCCATCGCATGAATTGTATGCCACTATATTGCATGCGATGCGATGCAATGAAAAAATTTGGGCGCCTAGATATTACACAAGTACCCTATTTTTTTTCACATTCCATTAAATCTCGGCCCAGGTATCTCATAGCCCACACTGAAATGGTCTGTGAATGCAAACCTTGTGCCATGTTTGAAGCTGAGAAGTGTTTATGTGTTCTTAGTGGCCAGTCACACATTTGTGATTTTGATCAGCTGGAGGTTATCTTCTGATTTTTTCCTCATGTTTAAAATTCTAAGATGTGAAATACACTTCCAAATCCAGGTGCATTTTTTGGCGTATTTTTTTACGATTCGTATGCATTTATGATTCATATTCGTATTTTTTACAAATACGAATTGTAAATGACTAAAGTACGTTGTTTTCATGTTAAAATTTTTATTTTATTGATGTCGTATTCAAAAATACAAATACGCCATGTATACACCATGAATACGAATACACATCACCGTATTTTCAGGATAGTAAATCCTGAAAATATGAATATGCATAAAAAATCGTATTTTGCTGTACGAATATTAATTTTTTTATACGATTTTACCTTAGTAAATTTCCCCCATTGTGTGAAAACAGGCAATTCCCTAAGATTATTAATTTTATTTATATATAGATACTATTATCTCATTTACATTTTTTCTTACATCTTACTGGTTTTTCCAGACGCTGTGATCTAACCCTTTTTTCCTGATATATTGTCTACACGTATAAGTGTACATAAGTCTGCCTGGGGGTCTCTATATCCGCCTATTGCCATTTATTTGGATAAATTCTGCAACCGGTTATGCAGCCTGAGCAAACATTTCTTAAGGATACAACTACATAACTAAAACCTTACGGAGTTTACCCAAGTTGTCTGATGATTTCTGGCTTTGCACTGCAGATGTAAAAAGCTAGTAATACCCCTTTTATACCAAAAACGCTGGGTCGCACCCGGGTTTTTGATCCCCGGTTCAAGCCGGGTGCGACCCGGCGTTTGCTCCCATTTACACCACCGACGCATCCCACACCCCCCCCCCCCCTACCGGCCACTTGGAGATTACGTCATTTCCAAGCGCCGATTGCCGCTGCCAGGACCCGGAGCGCTGCGCTGGGGACAAAACCAGCACTAAGGTAATCTGCTGGGCTGCCCCCAGCCCCCGTGCACCCTCCAGCCCTTGTCCAGGTGGTGAATGGATGCCGCACACAGGCATCCATTAACCTCCTCCGCTGCCGCTGCTGCTGTCTGCAGGGTATAGCAGACAGCAGCGCAGGCTGTCTGTGACCTCCCTCCAATCTGCGGATGCCGTGGTCCACAGGTTGCACGTCCCCCATTGATGTAAATCGGATGACCCAGCGTACCCATTTACACCTCCCTCTACCCAGGTCCTAGCCGTGTTCTACCTAGGTCTGGTAGAAGTCCCGTGTAAAGGGACACGGCATGTCCTATTTACACCGCCGCTGACCCGGGTATGACCCACTGAAGACCCAGGGGTATAACAGACAACGTGTGGTACTCAGGGCCTGAAAACCTGATGAAAATCTTTTTCATGAAGTTACTTACCCTTACTCCCAAATGCAATTATTTTTTCTTCAATGGTCTCTTTAATCTACCGCAGACAGGGTGTGCCACGGATTCTTCCATGGCACCATAGTTTGCTAATGAGTACATGTCCTTGGAGGAGAAAATTATCTTCTTTTTGGATCCGATGGTTAAAGATACATTACTTTTTTATAGATATATTGATGACCTGTTTATCTTCTGGTATCGACCAAGAGAAGGTTTAGTTCACATCTTGGAGACACACAACAGCTTAGTGCATCCTATTACATTTACATATGAGATCAGTAATAGGGAAGTGTATTTCGTAGACATAATGACCCAATTTAAATCGGGAGATATTACCACGGGTCTTTTTAGTGAACCCTACTAAGCATAGCAATGTCTTGCACTATCAAAGTTTTCACTTTACTAGATTAAAGGCTGGATTACCTAAAGCTGGCATCTACAGATAGATTGTCCGATCTGGCTGGCTGCAACAAAAACCTGGTAATGGATGAGATCAGATGACAGTTGACCATTTGCTTGGAAATGCTGGAAAACTGACAAACTGTAATTCAGACAGTAACAGGTTTTTTGTTCCAACCAGCCAGATCTGACAATATATCTGTAGATGAATGGCCAGCAATTCCCAATATCTTCGTGTGAGACACATTGTCAGTAATGATAATGAGGTCATCATGCAATTTAAGATTCTCACTAACAAATTCTTAGAAAGAGGATATTCACTAAATTAAGCTAGCCATACATCTACAGATCGATTGTCAGATTGGGAAAAAACCTAGTAATATCTGAATGACAGCTTTTGGCAGTTTTCCAGCTTTTCAAAGCAAATGGTCAACTGTCATTTGCTCTCATCCATTTCCAGGATTTTGTTTCAACCAGCCCAATCTGACAATCGATCTGTAGATGTATGGCCAGCATAATTTGATACAACAGAGCAATAAAGTACTTAAAATCCTGAAAGATCAGCCACTACTGTCTAAAAAGAGGAAAGACTGTAAACAGGTTATTCCATGGGTTACAATTTTAAGGCAATGAGTAACACAGTCAGAAGGTGCTTCAGTAAAAATTGGCCACTAGTACAGATTTAACATGTAACATGACACAAGAATAATGCAATGTTACATGACACAAGAATAATTCTCCAGAGGGAGGAATTTAAGAGAATTTCTAGTGAAAGCTGATGTCACAGAAGATTCAAGTCCACTAGGATTAATAAAACCATGGAAGTTGGGTTGTTATATTTGCATTACTTACAATTACATGATTAGCGGTAACTCCTTCAAACATCCCAGGACAGGCAAAGACATTTTGATTAAACATTTTGTGTCATGTATCTCTAAAATTGTGACATGTAGTAAACATTATGTAGGTAAAACAGAAAGAAATTTTAAAGAGCGCATGGTGCTGCATCGGAACGCAATCAGAGGGACCTTGACTAAGGGTCAAAGTGATTAACCGGTGGCGCATCACTTTTTAGAGGCGCAGCATCCCTTAGCCACATACCTATTGGGGCCAGAGGGGGTGATAGGAAAAAAACGTTCTCCAATTTGAATTAAAATGGATCTTCTTTCTCAAAACGTTTGCCCCTACTGGTCTCAATGAGACTGTAGGTCTTAGCATTTTCTTATAAGTGTAGTTTGTAACCATGTCTTTTCAGCTAAATTTGGAATTTCTTATGTTTATGCATTCTGCTGTCAACGGATTTGAAGATGTTACTGCTTTTCAGGTTTATGACACTAGGGGTGACATTTAATGAGATGCGAAAATGTAAATTTTGCGATATTTTCGCGAAAAACGGCCGAAATCCCATTTTCGCATATTTAATGAGATGCAAAAAACGGCAAAAATCGCAGATTTTGCCACGAAATTGCACATTTAAAATGCGATTTTAACTCGCGCCGGAACTCGCATCCAGATGTTTTCCCATTGAAAAGTATACAATTCGCATATTTAATGAGATGCGAATTTGGGAAATGTGTTTTAAATATGCCAAAAAATCAGATCAGGTTCTGATATGCGAATTGGCCAGAATCCTGCACAGATCATTGAGATCTGTGAATGGTCCTGTGGTAAAAAATGTGTTAAAAAGTTTTTTTAGGGAAAAAAATTGTGTGGGGTCCCCCCTCCTGAGCATAACCAACCCCGGGCTCATTGAGCCGGAACCTGGTTCCAAAAATACTGGGGAAAAAAAAGCGTAGGGGTCCCCCGTATTTCTGAAACCAGCCCCGGACTCTTGGACCGGTCCTGGTTCCAAAAATATGGGGGACAAAAAATCTGGGGGTCCCCCGTATTTTGAAACCAGCAGTGTCATGCCACAGCCGGGGGACACTTTTTACATAAGGTCCCCCGGCCGAAACATGAGCACGGTGGCTGGTCAGCCTTGGACGGGGTACCTGGAGGAGTGGGGACCCCCCCAATAAAGGGGTCCCCCCCAGGCTTCACCCGTCCAGGGCTGAAGCCTGGGGCTGTTACCGGCATCCGTGGCCAGTGGACGCCGGCCTGATAGGGTTAAATCTGTCAATCCTTACATTGCTTTATACAGGAGATCTACAAATACCAGGAGACCTGTCCCCGCAGGCTGGGACTTGGAGAACCACAAGTCCCAGCATGCGGGGCATTAATGGGCCCACTGGGACTTGCAGTCCACCTGTAAAAAGAATGTTAAAAGAAAACACACACACACACACAGAGAAGTATAACTTTATTACATACACATACACACCTCATTTTTACACCAACATACTTACCGATCCAGGATCCAGCGCTGGTCTCCCTCCTGCATAAGACGGCTCAGCCCGCACTGTCAGCGGGCTGAACGTCTTTCTCCGGTGCCGATAACAGCCTGTGTAGCGCAGTCCCAGCGCTACACAGGCTGAGAGCGTGATTGGGTGATGCGTCTCCATGGAGATGCATAAGCCAAAGACGCTCTCAGCCTGTATAGCGCAGGGAGTCAGCGCTACACAGGCTGTTATCGGCACCGGAGAAAAACGGTTTAGCCCGCTGTCAGTGCGGGGGGAGCCGGCTATGCAGGAGGGAGACCAGCGCTGGATCCTAGATCGGTAAGTATGTTGGTGTAAAAATGAGGTGTGTATGTGTATGTAATAAAGTTATACTTTTCTCTGTGTGTGTTTTTATTAACATTCTTTTTACAGGTGGACTACAAGTCCCAGCGGGCCCATTAATGCCCCGCATGCTAGGACTTGTGGTTCTCCAAGTCCCAGCCTACGGGGGAGGTCTGCTGGTAGTTCTCCTGTATAAAGCAATGTTAGGATTGACAGATTTAACCCTATCAGGCCGGCGTCCACTGGCCACGGACGCCGGTGACAGCCCCGGGCTCCAGCCGTGGACAGGTGAAGCCTAGGGGGGGGGGCACTCCTCCAGGTACCCCGTCCAAGGCTGACCAGCCACCGTGCTCGTGTTTTGGCCGGGGGACCTTATGTAAAAAGTGTCCCCCGGCTGTGGCATGACACTGCGGGCTGTTGGAGTCTGGAGTCCGGTGCTGGTTTCAAAATACGGGGGACCCCACATTTTTTGTCCCCCGTATTTTTGGAACCAGGACCGGTCCAAGAGTCCGGGCTGGTTTCAGAAATATGGAGGACCCCTACGCTTTTTGTCCCCCGTATTTTTGGAACCAGGTTCCGGCTCAATGAGCCCGGGGCTGTTTATGCTCAGGAGGGGGACCCTACGCATTTTTTTTTCTTACAAACACAAAATCGCACATTACTTTAAATTCACACATTTTCATGCCTAAAATTCGCACATTTTCATGCCGAAAATTTGCACATTATCGCACTAATTCGCACTTTTCTTTCCGGAACACGCACCTCATTAAATATGCGAATCCGCGGCAAAAATGAGATTTTAAAAAAGTGCGATAATGGGCAATTTTTAAAGTGCGAAAAACTCTCATTCTATTAAATGTCACCCTAGAGGTCACTAAAGATCATGTCTGTTTATCTTTGAGTAATGCTAACTATGAAGTGACTTTTCCTACTACATGACCTACAGTCTATGAAGTTTCATTGTGATGTGTTTCAGTGATTTTCTTTTTTTTTCTTTGTATATATATTGTTGTAATATGAATGTATTTCTATGTATTTTGCGAATTACTATGTATATGTGATTTAAATACTGGTCCAGGTGTAACCACACCTGCTGTTGATTCCACCTGGGTGTTTGCCTGGGGAGAAGCCTCCAGCTGAGCTGATGTAATGTTGACTATATTAAGCTTGCACTTGTTCAATACTTTTGTATCCTGATGACAAGATTAATAAAAGTCTGGAAACATTGATGACAACAGGTCTTTGTCTCTGTTATTAAAAGACACCAAAGTGCCACCCATCTGTATGCTTCTTGTCTACACGTATGATGTGGATGTGGGGGAAGACTTTGTAGGGTATGTTACCAATATTGTCTTGAAGTTGGCCATTTTGGATGCAACTTTAATTTTTAATTAGGAAGGTAGTCATATGACATCAAAGAGGTGCAGAAATGCATAAGAAAAATATTGGTTTTCTTTGTTTTAACCCTTTCAGGTCCAACGTCTAGTCAGGCTCAACAGCCCTAGTGTTAGTAGAAGGTCCAATTGTGGGCCACTTTAAAATTAAAAACATTAACATTGTTCAACATTTAATGTAGACCATTATTGAATAAAAAAAAATTACAATTCATTTAAACATTTAAACCAGACTGTTTGAATTGCAAAAAAAATAAAATAATTTGGACTGCAAAAGGTTAACACAGTGGTTCCCAAACTGTGTGCCGTGGCTCCCAGGGGTGCCTCAGGACACTTGCAAGGGTGCCCCAGGTTGGTGGTCCAGGACCAATTCAAAATTTTTATGGTTAATTGTTTATGGGCAAAACCAGTGCTAGTGGCTGCCAATCATACAATGTGTACAAACAGAAGCAACTCCTGCCCTTTACCACATAACTGACCAAAAGGATCACATATAAACCCTATCTACTTAATGTTATATTTATTCTGTTTTTTTTTCTTTGGCCTAGGGGTGCCATGAAAAAAATTCTGATACTCTAGGGGTGCCGTGATTCAAAAAGATTGGGAACCCTTGGGTTAACATATCCTATTAATTCTCGAGTTTTAACTGAGTATTGATTTGAAGGTAGTGCCATGAATGACAATGTCACTAACACAAACAGAACGTGTTGAGACTGTCTTGCTATCTGGAGAACTAAGCACACATGCTATTGCATAGGATTTCAACCAATGTCACCCAAATATGCCACCTATTTCTCATTCCCTTTAATACGGGTTTTCCACACTAATTTGGTCTTTATCGAGGGTCAAACCTTGGAGTGCCACTCTTTCTTCTGCTAATAGATAGACAATAATCCTCTATAAAAAATGACAACTTTCCTCTATAAAAAATTGTATCAATGAGTGCTTGGCCATATGAGTCACACAGAGTAGTCCAGTGAAATCAGAACAGATGAACACACCAATTTGCAGTGAAAAAACGAATTTTCTATTATGCATTCACTCTGAACAGCAGCAAATAATTTTTAGTCACAAGTCTAAAGTGCATGGTTCAAACAAGCACAAATAATCCATATGAACATGTGCAAATAAGCAGCATAAATACTAAGCAAAGTTTCATACAAGAACCAAATCAGTCAAAAGTGCATACCTAACAGATTTAAAAGCTGATTGGCTGGCTGTTTATTACTCTCCATTTTATCACTTTTTGGAGCATACTTCTTTGTCTCGTGGAAAAAACAGCACAATCATCAAAGATCAAGAAAAATAGTCCTGCTAGTAATCTGCTGCAACAAAAACAACTCTTTGGGGGAAATTTGCTAAAATGGGAGTTCTACAGTATATCACATGGGATGTTGCTAAGGGCAACCAATCAGATGCTATCTTTTATCTTCTAGGTGCTAAATAAATAAGAAGTAGATTCTGATTGGTTGCCCATAGCAACTTCACATGTGAAATAGAATTCCCATCTTAGTAAATTTCCTCATTTGTGTTCAAACATCTTGTAAATGTTAGCCTGGATAGGGGCTGGTAAACTGTTCCGATATGAGTGGGTAGGACCATTTTTAAACACACTATAAGCAATTAGTGCTTCTGCTCTGCCATCTTTGCAGATTTTTTAAAGCAAATTATATTTTCAAACTACTTAGGGAAGTCCAATATAGAATCAAATGTTCTCTTAAAAACATTATGTGGTATTAACAATGAAGAATATTTGGAAATCTTTCCCATAGCAATTAAAGGAATTATATTTTGAGTCTCCATTTTGGCCCAAAGGAGATTTCAGAGGCGAGATCCTGTTGTCCTGTGCAGCTCCCTACGCAACCTCCCAATTTATTTTCTTATTTATTATCACTTGTCTCTTATTTTTGATATAATAAACTGTTTAAACGTTTGCTTAATGCCATGCTTATGTAACATTGTGTACTTTTGATACTTATAGTGCTCAAAATCAGGTTGTCAGGTAATTCTATATGCCGCTTCTGAGAGGTGGTGGGCCAGGATTGGGTATTTCATACTATCAGTTATGAGTCGAGGTGGGGAATTTTAATTGTTAATTGTTTAACCTAGTGACAAAACTCTGCCATTTAAGGCCCCCATACACTAGTAAGATTTGGACCACCGAGAAATCGGATGTGATTGGCATCCACTGTGACCCGATGCATGGTCCCGTGCAAATCGGGTCGGACCCTACAGATTGAACCTGCTGGAGGGTCAATCCACCGGAGGGACCCATCAGCGACTTATCGTGGGTGCTAAAAATGTGTTTGGTCCAATCTGTAGGTGTATGCCAGTGGTAAAGCACTGCTGGCACACACCTATGTGCAGGGACAGCCAGTGGCGGGTGCCATGGGGCAGGCAGTGGCAGGATCCAGGCAGCAGAGAATTCGCTCAGACAATAATCGGCCAGCCAGTCTTTTGAAAATATTTTTTTAATTTCAGATGCCTCTTCCCACCCTGCTGTTTGCCACCTGCTTCTACCAGCTCCCTGCCGCTGCCTGGACCCTGCTGCTACCAGCTCTCAGCTGCTGCTGCTCCCCGGGAGTTTGCATGCATTAAATTGCATGGTGTACTCGGATCGGTGCCGTGTCGGACCCAGAATTGTAATCCTGAGTCCGACCTGGCATCACAATCTGAAAGGGGTATTACTCAGACTTCTCAAAACTTTCCAGATGCAGTTAAGTGTTGCCTAGGTCAATTAAGTGGAGACAATTTGGATGGAATCTCTACCAACTGTCCCAGGCCTCTTAGTCCCACAGTATGGTGAATCTTGAGTAACCAAGGAGATTACAGGTTCTGTCTACCCCACTATTGAGGATTCTTTGTCTATCCTTTAAACAAGTGAGATTCTAGGGTTATTCCCGACCAAGTTGTGTGAACCCACAGCCTGGACCTCTGTTTAGAACGGCCACGGCGACACCTACTCTAACACTGTTGTCCTCCTCAGGCAGGTGACCGTAGTCTGCAAGTGGCTAGGCTTCTCCTGTAGTCGCCGCATTCGAAGGAGTGAGTTAGGCCCACTCCAACCCCGATACAACCAGGTTTTGAGACAAGACTATGGAGACCGTTAGAAGTAGTGACAAGAGTCGATCTAGTTAACTGGCACTATCTGGGAGGAACACCCTGCCAAGCGGCACCAGAGCAAGGACAGGGAGTGCGACCCAGTCGCAGACACCAGACGCAACAGAACCAAGGTGATTCCAACCTAAAACACCCCAAAGTAAATAATAAGTACACAAACACACAGTACCCCAAAACAAGCATATACCCACTACTGTGGGCCTCTCCACACCTGGAAGAGCGGGACCAAAGGAACTTCAGACAATACTGAACAACAAAGGATTATGGCAGCTTGTCAGAACTTTATAAATAAACAAAGAACAAAACAAGGAACCAGGTTCCAAATTATATTTTGAGTCTCCATTTTGCCCTAAGGAGATTTCAGAGGCGAGATCCTGTTGTCCTGTGCAGCTCCCTTCGCAACCCCCCAATTTATTTTCTTATTTGTTATCACTTGTTTCACACTCATTTGGCACAGCAGTGCTGGAGAGAATGCCCTATGAAGGGCTCCAGTGATTATTCACCTGGGAGAGATCCAGACAGCTCCCAAGCTGTGATAACAATCCCAAGCCTCCCAGGCTTGTGCACAAGTAAGCTCACAGAACACTGAGCTGAAAATGCACAGACACCACCGGAGGCCACCAGAGAGTAAAAACCCAAACAGACTGAAAACAACATAGAACAGACATGACAGGACTGAACCATACAACATGGCTCCTGACACAAGCTCTCTCCAGCGGCACAGAAAAGGAAAGTCTCTCTCTCTCTCTACTGTGGAAGTCCTGATCACGTTATAAAAGACTACCCTCTTTGTAAGTCTCAAAATAGTGACAAGCTTCCATGTTCCAGGGTTCAGGCCCACAAATCACTGTGTAACTTATACTAGTCCGGACTTTGTCACTCTACAAAAGGTTGCCAAAAAAAGAGACTTGTAGTTTCAACTTGGTCCCATCACTAATGGACCTAACTACAGTGTCAGCAGCGTGGACACGGCTGCCGTGTCTGCTGCTGCTACTGCGGCGCCACTGCAGCAGAGTGCCGGTGCACGGAGAAGGGCTGCCCGGACAATTCCACCCAGCGGGGTTGAGTCCCGCTGGCTCACGTCCGCCCAGGATGCGTCACTTCTGTCTGGCAGGCGGACGCCAGTGCAGGGAGTGTTTCTGCGTTGCCCTGTGTGTTTCTGTGTCACCACCTTAGCAAGAGGGGGACGCCGGACGACGCGCGCTCGGCCCCCTGAGAGGAATTGTAATTCCAGGGGGCTGATCTCATGGTGGGGGCTGATTTGCCAGAGTATCCCTTTTTAAGGGATCTGGCCCAGATCAGCCCCGCCGGTGATATTGTTCTTGCAGTTCTCCCTGGCCTTGCTACTGTCCTGGTCTTGTCCTGGTCTTGTCCTGGTCTTGTCCTGGTCCTGTCCTGGTCCTGTCCTGGTCAGCGTTCCTGTCTCGTCCAGTCCTGCCAGTCGTTCCCTGCCTGCACTTTTCCATCTTGTGCTGCTGGGTGTCGTGGTCTGGTCACCGTGTCCGTTCAGGTCACTTAAGTGCTCCAGTGGAGCTTGGTTCTGTTTCTTTCTTTATTTACTTGTGGGTAAGCGGCCCTGTTTCCTTGGTTCCTTTGTATTTACCTTGCTCTCCCAGGTGCAGAGAGGCCCATGGTTGTGGGTTTACGCCTGTTTAGGGGTACCGTGTGTTATTATGTACTCATTATTTTCTTTGGTGTGTTTTTGGTTGGTGGCACCCTGGTCCTTTTGTTTCTGGTGTCTGTTACTGGGTCTTTGGCCTGGTGAAGGTATCTTTGGTTCCTTCAGTGTTGACCAAAAGAACAAAATAAATTATGGTACTTGTTTCCTAGCACGGCGCCCACGATTTTCAGTCGTATGGCATCTTATGCATTGTATAGCATTGCATGCCGTATACCCGCATGTGATGCGATTTTAAATTGTATAAGCACCCTAATGGGTTTTTTCAATGTTAAATGGCCTCGTTTCGGGTTACCATTCATTGTGGGGTGGCGTTAACAATGGGGGGGGGGGGGCATTTCACATACAAATTACCCATCAGGGTGGGTATACAATCAAAAATCGGGTCCATTGGGCCATTTAACATTGTTCCCTATGTAAAATCGGGTTTTACATAGGAATTTAAATTGTGTCGGTCACGTCGGTCGCATCGCATGCCATTATAATGGCATGCGATGGACGCGATTTTTTAATTGCCGGGAAAAGGCTAAAAATAGCCCAAAAATCGCGTCGGTCGTGTCCATCGCATACCTTAACTTAAGGTATGCGATGACCCACAATGGGCGCCGTGCTAGGAAACAAGTACCGATGATATTATTTAGATAAGATGATCTGGCAGTGTGTGGGATCAAACAACTATCAGCCAATTGCTCCCACATGATGAAAATGGGTATGGCTAAATAGTTGGGAAAATAAACATGTTTAATTTTGGCTGACTAATCATTTGGGTGTAGGGGGTACTGTCTCTCCAACTGAACTATAAGAAAATGGACACTGACCTACTCAATTCTCAGCATTATATCCATCATCAGCCCGGTTTTCTGTCACTGACTGTGCCTGAGCTGGGGGTAAGAATCAGTGGTGCTGGATTACCAGCGGATACCAGAACTCCCCAATATCACCCCCACTATGATCACCCCCCCCCTGCAGCAAACTCCCATCCAGACGGCCACTTCCACTGTGATTGCCCTGGCCCCCCACAAACACACACAATCACCCCCATTGTAATCACCCGTGAGCTCTCCAACTCCCCTTCCCCTGTAATCACCCTCGGCCCTCTACCCCTGCAATCACCAGCAGCAAACTTGTGGTTATTTACCTCCACTATTATTACTGTGGTAAAGAGTGCCAGCTGGGTAATAGTCCAATGACTCAAACATACATATTTTATAAATGTGGGATTCATAATAGCACTGGGGACCAAGTAATGCTATGAATGTCCAGTGATTAAAATATTTATTATGGGACAATTTTTTTTGTTTTTGGGTACATTTAAGTAATGGGCACTGGATGTGCAATAATCAATTGTTCTGCAGATGGATGCCCATGCAGTGGCGTAACTATAGTCCTGTAGCCCCGGTGGCGGGGAGGCACTGAGAGGGTGTGGGCGCCGGGGGGCTGCGGGACTATAGTTACGCCACTGCCTTCTGCCCCTGCCACAGGTGTTTCTGTCTGCGCCGGGTCCCAGCTCTCCCGGCTACTGCTGCTAATGAGAAGTGACACTCGCAAAATGGCTGCCCCCATACAGCAGACCATTTTAAGGATGCGCAACCTTAAAAACGGTCTGCTGTATGCTTTTCTGAGTGTCACTTCTCATTAGCAGCAGAAGCCAGGAGAGCCAGGACCCGACGCAGACGGATGCGGCAGGACTCGGAGGTTGTTATTGTGCATGTCGTTCATTAAAATCAGATGTGTACCCAGCTTAAGTTTACAGTGTAGTCCATATTTTTGCAAATGTTGACTTTTATACTGTATGTTCATTATGTTATTGTGCCATCTAGTGATATTTTATTGAATTTACAGCAGTTAATGCCCTGCATTATTTCTATCGTTTACATCCATTATTATTTTTTACTAGTTACCAGCCCATCAAAATAATGGAACAACATATCAATTAAGTCAGCACTGGCAGCTGTGCATGCCTGAATTGTTCATTAGGCCCCATCTAGTGGCTGCTGGCACACACTTGAATTCCACCACATAGAGGTGAGGGGTAGTGTTATTCTGTTTTATATACTACAGAATGTTTTTTATTTTATTTTATTTCATCACCTATGTCATTTTAATACTTTAGTAATAAGCATAAGACAAAACATTACTGTGAAAAGAAAAGTAGGAGGAGCAGAAAAGAAAAGCTACACAAGCTACTGTATTCTGTCAAAATTCTGAAAGAATAAAATGCCTGGTACTGTACTCTCAGGGGCCTATTGACATCTCCAATGTGTCAGAGACCTCCCATCCTGAACTGGGCGTATTGTGGCCTTGGCTTCTATTGCTTATATGGTGTTGGCGATGTCCAGAACTTTAATACCTCAGATTGATAAAAAGTTTGAGGCTGTGCAGACGTCAGTGGATCCAGAGATTACTAAGGTTGACTCTAACTCTTTTTTTTTCTCAAATTTCTGACCTAGAACACTGTCTAAGTGATACTGAAGATACTGTTTATTCACTCTACGTTTCGCTCAGTCCCCAAACTCGCTTCCAGAATCCTAAGCCTGACAAACAAAACAGAAATTGCAACAAAGTGGTACTAAGCGCTGCTAATTGAAATAAATGTATCTACTGAGTATAAAGAATTTGATGTAAATCCAAGCAGTGTGTCCAAATCGTATTCACTCAGCAGATACATTTATTTCAATAAGCAGCGCTTAGTACCACTTTGTTGCATTTTCTGTCTTTTTTTGATGAGCTCGGGTGACCTCATCTGATACCTGCTGCAGCTAATTGGAAATTATTCTTCCTCTAAAAATCTTTTGATAATTTAATTAACCACTATTGATTGAGCGCCAGGATTTGTTACTCTGGGAGGAGCCCAAAACTCCATCCGACTAACAAAAACCTCTATTTTCTTGAGGTTATATTGACAAACGAAACAATCTGCCAAACTGGAGTCGACAGAACAATTTGGGCTGTATTGGAATTCTTGAAAATGATAATGCCAACATACCATGGACTACTGTATCTTATTGTTATTCTTTGATATGCTCTCACCTCCTTGACCCCACTACAGATTGAATGAGTGTACGGAAAAGATCCAGAGAGAGAGAGAGAATGGTTAATTCAAAATACTGTACTTGGGAAAGTTATGTGAATATCCTTAGAGACTTAAGGATCAAATGTTTTTTATTTCCATGTGTATTTTTTTCCTGTGGATATATATTATTTTTTTTTGCCCTACAGATTTCCTGTCTTTGTTACATTGGGGCAGATGTATGATCCGTCGTTATGGGGGAGAAGGGGTATCAGCGGACGTTATGTGCACTGATACCGCTTCTCCCCCATGTATGATCGTGCCGGGATGCGGTAATCTATGCGCCCCTGTCCATATCGGCGCTGCTATCAAAATGATAGCAGGCCGAATGTATGAACGGTCAGCATCGCTGACCGTTCCGCACGAAGCCGGGTTTGGCTTCGCCAGCATCAGGCTGGCGAAGCCCTATCTAAACAGCAGGGACAGCGCTGTCCCTGCTGTCAGCTGTGGGCTGCGCTGGGGATCTCGCGTGAACAGCGAGATCCCGCGCATGCCCAGTGCGGCCGGCCGGGGGACAGGAGATAGCGCATCAGTATTAACTGATGCGCTATCTCCAGAAAGGGACATCGCCGGAGGGGGGAGTTAACGCTCCCCCGCTTCGGCAGACAAGATGTTCTTGTCGATGTCCCTTCCTGCTTCCCCTCGCTATTGAGGTGAAGCAGGAAGTATCATAGCGGCGCGATAAGCGCTGCTATGATACATCTGCCCCATTATTACCTGTACCACTGATATTTCACAAACCGAGTAAATGACAGTTACAGTATGTAAGTATATGAGGATTTATTCCACATCAAAATCTATATCCACTTACTAAAAAAAATTAGGCTTAGATAGCCCTGCAGGTGCTACTCTTCAGGACGTGTGGTCCTCTTGACAAAAACACACTCTACTGCTGCCTGCACTCTCCTGCCATTTGATTGCGGCTACAGTCTGTCAAATAGAACCAAAGTGTATCAGATCATTCTGGTTCCATCGGTCCCCTGGTGTTTGCATGGGGGAGGGAGGGTAAGCCTCTGCACATGTGCATATTCCCATATGCGCATGTGCAGGGTTACTGTGCATGTGTCTTCGTCGAGAATATTTATCTCTGTGTAAATATTTTGTATGTCTTTGAGCCATTATATTTTATATAAGAATATAAGATTTGGAATTAAAAGTTAAGTTTTAGATTATTCATCCCCATTCATTGTGACAAAGTGTGCCTCCCATGAGAAATCTCTTTGTTAATGGATTGTCTGTCTCTTGCGGTCAACCGTCTTCTTTTGTGACCATCAAATATTTCCCCTCTCATAGTTGTGAGGGGATGCAGGGGCATGGGGGGATGGGCAGATATTCACCCGGGCAACAGCTCGGTAGGCTGTGAGCATCAGTAACTCTACCATCACTGGCGTAACTATAGCTCTGCAGACCCCGCGGTAGCTTGGAGGTGCTGGGCAAGTTTAGGCGCCGCAGCCAGTTTCAGTTCTTAATCTGCCCGTATTTATATAAATATGTCAAAATTAAGTAGTAAAGACAATATCTAAAAATGATATATGTTTAATTTAATATGTAAACCACAAATGTATAATATAAGAGAATTTCACCTTCTTTCTAAGCAGTAACAATTTTTTTAGCATAAATACTTAAAAACAGCCCATAAATACAGGGGGCTATTCAGACCTGATCGCTGGGCTGATCATTTTCAGAGCCCTGCGATCAGGTTATCACCTCCCATCCAGAGTGAAATCCCGCATTGTGCAAGCCTATGAAGGGATTGTAAAAATATTGCAGTCCTGCGATTAGCTCCAAATCCATTTGCAACCGCTCACCTTCAAATGATTTTTCCAGTGTGTGCGGTCTGTGCGTTGTCCAGGACTTACTCCGGGGCTGCGTTAGAAACTGGCTGATCAAGGCCGGAGCTAACATCACACACCCTCCCTGAAAACAACTGGGCACGCTAGTTTCTTGTCAATTAATTTACATATGGTCAGCAGTTAAAAAAAACACTGGCTTTTTTCCCAGGATGGCCTTGTGCATGTTTACTGCAAGCCTGTGAATTTGCAGCTGCGCGATCTAACCACCATAGTGTGTGGATACCCGCATGAGCTCAATGCAATATATCCAGGGTCTACTGTGGATTCTTTAGATCAGTACTGACTGTTTGTAAATTGATCATCTCAGTGAGCCATGGTATTGGCAGCACTGTGGCACCGCTGTTTACTCTAGATTTGGGTAAGTATACGGCCACTGCTAAAAGTATTGAAGTGTGCTTCGGGTTCCACTCTCCAAGGTCACTATATCCATGCATCACTCCTCTGTGACCAGGTCATCAAAGCTTAGTATGAGAGAGATGTATTTAGGACAGAAATGTCACTCATGGGCTCCGGGCCGTAGAAACAACATATAAGCACAAGGTAACCTCTGCTGCATTTTCTTTATTACTGCTTAGTAAGAACTGGACCATTGGAGTCATCTGCATTTTGTAGAAGTTCTTTAGTGGCCAAAATGCCTGCTTAATGTGGGATATTTGTGTATAATGATACACTGTTCATGGTACATATGGCAGTTAGTGGGCAGTGGCGGTAGATTGCTCAGATGGTGGATGAATGTTGTGGTGAGATACATGGGTTGCTGTTGTATGATAGGCTGCAAGTAATAATCCAAAAACTGTGATACTGTATAGTAGAGTGAACCAGTGGCAGCAATGATGGGCCTACCAGGTGGATTACTAGCATTCTCAATTAGTTTATACAGCGAGTGAGGTCAGTGATCAAGCATATTAAGGTCTGGCCAAAGGGAGCAGGGGTCTTTACAGGCATTTTCAACTTGTCCTTGTCCCAAGCGATTGTGCCAGAGTGCTTTAACCACTTGAGTGGTATGCCCGGAAATCATCATACGCCGGAGCTCCCCTGCTGCTGCCCGCCGACATTATTTGCAGGGAGCAGGCGGCAGCCTCTGGGATGTTCGGGGCGGCTCAGGGGGACTCGGGAGAGCTCAGGAAATCAGGCGTCTGAGTCCTCCCAAGCCGCACCGAACATCCCCGAGCCTGCCGCCTGCAGTCACTGCAGTGATTGACAGCTGGGCTAGTGGCAGAGGAGCTCCGGCGTACAAACGCCGGAGCGGAGGTGAGGGGGGTGCCCGGGCAAGCGGGTGGGAGACCAGCTACACTCTGTGGTTGGTTTTGCTGGGGCAGGACAAACCTGCCCTGGTAGGTTTGCCCTGCCCCAGAAAAACCCATGACTCAAGGGGTTAAATATACGGTCATTATTCCGATACCAATGAATTCTAGTCCAGTGGGTATGAATGATTATCGGCCCGTGGCACTTACCCCACTTATCATTAGGAAGTGTTTTGAACATTTGGTTTTAGAGCATTTAAAGGCTAACCTTTCGCCTACTCTAGATCCATACCAGTTTGCATATTGCAAAAATAGAAGCACGGAAGACACAGTTTCCCTGCTGATACATTCTACATTAACACATTTGGATACAGGCAATTCATATGTTCGATTACTGTTTATAGATTTTTGCTTTGCCTTTAATACCATTATTCCAGTAAAATGAATTACCAAACTGTTAGATCTAGGAGTCAACAGTTGTGTAACTGGATCATGGATTTCCTGACCTACAGACCCCAGGATGTGAGGTCAGGATCCATTCGCTCGTCTATTATAACACTTAATACAGGTGTACCTCAGGGTTGTGTGCTAAACCCAATTCTCTAATCTGTTTTCATCACCGACTGTATACTAACGTATAGCTCAAACACCATCATCAAATTTGCTGATGATACAACTGTTGTTGGTCTCATTAGTGATAATGATGAGACAGCTTACAGGGAGGACATACATCACTTGGCTACTTGGTGTAATGAGAATAATCTGGTTCTTAAATAATGTCAGTAAGACGAAAGAGCTTAGGGCCTTATTCTGGTCCGGTCGGCCAAACGTACGTACGGTCCGTTTCACCGTACGTTTCCCGTACGCGGACGGTGAGCGTAAGTCCGCCCACAAAACATCCGCCTACGGACGGTCACAAACACCGACAAAGGGGAGTGGCGTACACTTGTGCGTACGTCACCGCACACGGACGGATCTCCTCTTAGACACCGATAACTGGCGTACAACAGAGCTTACGCCACCGTTTACGGACGTCTCTTGGCCGTTTTCCCACCGACATCTTGTGGCTATATGAGCGTACGCCACCGTGCACGGATGGGTCTCGCCTGTTTTCAATGGAAAACTCAGCATATGTCACCGATCGTGAAAGTGAGCGTACGTCCGTGCACGGTGGCATACCCTTCACATATATGGCCCTGCTAATCTAGCCTTTCAACTATGATTAAGGCAATTAAATGAATTATTCTAATTGTTAATCAATTATTGTTTTCTATTACCTCAATTGTCTACCGTAATGAACAGCCTAATAAAAATACACTTTAACCCTCCTTACATGTATATTTATTATGTTCTAATGTTGCATTTTAATCACTATCTATGTGTCCCCACATTGCTTTTACTTTTAAATAAAGTTATGTTGGTGTTTGTGTGTATGTACTAAATTATGTCCATAATTAGTTTGTTCAGAATTTTTAACATGTATACCTACCCTGATGTTATGTGTGATGTTTTAATCTAACTACATTAAACATTCATGCATTTTCACTATGTGTTATTTAACTCAAAAACACACACATTCACACATCAATCGTTACCCCTCACCTCAAATTACAAATATAAATTACATTACACATCTGTATGTACCTGCCCTTACAAACCCTCTAACATATTTATGATTAAAAACACAGGCAACTTCTAACTGTACAAAAACATTTATTTAAACCAGAGTAAGGGGGGGGGGAATTAAAGGAGGGCCTCCAGTCGCCCAAAAAGATTGTTCAAATAAAATAATGTAAAGAAGATTTCCCTCAGAATGTTGGCCACCTCATCCTGGTGCTGTTCAGTGTCTGTAGTGAAGGGAAAAAAAAAATTATATTTAATACATAATATACACAAATGTTTGTTGTATTTTAACATAATAAGAAGTTGTGAGTGAAGTGTGAAGGGCACATACATTTTTCAACTACATTGAAGATGGGTATGCTGTAAACACGGTACTAATTAGTATTATGTTTTCACAGACATACTGTACACAGGGCCACCGAGAGGCAGGTGGGGCGGGTACATTTTACCTGGGCCCGGGCCTACCAGGGGGGCCCGGGTCCGGCGGACACACACTTTAAAAAATATATTTATTGGGCTGCGGGTGAGCCGGGATGACAAGGACCCGCACGCCCATGTGTCCGGCCAACCGCCTGCCCATGTGTCCGGCCACCGGCCCGTCAGCTGCGGCTGCCCCTGCCTTCCCCTAGACCAGTGATTTTCAACCTTTTTACCTTGCGGCACACTGAATAAGATTTTAAAATTGCCAAGGCACACCATGAGATCCCCACAGGGCAAAACACATTGGCCCCCACAGGAAAAAAACAAACCTATTGCCCCCATATAAAAAACAATCACACTGGTCCCCACTGGTAACACAAATAAAATACATTGGCCCTTTAAATGAAAAGAAAAGACAGTAAATAACACTTACTGGTGGTGGCTGTAAACTAGTTTGGGCATCTCTAGATCTGGAGGCACACTTGAGAACAGCTCAAGGCACACTAGTGTGCCACGGCACAATGGTTGAAAAACACTGCCCTAGACAGACGCTAGAAGTCATAGTTCACCTCTAGCGTCTGACAGGAAGCACAGCTCTGCACTTCCTGGTAACACTGCCGGGCTATGCTCCCTGTCAGAGACGCTGGAAGTGAAAAATGACTTCTAGCGTCTGTCTCTCTGTGCGCAGGGGAAGGCAGGGTAAAGCAGGGGCAGCTGCAGCTGATGGGCGGGTGGCCGGACACATGGGCACATATTAACCCCTTGGCAACGTCCTAGAACCCCTGGCAACGGAAATCCCCCTTGGCAATGAGCATTAACCCCTGGCAAAAAATATTAACCCCTTGGCAACATCCAATAACCCCTGGCAACGCATATTAACCCCTTGGCAATGAGCAAGAACCCCTGGCAATGGACAATAAACCCCCCTTGGCAACAAGCAAGAACCCTTGGAAATGGACATTAACCCCCCTTGGCAGTGAGCATTAACCCCTGGGAACAAATATGAACCCGTTGGCAACAAGCAATAACCCCTGGCAATGCATATGAATCCCTTGGCAACGAGCAAGAACCCCTGGCAACGCACATTAACCCCCCCTTGGCAACGAGCAAGAACCCCTGGCAATGCACATTAACCCCCCTTGGCAACGAGCAAGAACCCCTGGCAACGCATATTAACCCCCCCTTGGCAACGAGCAAGAACCCCTGGCAACGGACTTTAACCCCCTTGGCAACGGACATTTACCACCTTGGCAACGGACATTAACCCCCTTGGCAACGGACATTAACCCCCTTGGCAACAAGCAGGTAATTTATAATGTATTAGAAGCCTTACTGTGGGGGGCAATGTGGTGTGGCATAGTCAGTGTGTATTGTGTGACATCCCATTTTTTTGGGACGGTCCTGCGGGAATTAGACACTGCATGCGTCTAATGAGGCAGGCAGGCAGGGAGGCTGAGGGCATGGCCAGCAGTTCACACAGCACTGGCCATGCCCTCACAGCGACAAAACGGCTCCCAAAAATTTTGCCTATGGCACGCAAATATATTCCTTCTCCACTGCCAAAGTTGGGAGGTATGCATTAGGTGTGAGGGGCATTGCAATGTGTGGCATAATGTGTCAGGGGCATTACAGTGTGCAGCATAGTATCATAGTGGTGAGCTGCATCATGTTTCAGAGAAATGGCGATGTGTGGCATAATGTATCGCTCGCTCAGACACTGCCCGGCTGTTCCCGACCCGGCGTACGGCCTGCGCTGCGTGTCTCGATCATAGGTCACGCTGCGCAGGCCGCAGCGCTGACCACCAGCGCCGGAACCTGCTTGCCGCCGGGCCTCCCACGTCATACCCGACGCCGGAACCTGCTCGCCGCCGGGCCTCCCACATCCTCCCACATCATACCCTATGCCGGAACCTGCTCGCCGCCGGGCCTCCCACGTCGCACATGTCTACCCGATGCCTGCCTCTGCACTGCGGCCGCCTGCCCCCCCTGCAGCTCAGAAAAAAGTAAGTCAGTGTGGGGGACCAGGGGGCAATTTTCTTTTAGGGATGCCAATCCCGGGATTGAGCATTTTTCAATCCCAGTGATATTGGTGTACCGGCCCCAAGATTTCTGTTGACATCCCTTACATAGAAATGACCTTCTAGACCTAATTTGTCTCTGTCCCTGCGTCCCCACCATCTCTGTCCCCACCCTCTAGCCCTTCGTCACCACCGTCTCTGTCCCTGCATCCCGCCATCCCGCTCTATGCACCTTTGTCCCCGCCATCTCTCTCCCTGCATCCCCACCATTCCTCTCACTGTCCCTGACTTTTGCCACAATCTGTGTGGCATAATGTGAATTTTGGCACAAACCATGTGGAATAATTGGAATTTGTGTCATTCCATGTGGCATAATGTGAATTTTACGACATTCCATGTGAATTTTGGCTCATTCTGTGTAGCATAATGTGTAAGGGGCAAGTATAAGGATTCTACTATTGTGTTGCATAAAGGGTATATGGTGTGGTACACACCCCTATATCCTTTTAATGGCCACACCTCTTTTCTGTAGCTCGCCACTCCAGGGGGGCCCTGTGACACTGTTGTACCGGGGCCCAGGATTTCTCTTGGCAGCCCTGACTGTACATATTACATAACATTAAATAATTTCCTCCTTCTTGGATGAATGTATGCTGCATCACAGTTGGGAGGTTTGTGCTGGTGGAATCAACTCAAACCTCAAAATTAACCTGTGCTATTTAAGGGTAATGACATTGTTGCGGCTTAAGCACTCCTTACTAGGACATTGCTGTACAAATTATAGGCCTACAGCTATGTTTGGAAAGCATGCATCCATATGACCTCACACACTATTAACAAACCAATCAATAAATTATTGATGCACATCATGCTGGGAAGCGTAGTTACACAACAGCTGGGCCCACATAACTTCAACACCACTACTGTAGGATATGTCATTGGATGTACTGTTATGTTAATTACTCAAGGGGTGAGGCATGCCCACACTCCAAAAATACACCAAGGGGACCCTTGTTCCTTGAGGAGGACAGGCCACACCTCAGTGTCGCACTGCAGTGATATGTTGCAACAAATGATGATGTTGGATACACATATGTGGGTGTTGTGATTGTTTATGTGTAGAAATGTGTATGTAAACATTAGGCACATTGTTTACTTAAGGCTACTTGTGCCATCCTGGTCTCCTCTGGATGGGTCTCCAGGAGCAAGGGGGGATGGGATGGCAGTTGGGATAACGGTAGTGGGTTGGAGTGGGGATTGGAAAGGGCTGGGGGTAGGGGAGTGGCTGGGGGTGGGGGAGTGGCTGGGGTGGGGGAGTGGCTGGGGGGTGAGGGAGTGGCTGGGGGAGTGGCTGTGGGGTGGGAGAGTGGCTGGGGGTGAGGGAGTGGCTGGGGGTGGGGGAGTGACTGGTGGCAGAGGAGTGGCTACTGGAAGTGGAGGAGGAGATGGTGTGGGCACCAGCGGGCCCCAAGGTGCTCTCCCCAAAATCTGCCTCCTCTTATTGGGCCTCCTGCAGCTGGGCCTCCTGCAGCTGGGCCTCCTGTAGCTGGGCCTCCTCTCTGGCCCTCATGCGTGCCATTGCGCGTGCTGAAATGTTCATGTTGATGGTATAGAAATTGAAGGTTGCGTTTCATGAAAATGGGTGAAAGAAAAATTAACATCAGTCATGTTCATAAAAATACAAATGATACATTTACATTTTTTTTTGGAACATTTCTACACTTCAATGACACATGTGATCACAACCATGTCTAATAACCCACATTTATATATGAAACATGCACCATTAGTGTGATGTGAGGTTATGGCCACAGTTCTGCTCATGTGAAGTATGTGATGGGACAACAACAAGTGTGTTTTTATAAAAGAGTTATAGAAACATGTTCCATATGATGCAAATGAAACAAGGATGTCCAAACTGTGCACATGTAGCTGTTGAGAAACTACACATCCCAGCATGCCTTCCCATAGTTAAATTACTCCCTAATACCAACACTGGCAAGCTATGCTGGGATGTGTAGTTTCACAACAGCTGGAGGAGCATACTTTGGCCATGGGTGCTCTCATTTCAGCATAGTGAGATATGTATGTGCATTTAGCGGCCTAATGAGTGATATGAGACACTGTAATGCCTCATAATGGTGACATAAATGTGTGTGGCAAACGTATGCAGAAAAGAAAACATATCACCCACACTAGGAAATTTTACGTAGTAATGATGTTCTGTAGCACAGTGGTGCACATATCTCCTGATGTTATTTTATTTTTTTAATTTGTAGGTGGACAGACTTCAAAAGTGGGCTGAAGAAGAAGATGACTGACCGGTACAATCACAGCATGTCCACCGGGAGGGGGCCTATGCCATCCAATTTGGAATATACCCCCCTGGAGCAGGAGGCATTGGATGTGGTGGATGAGGCCGAGGTCAGGGAGATATCCAATATGGATAGCGAGCTCCCGGTGGAGGTCTTTGCTGCTGACCTTCCAGGTAATTTACAGTAATGCATTGATTGTGGTAAGAGATATTGTTTGTGTATGTGATGGTGACATTGTTTTTAATTTTTATCCTAGAAGATCCAGATACTCCTGAGGTACCGCCAGCATCTTCCCCTTCAGACCCACAAGTGGACCAGCCTCCGCCAACATGACACCCCCAGCCACAGGCCACATGGGATGCCAGGTGGATAGAGCTGCTGGATAGGATCCAGCAGCAAGGGGTGGAGGCTGCGGGCCGTCAACAGCAGTTTGGGGATTTTCTGGCGGATTGGAAGGATACAAACAGGCAACAGTTTGAGGCCTTTAACCGCCAGAATGGCATGCAAAGCATTGCCCAACAACTCAGCCGCCACAATGACATTCTGGCGGAGCTGGTCACCACCGCTAGGTCCCAAAGGGACGACACCCCATCTGCTGCCCCACCCCAAGCTGCTCCACAACCTTCCACCTCTGCCGACCCTCCTGTGTCCACTGGCCGAAGAGGCCGCAAGGCTCCTGTCCCCAAGGCCCCATCCAAAAAGGGGAAAAAAGGGCCAAAATAATGTCACCTGATTCACTTCCTCTGTGTTTGGACAGCAAATGTTTGAATTTGCACTGGGGTTCCAGGTCCTGAGTGCTAAATCTATCCATTCTCGTGCCAAGGGTAGTAATCTGTTTAATTTGACCTCTTGAAATGCAGGGTTTATTTTTGCTGGTGTGTATCCTGCTTAGTATTGTCCCTGGGTGCTGCAGGTCGTATGCTGGTGTCCCCATTTATTTCACCATTGCAGTTGCTGGGTAACACGTTTGTAGATATGCAACTTCTTGTTCTGGCAGATTGTTATTTTTGTTATTATATTATTTATGTTATTATTTATGCCATTAAATGAAAAAAAAAAACTGTGATGCTTACAGCAAATAAAATTATTTTCCCAGTTATAAAACACGTGTTGTATGTGTAATTTCTTGTGTAATCCAAATAATACATTTATGTGTACTTACTGAACTTGGTGTTTTGGGGAATGTAGTTAAGAGTTGTTCAAATTTGAGATATATAACCCTCTCCATGGCCATTCACATGTTCATATCCACCATTTACCTGCTAATTTGTTTGTGGCAGCACATGTGCAGAGCAACTTAATAGGTGAGAAAGTAGTTTCTGTGAAGGTGAGGTAACTCCTACATTAGTAGTTAAAAGCAGGGCCAGAACAATAATTTCCTCATGGAGTGGGTGAGGTAGGCAAACAAGGGGCCAAAGTGACATTTGTGTAGGAATGCATATGTGTCCTCCCAAAAATACCAGTCAGGACTCCCCATAGGTGTTGGTACAGGTATGTTAAAGATGTGTGAGTCGACCAAGCATTATAAAATTGTGCAAACATGTTAAAATATTGTTTGAAATATGAGTTTACAGAGTGATAGGCAGATGTTGGTATCCTTTGTTAGAGAGATGTGATAGCAATAATGTGATTTGTGGCATCTTACATCCAGAGTGTGTTTCATCCAATTCCTAGCAGATATGAAAGTGCTTAAGGTATGTATTTTGGCTACAATACAAAGATTGTGTGCAAAATAGTGGCCATGGCATTAGGATTGGTCAAACATCCTTGTAGCTCTTAGATGTGGTTTATGTATTTTTAGCATAAACAAAAAAACTATGGGGTTTATTCTAGTTCATTCTTTCTGACAAAATCCTTCTTAGATGGACAAAACCATGTGCACTGCAGGGGGGCAGATGTTACTTGTGCAGAGAGAATTAGATTTGGGTGAGTTATTTTGTTTCTGTGCAGGGAAAATACTGACTGCATGATTTTACACTTCAATATAGATCTCACTTTGAAGAAAAACCCCACCCAAATCTAATTCTCTCTGCACAAGTTACATCTGCCCCACCGGCAGTGCACATGGTTTTGTCCATCTAAGAAGGATTTTGTCAGAAAGAATGGACTAGAATAACCCCCTATGTTTGTGTTAGAGTGAAAAAGTTGACACATGTCGACTTCTGTAGATTGAGTGTCCTGCTGTTTAAACAGGGCCGGATTTGTGCCTAGGCACGTGAGGCACCGGCCTCAGGGTGACACCAATTAAGGGTGGCAGGCAGGCTGATATTCGGTTAAATAGCAGCATGGCACAGCGGGTGGGCAGCAGCGAGTGACGAGCGCCGCCACCACAGACATGAATTATCATGTGTAGGCAGCAGCGCCACTCATCACCCGCCACTGCCCACCCGCTGTGCCATGCACATTACATCACCGCTTAGTGGCTGGGTCCGATGGTCCCCCTGCACGTCCGGAAATGTCTCACTCACTGCTGCCGGCGCCCCCCATTGGCTACTCTACACACACACAGTCTGTAAAACACTGTACTAATAAGTGCCTCCCTCCCTCTGGGTCCTCCGTACAGTGAGGTGGGCTACAGTACAGTGAGGTGGGCTACAGTACAGTGAGGTGGGCTACAGTTAAATTTTAATGAAATATATATATACATATATGATTACATTAAAATAGGAGGGGGGGGGGGGACAAAAATGTTGTGCCTAGGGGCGGCCTGACCCCTAAATTCGCCCCTGTGTTTAAAGTATATAAAAACACTTACTGAATGTGTGTAGATGGTTATAAACTAACTACCTTGGCATATATAAGCAGGTCTTAAAATGAATCTTACCTAAAACTAAACCAACCTTTACATGTAGAGAAGTGTAGAAAGATAAGCTTCCAATGTGTTTGTGGGCTGTGTGTGGCTTGCAGGTAGTGAAATCATGATTTTCACTTAATAGGCTGCAGCATTGCTTATTCCATTCAGGTGTCTGAGTTTGAGTAGTAATCAGCATTAATTAGCAGACACAGGCGTCCGCTCTCATAGGGTATCTCTAGGGGTGGTCCGGAGGTATCGTTGGCGTCCGCCTGTTTTCTGTCCAAAATGCACGGTGCTTTCGCCGATCTAGCGGTTGTGGCACCGTACATTTCTGGTGCACACCCCTGTGTACACCCATGTTTACACCCAGTTTTCCTTATTATTTCGGCCGCTCCCCTCAACACGCCCCTATGCCGCCCACAATGACCGTACTCTTGCGGACAGGTTTTTTCGCACGGAAAGACCCGTCCGTGAGCGTTGTGAAGTCGCTGCGCCTGCGCATTGCGAAAGGTACGCATGCGCAGATAAAAGAAAACCCTGATCCGACGGCGTACGGCCCGAACGCACCAAGCAGAATAAGGCGCTTATTGTAGATTTTAGGAAATCACTAAACTCAACAAAAACCTGTTCAAATTGATGGGATAGATGTTGAATGGGTCTCTAGTTTTAAGTTTTTGGAAACCCACATCTCTGACGACCTTACTTGGTCTGTGAATGTTGGGAGTTTGGTTAAAAAGGCTCATCGATGCCTTTTTTTCTTGAGAGTCCTAAAAAGACACCGCTAATCTGTAGATATATTGAAGAACTTCTATAGCTGTGTCCTTGAAAGCATCTTAACCAGCTGCGCTATGGTATGGCATGGGAGCTGTACAGTAGCAGAACGCAGGATGGTTCAGCAGGTAGGTAAGACAGCTGAGTGGATTGTTGGGACTTCTCTTCCAGCGGTGGTGGACATTGCGAAGAAACATTGCTTACGACAGGCACGGAGTATTCTGAAGGATCCGACTCACCCAGCTCAGAGATTGTTCACACTCTTGCTATCCGGTAGGCGTTTTAGATGCCTTAAGGCTAAAACAGGTAGATTAAATAATAGCTTTTTTCCAAGAGCCGTTCTTGTATTTGATATAGCAGGTTTTATTAATGTATAGTGGGGGAGATAGGTTTTATATATTGATGTATACTATATTGTAGCTGACTGATGCTAAACTGTATTTTGTTACTATATAATGCATGGTAATAACAATAAAGTATATCGTATCGTTTCGTAGTTTGGTATGGTGTATAGGAGGCCATTCTGGTTGACTCACTAATCAGCAGTAGTGCGCTGCTTAGTGAGCCTTGTAACGCTGCCCACTGGGCATACGAATGCATGCCCCTCACCGCACAGTGAATGTACCTGCTGCACTGCAGATGTACCTGCCACACTGCAAATGGATATTTTGCATAAACATCCAATAGCAGTCTAGCGTGTGGGCAGGGCCGAAACTAGGGTTTCTGGTGCCCGGGGCAAGACATTCATTTAGTGGCCCCCCCAAAGGGAAAAATATATATATATATATATATTTTTTTTTTTTTTTTCAGAAGCAGGCACACATTTGGCATTTGGTATACTGTATATATATATATATATATATATACTGTATTCATAAATTAAATATATATTTATAAATGATCCCTCAATTGGTCCACTCGCATCAAGATACATATATACTAGAAATTATAAGAACCTAAAAACAGGGACAGTGCGCGCCGAAGGCGCCCGCTAAAAATTTAGGGCATTTTTTTTTTTGGGGGGGGGGGGGGGGGGGGGGGTGGTCACATAGTAGTATCAATTCACATTATAGCACACACCGTAATGCCCAGTACACATTACAGCACACACTGTTATGCCCAGTACACATTCCAGCACACACCGTAATGCCCAGGGCACATTACAACACAAACCATAATGCCCAGTACACATTATAACACACACCGTAATGCCCAGTATATATTATAGCACATAAGTGCTGCTTACCTGCATGCTTGATGCCAGGGGTTACATGCTTGATGCCAGGGGTTACATGCTTGATGCCAGGGGTCACATGCTTGATGCCAGGGGTCACATGCTGGTTGGTGCAGGGGGATCGCCACAAGGGGCGGGGGCATTTTATGGCCGTTGCCGGGGGAAGGGAAGCATTTTGTGCTCGTTGCCCAGGGGTTGGAGAAGCTGGCATGTTGAAACACTGTAAAAAGGTGAAACACTGTAGCCTTGCTGCGTGAATCTGCACACACACTCAGCGTGATCTGAAGGCCATGCCCACAAAATTTCAGGTGCGCGGCTGTTGGAAGGTATGAGTTCGCCCATGAAACACATGCGAACATCCAGGGCTGCCATCAGAAATTTTGGGGCCTGGGACAGACGATGTAGGCAGGGCTCCTTACCCCCCCCCACCAGAATAAAAAAGACCCCCACAAACTAGATGAAACGATAAACCGATAATCCGATATTGGCTGCAGGTATATATATATATATATATATATATATATATATATATATATATATATATATATATATATAGGATTAGGCACAGGGCATGGAAGGGTGGGCTAGGTAGGTCAGGGAAGGCTGGGCTAGGGGGGCACAGGGCAAGGAAGGCTGGGCTAGGGAATGCAGGGCTAGGGGCAAATGGCAGGGAAGGCAAAAAATATTGCATATCTGCCTATTCCTCTTGATGCCATGGGGTGCTCCTCCTGCTGTACCATGATGCAGCATTGCCGTATTTTCGGGATAGTAAATGTCAAAAATAAGTGTCTTTCTGGATACAAATACACCTGTTTTTTTTACAAATTTCCCTTAGTAAATTTCCCCCGTGATGTCAATGTCTTATCTGAATGATTATAAAGGTTAATGGTGTAATGGTGCCTGTGCTGTGAATAAATGTGCTTATACATGATTCTACATGTTATACTACTGTCCTGTGTTGAGTGATTACAAACTGTGAGGATGTCAGAGATATGTGTTCATATGCTATATTAAATTGGTACTTATGTATTATCTGGGCTCCCATGTTAAATGCACCCCATTTTTTCATACCCCTACTATCCAACTACGCATGGAGTTAATTTTATATAGTGTGGCGAGCGCAGCGAGCCACCGTGCCCGAAGCGTGGCGAGCGGACGTGGTCTCATAAGAAAAATGGGAGCCCAGATATTACATAAGTACCATTAAATTTTATGAGTATTATATTTATATATGTGTACCTTGTCAATATCTCCAATGTAATATCCTAGATTGGTGAATTTTGTATCCCTCTATCTATCTTTCCTGTCTAGATGGGATGCCTTTCATGTGTTTCAGCTATATCATATCGAGTGAGATATTTTGTATACCTCACTCGGTCATCAAAATATGCTTGGCTCTTATATTTCAATAACAAAGCACGTCTTTTGTTTTATGCTGCTTTCCCACTGCAGACCAGTTTAAAGTACTGGTAATCTTAAATGGTATTTAAAACGGTATTAGCATTCCCACTGCAGCAGATTTGCATACCTCCCAACTTTCTTTGCGCCCGACCCGGGACACAGCTGCTGCGCACCTCAGGCGCACCCATTTTGCTCGCTATGGGGGCATGACCCAGAGGCTCTATGAGCCTCTAGCCATGCCCCCAGCCCCCTGGCTGCGGGAAAAGACGCTGTGTGCATGCGCACAGCGTTTATTCCCCGCTGCTTAGCAGCCAACAGGGGGGACTCCCAACAGCCCCCCCTCACCGCAGGACACTGCCGGCCGCGGGAGGGACAGCGGGACAGGCCCTGAAAATCGGGACTGTCCCGATAAAATCGGGACTGTTGGGAGGTATGGATTACCGTTTTAAATACCATTTAAGTACCATTCCCATTGCAAAGAGTGCCTAACCCCCCCCCCCCCCGTACTTGCCCTGTGCCCCCACCTCCCCTCCCCTTGTACTTACCTGCACGGGGATGCAGGGCAGTGGGGAGGCAGCCGGGGTCCATGCAGGGTCCATGCGGGGTCCAGGCAGTCCCAGTGCCTGATGAGAACTAGTAGTTCTCACTTTGCGCATATGTAATGAGTGCACGTGCATAATAATGAGCCGCTCATTACATATACGCATATGTAATGAGCGGCTCATTATTATGCACGTGCACTCATTACACATGCACAAAGTGAGAACTACTAGTTCTCATCAGGCACTGGGACTGCCTGGAGGCTAAATAACGTTTAAGAGGCATTCCCACTGCTTCTTAAACGTTATTTTAACGTGTAGGACTCTGCTTTAAAAACGGGTTGAAATACCATTTAACTTTAAACGGTATTTCAACTCTGGCACTTTCCCACTGCATCCTTAAACGGTAAATTGCGCTGAAAATTGGCAATTTACCGTTTTTTAGCTGCAGTGGGAAAGGGGCATTAGTTTCTAGTATTACCTATCTGTTCTATGTTATGTTATGTTATATAAGATCCCCTCAGTCCTGTCAAAGACATATCTCTTGTCCGCACAGGCTCCTTGGAGATACATTTTTGAAGACATATTGATTATCTGTACACAGGGTCACATCCATATATAGAGTGATTGAAAGAAAATATTTTTTCTTTATATTATGGGAAATGTGCAGATTCCTGGGCTTCTCTTGCAGTGGATATATCCACTATCTTATGCTGGGTACACACCAAAACGATTTTGGCACAATCCCATCAATCTGGATCCAATTCAGATGGATTGGTTGCAGATTGGATGCAGATTTGGTCAAAATCGTTTGGTTGGATCTGAATTGGATCCTAATCCGATCCTACCTGATGCAGGTAGGATCTGTAAAAGATCCATTCATCTGAATACAGAGGGGATCGGATCGTATGCAAATCGTATGCAAATTGTGTGATCCGATTTGCATACGATTTGCACCCAATCCAAATCGTTTTGGTGTGTACCCAGCATAAGTCAAATGTTACTTGTTAAAGGAGAACTGGCCTATTGCCCCTTAATGTTTAGAGGAATTAAAAACCAAAGTATCATTACCAAGATGCTTTCTTGGTTATCTGCTAATAGTATCGTAATGCTTGTGTCGTCCTTCCCACCCTGTCGACCGAAGCCATGTTGACTTCTTTCAGGTGTTGACCTAAGAAATGTAGACCTAGTGGTCCACCCAGTGCATGTCAACTTAATTTGTGCAGACCTAGTGGCCCATACCCGAGTATACATGGGTCAAGGCTTGTGCTGCTCTCTCCCCTGCCACTGCACCATGCACTGTGGTGAGTACAGCGGGGTGATACTGCTGTACATGACTGGGGATTTTTTTTCCATTAATTCCGGGGGGGGGGGGGGGGGGTGTGTCTCAGTATTCTTACCAGTGATGAGCAGCTCCTTTGCCCCTTACCCACAAGGATCACCTGACTGATACCCCTACCCCTCCCTGTGAGCTTCCCCACCCTTCCTTGTGTCCCCTCATTCTGGACCCCTCAACTTATCATTGTGCCCCCCTCACTTTACCCTGTGCCCAACTGCCACCTCTCTGGGACCACCTTCACCCTATGAACACTCCACACCTTACCCTGTCCCAACCTTACTCCTCATTTTGCCCCCTCACCTTACCCTGTGCCCACCTCACTCTGTTCCCAGTTTACCCCTCCCTCAACACCCCTCCCTGTGCTCAGCTTACTCCTCCCTGTGACCCCCTTCACTGTTTTTTTTTTTTAAATTTCAACTTTATTTTCATTTTACATAAGATCTAAAACATTTTCTAAAAATGACAGAATGCCTTACATGCCATACCCTTCATTTCGTCCATTTTGGGATACTCAATAACATTCAGTAATTTTACAGCTTAGCCTTATATCAAGGGGCGAACTCCACCTCTCCCTCTAATTTATTCTTAATTTAAATTCATATTTGTTTCTATTTTCTATTCCTTAACATTATATCACCCTTTGTTTATTCTTTAGTGTTTTATATATCTTATCTTCTGTGCTTTATTCTCTCTATTTCGTATTGTCTTTTTCTACCTTCCCCTTTCCTATATAGTTTATCTACATACCTAGTCCCTGTGTAATGACTTCTTAATCCGCTACTTCCTATAAGTGTCCTTACGGCTTAGTATGTACGTGCAACATCTTATTCTCTTATACGTGGGGTTCATGTGTCTATTTCTGTGATTTTTATTATTCGCTCTATTGTGTTCTGCTTTATTCTATTTTTACATCTTTTTTACGTATATCTTCTATGTGCTTTACCAGTTTCCTTATCTCATTATAGTGTAATTCAAATATTGATTCCTTCACCTTTTCATTATTACCGCTATTTTAGTGTAGCCCTTTTTTCCAGGAGCCGTGGGATTCGCCCCTTGATTTACACTTTTTCCCCATCTATACTCTTCCTTCTCTTTTCCCTTTTTTTTCCTTTTCTTCTTCTTTCTTTTTTCCCCTTCTTTCCTTTTCCCTTTTTAAGCTGATCCGTTTGTTTATATCTCATTCCCAAATTTCGGGTATGCATTTCAGCAATCTTACCATTACATATTCCTATGTCATTTACTACTAATTTCTTACCCTTCCACCCTCCCCCTTTAGGTTGATTTTAACTTTTTACTTCTTTCCTTTTCGTAATAAGGATTCTGGTTACTTTAATTTCCATTAACTATTACTTCCCCCTCCTACATCTTCCAGTTGTTCCAAACCTTATAAAAAGTGCTTATCCTCCCCCTTGCCATATACGTAAATTTTTCATGTACCATAGTAGCATTTATAAGGGCTTTCCAGGTATCTATGTCAGGGCCTTCTTTAGCCATCCACTTGCGGGCTATACAGGTTTTTGCAAGGGTAAATGCTATGATAACAAACAATCTACAATGTTTTTCCATTGTCCCCTTCTTTATACTAGACAATACACAGGCGGATGGTGTACAACTTTCCCTAGGAACTCTTCTGATCACCAATTCATTAATCACCTCTTCCCAAAATTTATTTACCTCTGGGCAAGACCAGAGTAGATGCCAGTAAGTGCCTATATTATTTATGCATTTAGGACAATTAGCACTATCTCTCCCCCCGATTCTATACAGTAACTCTGACGTCATATACGTCCGATGGACTATGAACAACTGAATCTGCTGCTGGCTCACTTGATTAGTTGCTAGGGTTACATTAACAAGGGTATCTTGCCATTCCTGTTCGGAGATAGGGCCTAGATCTGCCTCCCATTTGATCTTTAATTCCCTCAACTCGTCCCTGTTGATCTCTTGGCCAAGAGCCCGATATAAATAGGATACCTCGTGCCTACTTGGACATCTCTTGAGTAGTTTTTTAGTTGCTGCATGTTCTATTTTTGGGGCAGCCCTTCCAAATTGGGTGTTACAGGCATGTCGCAATTGCATATAATTAAACAGATATTTATTGGGAAGTGCAAATTCAGATTTAAGGGACTGAAATGATCTCAACTCCTCATTTTCGTATAATTGACCCAGGACTTTAACCCCTTTTACTCCCCATATCTTCTCCATTTGTAAATTCCCTAACTCTATTAATGCTCTAGCTCCAACCAGGGGCATTTCCGGGTCAATTCCCTGAGTTCCCAGTATTCCTTCCACCTGTTTCCATACCAAATTCATCTGTCTAATAATTGGTGGCCATTTCCGCCTTATGTTGCAACTCAACAACATTTCCAAAGGTGTGTGCCCAGGGGTTAAAATCCTAATTATCTCACTAAAGCCATCCTCTTCTATCCCACTTTGGGTCAGGTTTCTTAGATGCGCCAGTTGTGTGGCTAGATAGTACAGCCAGAGGTTTGGCAATGCCAATCCTCCCTCCCCTTTTGGCCGGGTTAAGGTTTTTAATTTTAATCTTGGTCTTTTATTAGACCAGATTAGAGATGATAATAATCCTTCTATCTGACGAAAAATCCGTCTTGGAAGATAAACTGGGGAGTGGTGTAACACATATAGAACCTTCGGCTGTACTATCATCTTAACTAAGTTGATTTTCCCTGTTGTCGTCAGAGGAAGACGCCCCCAGGGTTCTATTTTAGATTTAATATATTCGATTTGCGGGGTTATGTTCAATACCTCAAACCTTGAGGTATCCCTCGCGACCCTTATACCTAGATACTGGAACTCTTCAACCCATTTAAGTGGGGCCGGGGCTATAATCAATGGGGGGCAAGGGCCCTCAAGGGGTAATATGCAGGATTTATTCCAGTTGATGTTAAGGCCCGAATATCCCCCAAATCTCTCCACAGTTCCCACCACCTCCAGCACTGCCTCCAAATGATTGTGCACAAAAAGCAGAATATCATCTGCGTATAACGCAATTCGGTCTTCTTTTTTCCCAATGTAAATTCCCTTTATTATTCTACTTTCTCTTATGAGGCATGCCAGAGGCTCAATGGCCACTGCAAAGAGACCGGGGGACATCGGGCATCCCTGCCTTGTACCCCTTTTAATCTCAAAACTAGGAGATATATAATTATTCACTGAAACTCTTGCAGTTGGGCATGAGTACAGTAATTTAGTCCAATTAATAAACACCGGGCCGATCCCTATCCATTCCATAGCCTCCCACAAATAGGTCCATTTAATAGTGTCGAAGGCTTTGGCCGCGTCGAGTGAAATAACAGCCGCGGCCTGCCTTTCCTCCTGCTGTACTTGCAGGTGGAGGAACAGTCTTCTCAGGTTAGAAGTTGTGGACCTTCCCGGCATAAAGCCGGCTTGGTCACTATGTATAACTTCTATTAAAACCTGGCTCAACCTATTTGAAAGGACCTTAGCCAAAATCTTTACATCATTCGTTAACAGGGATATTGGCCTGTAGGATTCCACCTCTTTAGGATCTTTGTCTTTTTTAATAATTACTGTTATTAAAGCCTCTGACATTGAAACAGGAAGTTTTCTATGTAAATACACTTCGTTAAATAGAGTCAGAAACCTGGGAGAGAAAAATCTACTATACTTTTTATAGATTTCTTGGGGTATTCCATCCATTCCCGGCGCCTTCCCCCCTGGAATGGAGGCTATTGCCGCCTTGATCTCTTCTAAGGTTATGGGGGCGTCTAGGATTTCCCTGGAGGCAAGGGACAGGGTTGGATGACTTATATCAGCTAAATAACTTCGGATCTCCTCAGAGGTATATATCTGATTAGACTGGTATAGTTGGGAGTAAAATTGTCTAAATTTCTCAGCTATTTCAGGTGTCTGATAGACCGAACTTCCTTCTTTTACTTTTATTTCTATTACTGTATTTGCGGGTCTGTCCTGCTTTACAATTCCTGCCAAAAAACTCCCAGGCCTGTCGCCTTCAACATATCTTAAATGCCCTGCGTATAATTCCCGTATTTTTTCCTTTTCCTCTAGGTATTGTCGCCAATCCTCTTGGGCATCCCTCCATTTCTTTTTATTTTCCTCAGTACTACTAAGGAGATATACTGATTCCAAGGTACTACATTTTTTTTCCAGCTCCTGCTCTTTAACCCGGTATGATTTTTTAAGCCCCGCTATCTCCCTTATCAATGTTCCCCTGACGCTGGCTTTGAAAGCATCCCAAATAACTTCAATGGGCGCTGACCCATTATTGGTTAAGAAGAATTCATGCCACATAGCTTCTAGTTTTTCCCCCTCCTCCAGTTGTGTCAACCAAAATGTATTCAGTTTCCAAAATGTAAATCCCCTTTTATCACCCAAGTTCACTTTATACAGTATTGGGGAATGATCTGAAATACCCCGTGTTAGATAAGTGATTTCATGGGTATTCGGGATTAACTCTTCGGATACCAATACTAGGTCAATTCTTGACAATGTATCATAGGAACTCGAGAAACAGGAGTATTGCTGTATTTCCGGGTATTTCTCCCTCCATACATCCCGAAGTCCCATTTCCTTTACAATTTCTGAAAACCCTGTTTTCCGTATTACACCTCCCGTACTCCTTGCCCGCTTCCTATCCAAACTTGGGTTCATTACATTATTAAAATCCCCCATCATTACAATGGGTACATTAGGGTATAGTGCCATGAAATCTGCTGCTGCTCTTAACACATCATAACTAAACGGTGGTGGTATATATACAGCCATCAGCAGCAGAGTCCTGGACCCAATTCGAGATTTAAGAAAAATATATCTACCCCATTGATCAACCATTATCTTATCCATGGTAAATGGAACCCCTCTGCGTACCAACACGGAGACCCCCCTAGAGGTGGAGGTGTGAGTTGAATGGTAAGCCCATCCTATCCAAGATTTTTTTAGTGATAACACCTTACCCCCTTCCAGGTGGGTCTCCTGTAGGCAGATTATATCTGCAGCCTGCTGACGGATGTATCTCATGACAAGGGCTCGTTTTATTTTGTTGTTCATTCCCCTCACGTTCCACGTGAGGAAACTATAATTTACCGACATTCACCTTTTTCGGTTAAGGACACAGCCAGGAGTAGTTCAATTTCTTCTTAGTAACCATTTCATAACAGAAAAAAGCTTCCCGCTCTTCATCAACCTAACCCTTTCCCCCCCTCCCCCTTCCACCCCCCTCCCTGCATGCCCTCCCTCTCTTCTATCCATGACATGCTTTATACCCAATCCTACCCACCCCCACCTATTCCCCTTCCTATCTACATCGAACTGTTTTGAGGCAATCAATTTAATGGCTACAGGTTGGGGGCTCTCCCCCGCTCCCAAAATCATCATATTTCTAAACTTCCCAGCAAGGACCAACCAATCTTCTCTTTCTCCCTCCCTCTCCTTCCCCTCTTCCTCTCCCCCTCCCTTCCTCCCTCCTCCCGTCCACCATCTTTCAATGACGCCGTTCTTATATTTTTCAAAAAAAAAAAAAAAGAGGAAGGAAAATAAAGATATTAACCATTAAACCACTTCTCTATCACCAATCAGCAAGCCAACTCAATTATAATTCATTACACATTTGCCTGGAAATTACAATACCAGCATGACCTCTTTTCGAGGGAACCTAGAGTTTCCACAGGCTACAAATTTAGCATTCACCCCGACTTCCACAGTCTTTATGTTCAAAAGGTATCCCATAGAATAATTCGTCATTTCTTGACAACAAAAGAGTCGTTCTGGAGGGTCTCTTATCTCAGTCTCATTCCCTTTTCTCTTTTATGGGGGAAAAGTGGGGAGAAAGGGGAGGAAAGAGAAAAAAAAAAATATATATACTAAGAGGGGGGAGCAAGTCAAAGAGGGAGACAGTTATCACATTTTCATTTACTCTTGTGCTTTTTATCTGGCTAATTAATTCAAATTCATTGCGCGTTTGCCTGGAAATTTAGAGTCCAGCCAGGCTGCAGCTTCTTTAGGTGTTAGAAAGAATTTTGTGTTTCCCTCGTGGACCACTCTGAGCTTAGCCGGGAAGAGCACTGCATATTGGATCTCCAGGTCTCTCATCCGTTTCTTGATATCATAGTATTGTGCTCTTTCCCGCTGAACCCCGATAGCATAGTCCGGGAACACTGAAATCTTTGTGGTATCCCATACTAATGGGCCTTTGAGTCTTGTTAATCTAAGAATAGTGTCCCGGTCTGCATAATGGAGAATTTTTGCGATCAAAGTACGGGCTGGTGCCCCTGGGGGAGATGGTCTCATGGGGACACGGTGGGCTCTCTCCACTGAAAAATATTTAGAGAAGGCGTCCTGCCCATATACCTTTATTAACCAGTTCTCAAGAAATATTTCTGGATTTGCTCCTTCTACTTTTTCTGGCAGCCCTACAAATCTTAAGTTCTTTCTCCTGAACCGGCCTTCCATGTCAGTCATCTTCATATTAAGTGATTTAAGTTGAGAAGCCATATCGTCCATTTGTACTGCCAGAGGGGTGACTTTATCCTCTAATGCAGAGGTGCGGATTTCCACTTCCTTAACCCTTTCTTTTACTCTTTGGACTGACTGTTTTATGACATCAAGGTCTTCTTGTACCTTCTCAATTTTATTAGCCAGACGCCCCTCACTCGCCGCAAGGGCATCCAGTACTTTTTGTATTGAGGATTCATTTTGCTCTGACTCTGGAGGGGTAGTCGGGGGGGAAATCCCCTCTCTGGTAGTCGGGGTTGGGGTAACTGGCTGCCTTGAGAATTTGGCAAGTTTATTAGCTGCAGTTGTATTCTGGGTTTTCCCCATTATGACTTGTGGGGCACCACTGCTCTGCTATTTATAATTTTTATGAGACTCCTATACTAGGAGAGAGGGGAGGGAGGGAGAGGGCAGGGCTATAGTATATTTTTAAGCACACAGTCTCAATCCAAACACCTTTCCCCTTTCTTTTTCTTTGAGTTACAGGGATATACTTGAAACGTAGTGTCTTATAAATGAGAGAAAGGTAATTTACTCACAGGTTCGCTGGATCATCCCCTTATATTGCGGATCCTTATGTGTGACCAGGGGGCACAATTCAGCTCTATTCTTTCCTGCTGCCACCAGGTCAGATCCTGCCTGCCTTTCACCCGTCGCTCCTCTCCCCTTTTACTTTAGGAGGTACCGAAGCCTCTCTGTTGTTGTCTTCAGTACAGCCACCACTGGCCAGGACAGCCAGCTCCGCTCTCCCAAGCAAACTCCACCGTTTTTTGGGGGGGGGGTCGCCGCCCCAACAGGCTCCTCTGCTTTTCCCTGGGGGTCACCACCGGACTCAATCCCCCACTCAGCCGGCAACCACCTCGCTCCCTCAGCGGTGTAGCTCTCGACTCAGCGCCCAGCGGTACTCTCGCGTCGCTCTCAGCGGGACTCCCGCGCCGCACCAGCGTCTCTCAGAGCAGGCTCCGGCTTCCAGCCTCGTGCAGTCGCCGGCTGCCTACGTCACCTCCGGTCCCAGCGCGTCCACCTCCTCTCACGAGGCACACGCCGCCGGCACACCGATCACTTCCCTTCTCTCACCGCACCACAGCGCGACTCAGGTACTGAGGGAGAGATAGCAGGGGGGGGAAGGATTGCACTTTCATATACCGGAATTGGTCCCTCCTCGCTGGGGAGCTCTTACAGGATCACTGCCATTAGCATGGAGCGGGAGAGAGCAGCGACCTACGTCTCACTCCCTACCCTCCGTAGCCACGCCTCTATATCTCCAAGCAACCTTCTTCCCCTTCACTGTTTAAATCCTCCCCATCCTACCCTCTTTCCACCACTCTTCTCCTTGTGACCAAAACCCCACCCTGTTCCCAGCTTATCCCTCAACTCACTTCTCTCTGTGACCATCTTCACCCTATAAACCCTCCTCATCCTACTTTGGGCCAACCTATGCACACCAATGCAGGGAGAGAGAACTGATTACTGTTGCAGCTGTCTCTCTCTCACAGCACTAAGCAGCATGTGTTGGGCTGCAGCAGTAGTCAATCCTCTCTTCCTGCCCAAAGTGCGTCTCTCTGTAACAGGGAATGGGGGGCAGTGGGACGCGCACCTCAGCATGCCCCTCCTACAGGGCCAGGCCCTGTCAAAAGAGTACCTGCTCCCCCCACTCTCATGGCACCACTGCTTGTGCCCCGTCGCTGCTTTATTGTGCATTAGTATCTGCTTTGTTATCAGGGCCGGATTAAGGTCTGTGGGGGCCCTAGACAACAATATTGCGGTGGCCCCCCGCCCCCTCCACGAAGGCAGGTGGTACCTGGGCACCCCCTCATGGAAGCAGGTGGTACCTGGGCAACCCCCTCAAGAAGGAAGGGGGTACCCGGGCAGTGGGGATCTGTGCAGTGAGGATTTGCTCAGCGGGGTACTTAAGGCGGATGGGAAATCAGCAGCATGGTCCTTGCGGCAGATGAGCAGTCAGTGGTGAGAACCCTGCGGTGGATGGGAACTAGTAGCACTGCTAGTTCCTATTTTCCGCAGGGACCCCGCCGCTAACTTCCAATCTGCCGCAGGGATCACGCTGCTGATTTCCCATCCGCCACAGAGACCCCACTGCCCGTATCCTCGCTGCACGGACCCCCTGCCCGACCCCACGCTACCTGACCCCGCTGGCTGCCATCCACCTGCCACCGCCGCAGCAGTGCCAATGTTGGGGCCCCTGATGTGTGGGGGCCTGGGGCGACCGCCCCTGTTGCCCTGTGCTTAATCCGGCACTGGATATATTGTGAGTACACAATAAATATGTGTGTAGATATTAGGGGTGTGCACCCAGCCTGGATTGGTTTTGCCAAAACAAACCTTGCAGGTTTTGGTTTTGGATCAGTACCACAGAATTAGATTTTTTTTGCTCCTACAGTATTATTAACCTCAATAACCTTTATTTCCACTCATTTCCAGTCTATTCAGAACACCTCACAATATAATGAATAAAAAGAAAAATGCCTTATGTTTAGTGATAATATCTACTATCCCTGGTTTCCTCTACACACACACACCGATGTGTCACTAATGACACATCGTTAACGACCATCATTTACTTTCTCCCTTCAAGGGGAAAGTAAACGACCACTGTAATTCAAAATAATGATGACGAATGATGCTGAACGATGGGCAACTATGAAGGATCTGCGGCGTGTTGTTTGTCCACGAAATGGCGGCTGGGAGGAGGGTCCTGGGAGTGGCTAGGTCGTCCGCCATTGTTAGTCGTCGGACGTCTTTTACCGTTATTCATCCTGTAAGTTGCCAACGACCATAGCCAAATTGACCTGCATGCATGGATGATGGCTTAGGTTGTTAACGATCCGCGGGTACGTGTAACATCAGCCATTGTCCGTCGTTGAAAACATACACACTAGATAATGTAAAATGATTCATGACCTGAACGACTCGCACAGGGTCGTTCGGGGTGGTGAAATTTAATGGAATTGTTCATCGTCGTCTGCCTGACATCGTTGTGTGTGTATGGACCTTAACTGTTTAGGATCAGTGCATTGTCAAGTTCTTACTCCTACAAGTATCTTTTACATTTAAACCAATGAGATGCATAATTAGCAATATGATGTATACAGTATGTATTATAACTTTGGCTTTGATAAAGTTCATATATTTTGAGAAATAGTACTGAATAGTCTAAAAATCATTACTAATTTTTATATTTCAGAAATGTTTATTCACTTTTTAACATATGCCTTTCATGTTACTTTTTAGACACAAAAGCCAAAGACATCAAATGTGGTGATATTTCCACCAGTAGATCACTTGGACATGTTGTCAGTGTTTTAACTACTTTTGGAAATGCAATCTTATCACGTATATGTTTATTATGAGGTCCTGGTACATGAGGTGGGCGAGGTGCAGTTTGGGACTCATCTGCATTGTAGGAAATATGAACGCTTCCCTTTGATTTTCTAACAAATGATTTCTTATGACCATGTTCTTCAGATGATGAGCTATGTCCTCCCCCTGTGGTATGGTTGTGATGTCCATGATGTTTGTGACCATCATGTGAATGGTCATGGTGGTGTGTTTGGTTCAGGTCATGGTGATGATGGTCAGGATGGTGATGACGCCCATGTTTATGATGGTGTGGGCCGCAGTGGTGATGTTTATGACCTCTCCGTCCTGGACCATGCTCATGTGAATGATGATGTTGTCCTGCCTCACCAGGTCCTTTGGCATCAGGGTTTTCCTTTCCTTGTTCTGAGTGTTCTTTTCCATGATCACAGTGTCCATGTTCATGTTCATGATCATTATCCTTAAAAGTAACAACCATATTAATGCAATTTTAACTAAAAACAACAAAATCCAAATATTCATTTGTTCAAATCTTTTTTTACTTTGGCCTAGGAAATATTGAATGGATACAAAATATTAATTAAGGAAATGATGGGGGGGGGGGGGGGGAACTCTTAAAATTATCCAACATTTTAAGAGTTGTATGTAAGTGTTAGTCACTTACATACAACTCTGCTGAGCCAATCGCTGCTGAGGGTGATTGGGAGCCAAGTGGGTATAAATGAGTAATGCCAAGGAAAGTTTTAGGTTCCTTCAGCAGCCTTAATTCACTTAACATTCAGTTGACTTTGGCAGCACTTTAGGGACGAGGGCACCAAGTGATCTAACTGCAGGTCCTGCTACACAAATTTAGCTCAATTTAGCTCAAAATATATAATTAATCTCAAATGAAACACAATGGCCCTGTCTTCCTTCTTTGTGCTTGCTCTGTCATAGCCCAAATACAGGAAAACAATAAAATATTTTTGTAACTACTGACTGTTGATATGCTAAAGGATGAAATCCAAAATTAACTTGGACTCCTCTTCTTTCAAAGCCAATCAATTTCCCAACACTGATCACTTCTGATTGGCTTTCAGGGAAGGATCATTTCAATTAATAAGTTTGGCTTTTTCTATGGGGACTATCATGGTTTTCATGGACAAATATGGACAAAAATAAGATTTCACTTTTAATTATGAAAACAAAATCAAGCCTAGTAAAGTAAAGAACAAGGATCTTGAGGAGTTAATTAAGTTAAATAAAATAAAATTGTATTCCATTAAAATATATAATTTTAGTTTTATTGTATGAACTACATCTTTTAATTTAAATCTTGCATTACATACTTTCCTCATTTGCAGTAATTCACTTACGGAAACTAATACAGTATAAGACCTGAACTAGAATCCTAAAGGCCCATATACAGTACAGTGGCATAACTAGATATTTGTAGGCCCCATAGCAAATGTTTGTAAGGGCCTCTATGTACCACCCAATGGTGGAAAATGCATGTGCACATGTTACTTGGAAAGGGAAGGTGGACCCCTTTCAACTGTGGGCCCCATAGCAGCTACACCACCTGCACCTATGGTAGTTACTCCCTTGCCCCTATACACTAGCACACTGGTTCCCAACCCTGGTCCTCAAGTACCCCCAACAGTGCACATTTTCCAGGTCACCCAGCAGGTGCACTCATTATTCAGGCACATTGGAAAAGATCCACAGGTGGAGCTAATTATAGCACTTGTGATTCTGTGTGGAGATTTGCAAAACATGCACTGTTGGGGGTACTTGAGGACCAGGGTTGGAAACCACTGCACTAGCAGGAGGAATCACATGCAGCCTCACATGTGAGATCTCAGCAACTACCCACTAGGATCACAATGTATCGTATATGACCCCATCTACTGCCCCAGGATACAATGTAACCTATTCCTTGGTGCAGTGGTCCTTTACTGTATCTAATATTAGTTTTTGTTTATAGCATATAAAATACAGTAGATACTGTAGATATATTACCCTTGGCTGGTAGATTTCACAGGACACTTCCAGCTCTTCCTTGTTATCTGATGTAGTAATCTGTATCTTTCCTTTGCAGAAACCAACATGCTGTGGGTGAGAAGATAAATAGAATATACCCCAAAATTAAGTTATATCCAGCTAAAGAAATGTGAGATGGTAGGTAAGAGGGGACCCTACGTAATTGTTCCTATATATTTTCTTTTTAAACACACTCAGGAGATGATGCAGAACTGGTAACAAAAAATGGTCGTATATTACTCAGGAAATAGTGCACACAATTATTGCAAATTGCCGACCATATGCAACGCTTCAAACAATTTGTATGTATGGGCATCAGATAGTTGACTCTATAGTTGACTCTATGCCAATTTTCTGTAAGTACTTGGGAAGTTATCCGTGCAGCCATTTTAAATTAGCCAGAGTGTGATAAAGGTTTTTGGCACTTTTTATTAAATTTTTTTTATTTCCCTGTAAGTTGAGTTACCAAAACCAGACCATGAAACAAAGTATGGCCCAGTTTCTTAGAAAAGAAGGAGACACTGTGCTAATTAGCTCCAGAAACTATATAGCTGAATTCACAATGATTAAAACACATACATTTTTAACAGTGGCGTAACTAATAATTCTGCGCCCCCCTGCCGAAAATGCAGGGGGGGCGCCCCCCCTAGGGTAAGCAGTGCGGCCATTACCTCAGCCACGCCGCGGTTGTGCTGCCAATGGAGGGGAGCTGGGGTGCGGTGGAGGGGAGCTGGGGTGCGCGGAGGGGAGCCGGGGTGTGGCGGGGGTGTGTGTGTGTGGGTTGTTTACCTCCTGCTGCATCCGTCTGCGCCTGGTCCCGGCTCTCCCGGCTACTGCTGCAGTGCTAATGAAAAGTGACACTTGGAAAATGGCTGCCCCTATACGGCAGACGAAAAAATGTACGGCGCTGGCAGCAGAGGGCAGTAAATAATAATAGTCCCGCAGCCCCCCCGGCGCCCACACCCCCTCAGCGCCTCCCCGCCACCGCGGGGGCTGCGGGACTATAGTTACGCCACTGATTTTTAAGTTCAATTTATTTAGAATAATCAAAATGTAATATACTAGGTGGCCACCTTAAAAGTATTGGATTACAAATAATTATAAAAACATATACTGTATACTATACAACAGATAATAATACACTAAATGGTTAAAAGTAATAATTATATATGGTAATGTTGTTTAATAGCACAATATTTTTACTCTGCCTCTGAAGATAATTATGAAAATGGCACTGCTTTTTATAGTCAATTTAAAGTGCAGATCACAGAGTTATACTGTAAGTCTCCAAATGGATGTAATAATTATGGACAACTTGCCATAGATAGTATTCCTTTGTGCAGGGGCGTAACTAGAACTTTGTGGGCCCCATAGCAAAATTTATAATGGGGCCCCCCTAACTCAGGTCTCTACTAGTGCACACCGTTTGTGACCATCATTAGTGGGAACAGTATAAATGTGCCCCTCCAATAGATATTTGAAAAAAAAAAAATGCACACATTATATAAAAAGGTGTGTGGCCTCGCCTCAAAGGGTAATGCCCCTCACACATTATGTGACACACCGCAATGCCATTACACATTACCTGACACACTGCAAAGCCCAATACACATTACGCGACACACCGCAAAGCCCAATACACATTACACAACACACCGCAAAGCCCAATACACATTATGCGACACACCCCAAAGCCCATTACACATTACGCAACACACCGCAAAGCCCAATACACATTACGCGACACACTGCAAAGCCCAATACACATTACGCAACACACCCCAAAGCCCATTACACATTACGCGACACACCGCAAAGCCCAATACACATTACACGACACACCGCAAAGCCCAATAAACATTACGCGACACACCGCAAAGCCCAATACACATTACGCGTCACACCGCAAATCCCAATACACATTACGCGACACACCACAAAGCCCAATACACATTACGCGACACACCGCAAAGCCCAATACACATTACACAACACACCGCAAAGCCCAATACACATTACGCGACACACCCCAAAGCCCATTACACATTACGCGACACACCGCAAAGCCCAATACACATTACGCGACACACCGCAAAGCCCAATACACATTACGCGACACACCGCAAAGCCCAATACACATTACGCGACACACCGCAAAGCCCAATACACATTACACGACACACCGCAAAGCCCAATACACATTACGCGTCACACCGCAAATCCCAATACACATTACGCGACACACCACAAAGCTCAATACACATTACGCGACACACCGCAAAGCCCAATACACATTACGCGACACACCGCAAAGCCCAATACACATTACACAACACACCGCAAAGCCCAATACACATTACGCGACACACCCCAAAGCCCATTACACACTACGCAACACACCGCAAAGCCCAATACACATTACGCGACACACCGCAAAGCCCAATGCACATTATGCGACACACCGCAAAGCCCAATACACATTACGCGACACACCGCAAAGCCCAATACACATTACACGACACACCGCAAAGCCCAATACACATTACGCGACACACCGCAAAGCCCAATACACATTACGTGTCACACCGCAAAGCCCAATACACATTACGCGACACACCACAAAGCCCAATACACATTACGCAACACACCGCAAAGCCCAATACACATTACGCGACACACCGCAATGACCAATACACATTACGCGACACACCGCAATGCCCAATACACATTACGCGACACACCGCAAAGCCCAATACACATTACGCGACACACCACAAAGCTCAATACACATTACGCGACACACCCCAAAGCTCAATACATATTACATGACACAGCGCAAAGCCCAATACACATTACGCGACACACCGCAAAGCCCAATACACATTACGCGACACACCGCAAAGCCCATTATGCAACACACCGCAAGGCCCATAACACATTACGCGACACACCGCAAACCCATTACACATTATGCAACAATTACAAATTTACCAATATTCGTTCTTATTCTGTCCCACGCTGCTCCTCAGGGTGCTCTCTGCATCACAGGTGCTGGAGTATGAGAGATCTGTGCACCGTCACCTTACTGCTGGGCAGGGGGGGTGCAGGTGTGCATGCTGCCGCAAGGGCCCATAAGGTGGACACATGGGACTGGTGTCTCAGGCAGTATTGTGGACCCAGATTTAACAGGAGACCACTACTACTCCCCCCCCCCCCCTCTCCCCTTCTAGTACTCTCTGCTCTAGCCTATGAGGCAAGCAGCGTTGCGGCATTTTGAATCTTCCGCTCTCCTGAAGTAAATCACAGCTCACGAATCAGCAGCCAATCAGCCTGCTGTTCTGTGAGCAGTGATTAGTGCACGGACAGCGGCAGATTTTATATGCTGCTGCGCTGTCACTACAAGTTTGTCTCACTAGTGAGGGCAAGGGGGGGTTGCCGGGGACCGCAGTGGGTGTAAGCGGCGGGGAGAGTATCGGCGGCAGCGTGAGGCTGGGGGAGATGGTGGCCATGGTGAGCGGCTGTGCGTCTCTGAACACAGCCACTGACCACCATACTTCACTGGCAGGCAGGATTCCTCCCTCTGCCGCCCCGCGCTGTCAGTCCCACTCCCCACTGCCTGCGTCCCCGTGAAAGAGCTAGGCAGCAGCGCAGCAGACAATCTCTCCAGTCTCCTCCCACAGTTTCTTCTACACTCGAGTCCCGCGGCCCGCCCCCCTCTCTCGGCTTCTTTGTTCTTTCCCACCGGCGAGCAGCTTCACACAGGCAGCTGCGGCGGTAGCAGCTCCCTCAAAGAATAATAAATTAACTAAGCACGGTGCAGGGGAGTGCTTGCTGTCCATCGCCCCCCCCCCCCCCAGTCGCCGGGCCCCATAGCAGCTGCACCCCCTGCACCCTCGGTAGTTCCGCCACTGCCTTTGTGCAGTGGCATAAGTTCGTCCCAGTTGCCTGGAGGCAAGATAAATATTGGTGTCCCCCCCCCCCACACACACACACACACATACCACCTTATATAAATATATGTTATGTATAATATGTTTAAAATGAAGAGATTGTGAAATCTATGGTCCTGCTAGGAGGGAGAGTTAGCCACAGAACCATTATCAATGGATTTAAATTAAGTGATTCAAACTTGCAGGGGCGGAAAAGGTGCCCCCTTGGGAGCAGGAGCCCGTCGGCAGATGACTCCATTGCCTCCCAGAGTTTTGCCTCTGCCATTGTGCCATGCACAATGAGAAGCTCCTCAAACCCGTGTGATGCCGGGCTGATTACCCGACCACGGGGATTCCTGACTGGGGTCTCACAGGCGCTTGTCTGGGGGTTCAGGAGGTTAATGTGGTGCGGGGGTTGTCGCGTCTCTCACCTGCGGCACATTCCCACTCCAGTTGCCATTTGTCAGGCCTCAACCCAGCCACGTGGAGTCCTGACTGAGTTATTTCGGCCGCCCTACTGGATGTTTTAGAAGGTGTGTGTCATCAAACACCATATAGAGACCTGACAGGCGGCAGATGAAGCTGGGAGTGTTACACTGACGAGAGAGAGGCCTTTTGACTGTCGACCTAGACACTGTTGAACTAATGACCTGTCGAACTAACGACCTGACGAACTAATGGCCTTTCGACCTAGAACCATATCGACCTTTTCCTATGTCAACCTTCTCCCATGTCGACCTAATTGTGTCGACCTAATGACTGTCTACCATCATGCTGTAGACCAAATGACCGCATCCCATTACATTTTGATTATTGTAAATAAATTGAACTTAAAAATGTATGTGTTTTAATCATTGTGAATTCAGCCATATAGTGGCCCTTATTCTGGTCGGTGCGGATATATCCGCGTGCGTTCGGGCCGCCGATGTTTTGTGTCTGCGCATGTGCAGAGGCGTCTCTGCGCATGTGCGAGCGGAGCGTACGGCCAAATCCCGCATGATATGTGAACACTCCGAACAGGGGGTGGAGAGGGGCGTGAAGGGCTATTTGTGCTCATTACCATATGCATACGCCCCGCGTTTCATGGGCGTTCCCATGCAAACGCTGGGCGTACGTATGGTAATGCGGCCGTGATGCACGTGTAGGGGGCGGACATATGACATTGCCGGATGTCAGCTGCCCGCCCAGATCCCTGCTTTTGCACGGAGAAATGCCCGTGTGGTCTGAGGTTGCGGGAGCTGGTGCGACCATCGAATGATGGGGGAGGTTCCCTTAGATGGAGGAGGCGTATTCCGTGTAAAATACACGTGCGGTCCGTTCGGCCAGCTTCTTACCGCGTACGGACGGAGTTGGCGATCCGTACGGAAGGCGGGGTTTCGCACGCACGGTCCTGGCCGCATAATCGGATCCGGCCGCACCGACCAGAATAAGGCCCTGTGTCTGGAGCTAATTAGTGCAGTGTCTCCTTCTTTTCTAAAATTCTACATTTTGTTGGATGTGGATTCTGTGCCACTGATGGTGGTTTAGATCCAAATCTATTAGATGTGTGCACACTGACACATCAAAGAAACCTGCAGCTTCTTTTTCTCCCTAAAATAAAAAAATATGAAACTGTTCATTTTTTATATATAAATTATCCCAAAAAAATATTTTTTACAAATTGTGTATTAATATTAGCGCCCCATGCCTCCCCTCTCTGGTGTATTTTTGGCCCAGTTTCTGGCTGCAAAACATTTTACTTACTGTTTCATTGTCTTTTAGATCCTTGCAGTTTTCTAGGTTAACATCAGCCTGTGCTTTCAAACAACCTGTTTCTTTAATAGTAAAGGAGAAGTAGGTAACTGGTCCTTGCACCCACTGCCAAAACAAAAGTTACAATGTTACTTTATGCCAATTGCTGATTATGTTAAAATTCTTCAAATTCACAGAAAATGTGAACTTTAATCTTTACAGTTATTTTAATAATTTCATATATAATAATGTTTTAATAATAATGAAAGTAAATCTTCAGTAATACTACATTCATACAGAAAACAAAATTACTGGGTGAAGCAATTCTATCCGGTAATATTGTATATAACATGTGTCCTTTTTCTGTGTGAAAGAGTAAACCTAGGTCTCCGACCCTGAAATTTACCAGGGTCGAGGACCAGGGATTTATGACCCGGGTTGACCCTTTATGTTAGACAACAGGATCGGAGTGTCTCTTCCGCTCCCAGATGGTCAGGCTCGGCCACACGTCTGGCAATCACAGAAGATGCTGGTAGCATCACTTTCGCTCCAAGACATCCTAGTTCCGTCATTGACCCGGCAAACAGAGACAGGATGCAGGGTTTGCATGCCTAAGTGTAGATGGAGCAATTACGATTCTAGGGGCTGGGATGACTAGGAATCCCTGATTGGGCTATCTGTTTTTTTATGGGATTCAGGTCAATACAGGCCTGTGGGTGATAGATTCTAGGTTATCTCATCCTTGGTCTCCGGTCTGCTTGGTCCAAGTTCCTGGTTGACCTTGTCTATGGTCTAAGGAGTTTTGTGCCTACGCTTCCTGCCTTCATGAGCAGTGCATTATCCATCTTTCCTCCGGAACCACTTTCCAAGCTCAGGTGTCATGATTACAGCACTTCTGGTCTCCCGCATGTTATTATTATTTTGGTTAATTTTCCTTGCAACAGAGTCGCTGGTGTTTTTGTTAAATTTTGCAATTCAATCACTCCTGTATCTGGTATTGCTATATTTTGGTTAGCAACTGGGTCGCTCCTGCATCTGGTTTATCTTCTCCTTTTGTTGATAGTTCTATAGCCTTAGTCAGTTTGTCTTTTGTTTTTCCCTGTGTCCAGCTGGTACCTTGTCCTCATTTAAGACCTGGTGGCACCGGAGTTTGGGCGGACTTAATTTGCCCCTTAAAGGCAAAGCAAAGCACCGCAGGTTCTGGACGGACACTGGGGAAGGTAACAGAGGTAGTGTTCAGTGTAGGGTCCACTGTGACTGTTCTGAACAGTGGTCATGGCTTAGGGTTCACACCTGCAACATAACTTTTTCACACAGAAGAAATACCAGTGTTATTTAGCAAATTACCAGGTAGAGATTTTCAACCCGGTAATATGTTCTTCTGTGTGAAAGGGGGTGGGGGGGAGGGGGTGGGGGGGGGGGGTAGTCAGGCTGCTCTCATCAAAATGACCCAGCATTTGAAATACTGGGTAATTGCCAGTATTCTCAGACTTTTCTGTCTGAAAGTGGTATAATGCACTATGAAAGGGAAATAGTGGAGCTTCTGAAATTATAGTAGAGGCTGGAGGAAAAACTAAACACAAAAATAGCAGATACAAAAATGATCTTGGACCCACTAAACTGAAGCAAATAAATGCATATAATGAAAATTATATTTACATATTTCCCTAGCGAGAAAACAGACAAAACAGTATATACACTATGGGGTATACAGTATTTACTTAAGTGCAGGTTTACAGAAGTCTAGATCAGATTCTACTGTACTTATTTAGAGATTGCGATTGGTTTGCTTTGGGCAACAGCTCCACTTCTATAAACCTACTTTAGTAAATATACTTGCAATTTGGGTGTTGTTGACAAAAACGTAAATGAGCACAATGTTATGTGACACAGTATTGCATTTCTGATCTTTCTGACATGGAATTACAGTAAGTTATTACTTTGGGCCTCATTGAGAAGTGGGGGCTGCTGCATCTGCTCTTTAGGCTGTTGCTGGAGTTGTGGAAGCAGCTGTGCATGTGAGACCGCAGCTGGTGTCACTGACATGAATTCAACACTCCTGTTACACGCCCATAATTCACCTATTCTAATTAATAATGCATCCTGCTTTAAATTTATATTGATATCAGAAGTCATCATTACTTTCTGTGACCTCTATAAAAGCACTTGGCCAACAGCCTTGTATTTTCATATCATCACAAAGCTCCATAGTTATTAAGCTACAGTACGTGCACAATATATAATTATTGAACAGATTTGTCAATAATTGTGTGATAAACCTCTTTTATTGTGTAGTGTTGGCACGACCCTTTTGGCCAAATGCCAATAAAATGGTTCAAAACTGCCTAGACACGTTGACCGTTAATTGTCCAATCAGTCAGCTTGACCTATGACAGTATAGTGCAGGTTATGTGCATTCTCAATAATCTTCCCTTATTTATCTTGTTTACCGCAGCTTCCTTTTGGGTGGACATATGATAAGTTGATGTGGAAGAGAAAATGAAACAAAAAATGTGTAGGTATACAGTTATTGCAAAGGACAATGTAATGCAGATATATACCAGATTTAACTGCACTTAGGAAAACCATTACATATATGTATTTATAGGCAACCAGCAAGGATCCTCTAACTTGGATGTAGTTGTCTGACATGGACATTAATCTTACCTGTGATGTCACTCTTTCTACATGGTCCAATTTATAATAATGGGTCTGGCTACTGTCTTTATTGAATAGTTTAACCAAGCGATCCGCCTTTGCTGTAAGTTCAGGTGTGATATCAGTCAATGCTGGGCAGTCTGGACACTTCATGTGAACTATTTTTGCGGGGACTGAAAACGAAATAAAATCATAAAATTTGTACAATTGTTCTAACGTCTTACCACTGCGTAACAGTAATTGTGACAATCCATCTGCCATCCATCATTCACCTAAGCAGTCACACACCCCCCCCCCCCCCCAGTACAAATATATCCCGCATATTGCTGTACCTGGAGTCACAGTGCAGTTGTAGTGCAGCAGTTTCAGTATTCTGTCTGTCTTGGATATTTGAATAATGGCTTTGCAGTCACCGAGTGCCTGTAATGTAAATAGCATCGGTTTAATAAAAATACAGACCTTCAGTTTAGGGTCACTCCTGCTCTATATAAACACACCTCTATGAAATACAGTATACCTGTTCACACACACCGATAATTCTTTGTTTATTCTGAATGGTTGCCCATAGCAACATTCCATCTTCAGTAGAACTCTCATCTTAGTAAATAAATTCCTAGATGTCAATCTCATAAGCACCCATGTGTTCTGACCCTCCACGTGTATTTTCCTAGGACAGCTCCCACTTTCATAGAGAAGGAAACCACGAGACTTACATAACCTTCCTTGGCAAGGCTTGTGCTGTGAACACAGCTTGGGGGCATGTGACTGCATGGACCACCACTATGCACGTAGCTAAAGTAAAGGTCAGTGAAATAAATTAACCATTGAAGATAAAGCAAGTACTGTCTATATCGAGATTGTACTACACTGACGTACCTTGAGGAACTCGTGTGATTTCCACTTGTGAATTAATGAGTGCAGTATGGAAGACTTGGAAAATGTCCAGTATGGAGGTGTGGGGAAATTATTACTGGGCATGTGCGGGCACACTCTACTGTGCATGCGCAATATGGAGGTCATTCTGGTTGACTCACAAAGCTGCAAAATTTACAGCTTTGTGAGTCAACTAAGCAACGCCCTGTTTTGCATAAACATCCATTAACAGCTTGCGTACGTGGACAAAGTCATTCAATGGTTGCCGACCATCAAAGGATTTATAAGGCGTTCACAAATCTTAGTCACTCTCTGGTGATACAGTGGTGGCCCAACAGTGACTTAATGTACATGCTCCTGACAGCTGCAGAGGCTCCAGTGGTGTCTTTCAGGTCCCAGCAGTCATTTGACTGTGACATTTTTCATCAGACCGCCAATCCTCCAGCATTCGGATAAGTATTTAACTGCAGATGACCTTAACCCTAATCCCTTCCCCCTCTTTATAGTGCCTAATCCTGACCCCCTTGCAGCCTAATTTTAACAATAGTTTCTAACCCTAAACCTCCTGCCTGCAGCCTATCTCTAATGCTGACATTCTCATACTTGCCTGTTCATGGAAAGGCTTCTCACTACACTCTTTGAATTTCTTCCCACTCAGGACAGAGCAATTTGTTTCCATGACTGAAAAGTCTATGTAGTAGATGTTGCCTCCAAGTATTTTCAATGACTGCAACAATTAGAAAGAAAAATGAGCTAATGAGTTAATAGTATCATGATAGGGCATTTATAGTTTACTAAGAGAAAAAACATTCACATAAAATATCCTTTAACTCTCCGTCAATCCTGGACAAAAGAAGAAGAATTTTAATAATGGGCTGGACTATCATAGGGACAGTGTGTGTTCAAAATCTACACCGTAATGCACATTACACATTATGCCACACACCATAAAGCCTGTTACATATAATGTTACATTCTGTAATGCTTAGTACATACTATTGGGGTAGCTGGCGCCGGGGAACAGGGTAGCCAGCACTGCCTCTGGGGGTAGCTGGCTGCAGATTGGGCTAGCTGGCATCACGCAGTGTAGCGGGGTAGCCGGCACCACGCCTGGGATCAGGGTAGCTGGCGCCACACATTGGGGTAGCCGGCACTGCAAGGGGGAATAGGGTAGCTGGCTGGTGATTGAGGTAGCTGGTGCTATGCATCAGGGTAGCCGGCAGGGGATTGTGGTATCCGGTGCTATGCTGCGCATCAGGGTAGCTACATGGGGATTGGGGCAGCTGGCGCCACACATCAGGGTCACCAGGGCAGTGCCAGGGATCGGGGTAGACAGCACCGCACTGGTGTTTGGGATAGCTGGCTTAGAGGAGCGCCACTTTGGCTTTGCTTTGCTCCCCGTCATGAGAGTGGGAGTGGCCAGACATGAATCATGATATTGATTCAATGCACAGTCCACAGATATTTAACTGCGTCTTCTGCTCTTCCCTACAGCAGAGAATAACAGCAATGCAGCTAAAGATCCACGGGACTGCGTATCGGATCGCGATCATTCATGATAGTGAATGATTTGTGGTAAAATCAACTGATAATTCGGCCGATCTTTCAAAAAAAGGGCCAAAAATCACTGTGATGTGTGGGCATCCTTAAGGCTGTGTGAAAAGTAAGGAGCGTGTGTTTCACAGCCACCTGTAGATCAAAGGATTCATAGTTAGTCTTCACTCTCCTAAGCCTGCCACCAGACTCTCATTGGCTAGTTTCACAGGAGCATACTTTCTAACTGTCCTGATTTTGACAGTGACTTATTTTGGGACTTTCACACATTCTGTCTGGGGCTGGGTGGGGGGCGGTAATTCTACCAACAAAGTTGACATTTTTGGGAGTTTCAAGAAGGTCTTCCCACTTTTCAATGCACTTCTCTCAGATTATATATGGCAGAAATTGTACACCCTGTCACCATGAGTAACGTGACTAGGCTTATTTAATTGGATCTCTCATTCCATTCGGTTCATGAAACAAACTCACGTTTGCAGATTCACACCTGCTGTAACTGGATTGGCTCACCACTAGACTTACTTTACACCAAGCAAGATATATGGACACCAAACCTTCTACTTTATAACATATTCATACACTTAACATGAGAGCTATCAGTAAGAGTGCAATATGTGTACCCTTTATACTCTTAAAACAGAAACTGCTGGGGTGCCGCCTGTCAATCATCTTGTGAATGGCCAGTATTGGCTAGGCATCACTGGCTTCATTCTCAGTGGGACCTTGCGCATGCACACAGCTTACCACATGCATGCACGGCCTCCCAATCATCGAATTCACAGCCCAGAGACAGGGTTTGAATTGGGCCCATGGTCCTCAACCTACAGTAATTAGTTTCTGTGAGGAAAACCTGGTCATTCTAACTTTATGATGCTAGTTGCGATGCTCAGAATTAAATATCTGTTCTTCACTTGTATTCATAAATTATGACAACAATAGCACTGGTATATAATATGATCAATAGAGCTGCCACCACATCATGCAGTGTAAGGGACAGAGCAGAGTTGCAGCACATGCCCAGTGGTGGCAGCTTCTTCTACCACATTTACTGTATGTGTGGATCTGAGCCCTCAAACGTCGCAATGGAGGAGCTGCCAGGAATAAGAGACAGGAGCCTCACCATGAAGTGGGAGATTGTGAGTATAGAAAGTGCAGTACTGGTTCCATTATGTTTGTGTATTTATTTATTATGATATGTTTAAACATTTCCTGGCAACTTATCTTATTTAAATGTTTGAAACAGCCTATACTTTAGAGTAGACCATCTGTACTGGTAAATATTAATACTGTATTCCATACAGTATCCAGTGTATAAAAGAACAGTTTTCAGAGCGGTTCCACTCCCCCAATTTGGATTACATTTGGAAACCCCTCCTCTAAAAATACTGCGCTTGCCACTGGGATTCGTGAAACAGTCTCTACGACCTACAATAGAATCACTTGCTTATGTTCCTTAAAGTCGAGGATAATATAATACATGTAACATTTTTACAACTTTACAGTTATAGGAATGTCACTCACCTCTTGTTGAAAAACAGAATTAATTACTAATGGCGCCAGTACAAATCCTTCATCCCGGCGTTCATTTATTAAGTTGGCTGCAATCTTTGTCTGTGCCCTGGTTTCATTGCAATTTAGTTGGGTTATCTTGGGTGGAAGAGGGGGGCTGGTGGCAGAACACAGCGACACCAGCAAACACAAGGCTAGTGCATAAACCGGCTCCATTTTCAGGGGTCAGTTCGACGGATTCTTTCGGACACTTCTACTCCAAAAACACCCTATTATATAGTCCTTGATTATTTACTGTCTGCCTCTCCTTGACCTCATTCTCGCAGAACTACAAATAAAGGTAAATGATTAGAAGACTCTCATTTGCCAAAATACGAACAGTGTAGAGGGCAGGTCATTGTCCTGAATGGAAATTTTAGTATGTGTAGCAAAGTGACTTGTGCAAGTGCTGTCCTCTCATCCCTACAGTATCTGATATTTAAGCATATAGAGGATAAACGTAAACACTAGAATCGTGCGAAGGTGTGAGAACTGATTGTGCTGGATTCTGCACATATTGGCCACTAAAAAGGGTGCAGGATGGCCTTCTGGCAATTGGGATTCTGGCAGTCAGTAGACCAAAGTAGGGATCTTGACTTACTGGGGATATTCTTCCTTGTGGGGGTCCATGACCCCAATAGAGGGAAAATAAAACCTGTGTTGAGCGTAGCAGACCGCAATGGGCTTCTTTGTGCTTGCCCTGTTGTCTAAGCACCGGCAGTCGGGATTCCAATGTCGGCCTACTGACTATCAGAATCACGGCTATCTGGAGCTTAAAACTTAAAAACTATTAAGAGCTACCAGAACTCACAACCTTCTACCTGTGTTCACATCACATTGCATTCACATATACTAACCATGTTCTACACCCAAATACATTTATATTATGCTGTGATGGATTTTGTCTTCAATAATCATTATGCATTCCATCCTGGAGCACTTGTGGGTGAACTAATAAAATGCAAGCTTGCAGTAGCTTCAACAAATATCTTATATAGCAATAGGGGCAGTGTGTTACAAAGGAACATTGTTGTTTGTCTGTTAAGGTCAGGGAAGCCATGCATTTGGAAGCTAGATAATGTTCTTGATTGACTTCAGTTAATTTCTTCCTGCAGTTTGGTGCAGGTAACGGCCCAGAAGTGTCACTAGGGGTGCTGTAACACAGTGTAGTGACTTGTGGTGTCACCCCCCCCCCCCCCCCCCTAGGCTCTGGAGCGCATTGCAGAGGGCAGCTCTTATAGGGATAGCTGCTCTTTGCATTACTAATTGCATATGTACGTACACCTGAAATTAGGTATTGACTCAATGGATAGCGGGTGTACCGTGCTTGGTACATTCACCCAGAGAGAGAGAGAAATAGCTAAATAGATACCTAGGTGTGGGAAGCACATACATTAGGGTGTGCACTGCCAGAAAAAAAAACATTTCTGGCCCTGGGATAATTAAACCCCTTAAATCAATTAATGTCTGAACAGATAAAAATCATCCTTACCCCCTATATATATTGTATAACCAGGTGCACACGCTTCAAAATGGCGAGTGGCCTCAATGCAAGGGACATGGTTTGCAGAAAAAGTTTAGCGTACACCCATTTTACAACCCACATGCCCTGACATTGGCTACCACAGGAAAAAACAAAAACATTCCTGATTCATGCTCCTAACATTGGGTTGGATTCAGACCTCGTCACTGCTGTGCAGTTTTGCAGAACCCTGCAATCAGGTAGCCTCTGCCCAGACAGAATGAAATTCCCGCCATGTGCAAGTCTACGAATGGTTTGCGAAAATATCACTGATCGTCTTACAGCTGCAAATCTAAACGTAACTCACTCACAGTGAATGATTTTCCCAGTCTGTGCAAGTGTGCGTAACTCTGACCCTTCCACAGGTCTGCGACAGAGACAGGCTGATCGCTGAAAATGCTTTGGCGCACCTTTGTTTTTTCTGATACTCCCAAAAAAAGGCTGGTTACCACCCCGGCTTCCTGTCAATCAACTTGCTAATGGATTGCGCATAGATTCATCAACGTTTATTGTCACTGTTTGGCCTGGCACATGCATGCTATGATACATATGCATGCCCAGTCGTTCCATAATCAGACACAGTGCAAATATGCACAGCAGCGATCAGGTCTGAATCAGGACCATTATTTGTAATTTTTCCTACTTATAGTACTGCACCTGACAGATTATACCGCACACGGTAATGAACCTTACAAATATGCCACACACCTTAATCCCCCTTATACTATATGCCACACACCCTAATACCCCTTACATAATATGGGCAGTACGGATGATGTAATGGTTAGCATTACTGCCTCACAGCACTGAGAACATGGGTTCGATTCCCACCATGGCCCTAACTGTGCGGAGTTTGTATATTCTCCCCATACTTCCGTGGGTTTCCTCCGGGTACTCCGGTTTCCTCCCACAATCCAAAAATATACTGGTAGGTTATTTGGATCCTAACAAAAGTAACCCTAGAATGTCTGTGTGCGCGTGTACATGTGGTAGGGAGTATAGATTGTAAGCTCCACAGGGGCAGGGACTGAGGTGAATGTTCAAATAGTATATGTAAAGCGCTGCGGAATATGTATGCGCTATATAAGAAACTGTTAATAAATAAATAAAATACTATAATGCCCATTACATATTATGACACACACACAATTATGCCCATGTCACCATTTTATGTTCTACACACAATAATGCCCCTTATAAATTATGGCCCACAGTTAGGCTTTTAATTACTTTTAAATGACCTGCTCATTCTGCTTCTGCAGATTTCCTTCTTACATACTGTACAGCTGCCCTGGACCTCTGTAAATTTGACCCCCTCTGCCGTGGTAGCCCCGCCCCCTTTTTAGTATTCGCTGTTACAGTCACAGGGGAGTGCGAGGATCATCTAGCTGCCAGCACTGACGTCTGTCATTCATTGCTCTGTGCCGTGATGATGGGGGTGACGGACATTAGATTGTGACTGGGCACTCCCCATGCGCACACTTTTGCTTAATAGTATTAATATGTGCCAGGGAACTGGCCATTTTTCTATTTAACCTTAATCTTCATCTGTCTATCCAAAAATGGCACCCTTCATAACTGAGACAAAAACTCATTATAAATGGCAACCATGTCCCATTGAAATCATAATAATAAATAGAGGTAAAATAATACTGTATTAATATATAAGTAAGTTTACTGCACCATTGATTCTCATATGCTGCTATTTGATGGCAGAGACATGTGGACAGTGGAAGCGGGGTTTGGAGTGAGTGCTGACCTGTTTGGCATCACCCAAAGGAAGGGTGACACCTGGGTGCAGGCTGCACCCCTCTCACCCCCCCTAGTAATGCCATTGTAAAGGCCTTTCCCATAAAACAGAGCAGCTGTGAAAAACTCCCTTAAGAAGGCCAGATGGGAGTCTGGGAAGAGGAGGAATCTGATATATAAAAAGATTGTCTGAGGGGAGTTTGGTATAGGATCGTTTGAAGCTTTGAAGGAGTCAAAAATTAATGACTTTGAGTATACAGACATTGGAGCAGCAACCATACAATACCCAGTATTGCAGGAGGCCCCCACCATATGGTAAAAGGTGTTATCGGTGTGGGAAAGATGGTCACCTGAGAAATGAGTTAGAGGATCAGTAAGAACTTTAAGAGTCCTAGCGGCAGAAAACAGGGGCCACATAGATACCATAACCAAATAAATTAGTTCAGGGACAGAAATGAATTAAGAAACAGGAATGATTTTAGTGACATGAAAATGAACCCTGCTATCTCACATGTTTTAAGGTCCCAAGCAGAAGGCCCTAACTCTCAATGAGAGTTAGGTCATACCTGTAATTTCATGCAAACAGGATTGATTAACAGCCCAGATGAAGAACCAAGTGTAGAGGTTAAAATTGCAAGCATTAATCAAACTTTTCTTGTGGATACAGGGGTAGCCAAATCTGTGCAAACTTCTTCCCTCCATTTACCCATGAAAAGGAAAACCATTTGTGCTGTCGGAGTCTCAGGAGAGGTGATTCAGAATCCACTAACTGCACCAACCGAGTTCACCATAGGAGCCCTACGGACTAAACATTCTTTCCTTCTTGCAGCCTCTGCTCCAACCAATTTATTTGGACAGGACCTGTTGTGTGGGAAGGACAATACCAAGTGTTACTGACCAGTGCCACATCCATGAAGGTCACTGAGAGGGATACCTGGGTACACACCTTACACTGCAAAAGAGCTTTCAAAATGAGGAGAAAGTCGAATTGACAGAACCAAATCTTGGGTGCCTATTCCAGGAGGAGGAGTGACAACTGAGTTTGATAAATATCGAAGCCAGCACCAGCTTGGATCTCCTCATCTCTCCCTTAATTATTATTTTACCTTCCAGGTTGCAGTGTTTTGGTTATGGTCAAGGAGGGGAGGATACAGGGTTGGGTATTGGTACAAAAATTGGTATAGGTTCCATGGTACAGTCAAATGTTTCTCTCTGAAGGTCACAAAAGCGGTCAGCTCACCATTGGGTAATTTTTGAATGGTTGTCGTCTGATGAATACTGTATTTATAACACTTGTGATCCAGTTATAGAAGAAGGCTGTATTCAGAGGTGCCAATCCAAAGATGATCACTTATTTGTTGGATGCCCTTTAGAACATTACTATTCTCTAATAGGGAAGGTATTACATCAGAATGATTGTTGGGTGTGCTCACATGTGCCTTAGGGATGAGATAATATAGGGTTAGTTCCCGTTCCATTAGAAGGTACTGAGCTGCTGAACATACATGAAGGGAGTTCAATGTAAGCAAGTCCCCTTGAGACTACGCCATTGTTCTGTAGACAAATCCTTGGTCTGTATTAACTTCACGGACTCTAGGAGATATGGATATTGGGAGGTTGCATGGTATAATCTGATGCTGACTTATTCACAGACGGCTCATGGTAAGGAAATTAATCTTGAAATGGTACAACTCATTGAACAGGTTAATGGTTATCAAAGGACTGGATAAGTCAACAAACCAAGGAAGGTCTTGACAGGTAAGGTGTCACTTGGGTATTGTGCTGTCATTATTCAGGAAAGTACCTGTTATGCACAGATGAAGTCTTTGGGTTCAGGTAACTTCATTGAGACATTATGTAATAACATCATAGGTTACTCCATATCTTGGGTGAGATTTAATGCCACCCCAGTTCAGCAGCCGTGCGAGATGTTCGCCAAACTCAGACTTTTTTTTAAAGGGGAATTAACTTACAAGGCACTGCCGCTGAACTCGGGTGGCATTAAGGGGGAAATTTACCAATATGAAAAACCTAGTTTTTCGTATTGGTATTTTCCCTACGACTGCATACGACTGTTTAAGTCGTATGCAAAGTCGTGTTCCGGAGGATCAGTTACAAAGCAGTCAGATACGACTGCTTTGTAACCCTCCGATGGTGTAATGATTCGTATTAGCGGCCGTATATACGGCTGCTAATACGAATTATTTCTAGCAGTCTGCACGGATCAGTCAGATCCGTGCAGGCTGCAAGGTGTAAAAAAAAATAGAAAAATAAATAAATAAAAAAAAAAACGGTGTGGGGTCCCCCCCACAGCCGAAACCAGCACCAGGCTGACAGAGCCTGGAGCCGGTAATTAAAAATCAGGGAACCCGACAAATAGGGGTTCCCTGATTTTTAACAACCAGCCCCAGGCTCCTGCTCTGGGGCTGGTTCCCAAAATACGGGGGACAAAATGAGTAGGGGTCCCCCGTATTTTAAGAACCAGCCCCAGGCAAAACCAGCCAGCAGGGTAATGGCACAGCCGGGGGGAGACTTTTTATGCAAGTCCCCCCGGCCAAAGCATTAACCCTACCGACCAGTCAGCCTGGCCAGGGGCCCTGGGGGAGTGGGGACCCCCCCAATAAAGGGGTCCCCCCCCTCCAGGACTTACCTGACCAGGCTGAAGCCTGGTGCTGTCCTCGATGCCCCTGGGCGGTGGGCATCGAGCTGATAGTTGTGTAAAAAATAGAACAAACTATTGTTTTTTACTGTGGCACTACAAGTGCCAGCAAGCCTCCCCAGCAAGCTGGGACTTGGAGAACCACAAGTCCCAGCCTGCTGGGCATTAAAGTGCCCGCTGGGTCTTGTAGTGCCACAGTAAAAAAAATAGTTAAATAAAACACACTGACACCCATTTTAAATAAAAGTTTAATACACACATTACATACATACTGATACTTACCTTTCTTGATCCCGTAGGTAGCCCTGGTCCTGATGTCCTGTGTCGTCCTCCAGGTCCATGTCGGCTGTCAGCGTCGTCCTCCAGGTCCATGTCGACGGTCCGTGTCGTCCTCCAGGTCCATGGCGGTGTCCGGGTCCGAAGAAATCCATGTTGGAGCTGTGGAAGGAAATCCTACTCACCTGGTCCTGCGCTGAAGAAGTCTTCTCTTGATCCGACGTAATCCAGGTAATCTTCATGCTGTCGGCGCTCCCCGCTGTCTGCGCTGTCTCTGCATCGCGCTGAGGAGAGATGCTGATGTTTCATATTCGGCGCCTCTCCTCAGACTGAATTCTATTGGCCGCCTAGCGGGCCAATCAGGAGCCGAGAAAGTCGGCTCCTGATTGGCCTGCTAGGCGGCCAATAGAATTCAGTCTGAGGAGAGGCGCCGAATATGAAACATCAGCATCTCTCCTCAGCGCGATGCAGAGACAGCGCAGACAGCGGGGAGCGCCGACAGCATGAAGATTACCTGGATTACGGCGGACCAAGAGAAGACTTCTTCAGCGCAGGACCAGGTGAGTAGGATTTCCTTCCACAGCTCCAACATGGATTTCTTCGGACCCGGACACCGCCATGGACCTGGAGGACGACACGGACCGTCGACATGGACCTGGAGGACGACGCAGACAGCCGACATGGACCTGGAGGACGACACAGGACATCAGGACCAGGGCTACCTACGGGATCAAGAAAGGTAAGTATCAGTATGTATGTAATGTGTGTATTAAACTTTTATTTAAAATGGGTGTCAGTGTGTTTTATTTAACTATTTTTTTTTACTGTGGCACTACAAGACCCAGCGGGCCCTTTAATGCCCAGCATGCTGGGACTTGTGGTTCTCCAAGTCCCAGCTTGCTGGGGAGGCTTGCTGGCACTTGTAGTGCCACAGTAAAAAACAATAGTTTGTTCTATTTTTTACACAACTATCAGCTCGATGCCCACCGCCCAGGGGCATCGAGGACAGCACCAGGCTTCAGCCTGGTCAGGTAAGTCCTGGAGGGGGGGGGACCCCTTTATTGGGGGGGTCCCCACTCCCCCAGGGCCCCTGGCCAGGCTGACTGGTCGGTAGGGTTAATGCTTTGGCCGGGGGGACTTGCATAAAAAGTCTCCCCCCGGCTGTGCCATTACCCTGCTGGCTGGTTTTGCCTGGGGCTGGTTCTTAAAATACGGGGGACCCCTAGTCATTTTGTCCCCCGTATTTTGGGAACCAGCCCCAGAGCAGGAGCCTGGGGCTGGATGTTAAAAATCAGGGAACCCCTATTTGTCGGGTTCCCTGATTTTTAATTACCGGCTCCAGGCTCTGTCAGCCTGGTGCTGGTTTCGGCTGTGGGGGGGACCCCACGCCGTTTTTTTTTTATTTATTTAATTTTTCTATTTTTTTACACTGAAGCCTGCACGGATCTGATTGATCCGTGCAGGCTAAAACGCAAATACGACACGAAAATGGTGTTCTATTTTCCTGTCGTATTTGCGTGGGTGTTTTACACCACTAAGCAGCCGTATTATCAGTACGGCTGCTTAGTAAATCAGAAACCACCATTCTTTTGAATGGTGATTTCTGTCGTATTCTATCGATGGTGTAGACATTCGTATTTGTAAATACAAATACGAATGTTCCATCTTTAGGACTACGAATTGTTGTATTTTTGGGATTGTAAATCCCGAAAATACAAATTCGTAAAAAAAAGGTGTATTTCTCCCTACGAATACACCTTTTTTCTACGAATCCATTTTGGTAAATGTCCCCCTAAATCTCACCCCTTATATCTTTACTGATGACATTTACTATGTATGTGACATCAGGGCCTATAAATTGTTATCTCCAAACTCCAAATGTTTCATTGGAAGAGTTGTACCTGAAGTGTTAACCTTGTCACATGAAAATATGATAGAAATTAATAGAAAAGTTGTGCCTCCCTACATCTATACACAATATGAACACAAAGTAAAATATCTGTTATCCATAGCAAAAAGCCTGATCCCTGAATCCACCCGATTCTAGTTTTATGTACAAATGGACATCACCAAAACTAAACGTGGAGTTCTGAATTTCAAGTATGTTCAGGCTAATGTAGGTTTGATAGATAATATCATCATTGTCATTTTAGGTGTGAAATGTGTTGGTATTGTGTTAAAATGTGACAGAAAGACAGTTATAAATTTTAGTGGAACACACACACACATAAAAGAAGAAGAAGTGTTACTCTAGGACCCCTCAGGCAAAGTCAATCAAAGGGTGGTCTATTAAAGTCATATGTAGGTGCAACATCAAATATGGCCGACAGAGTCATTGTGTAAGGCTGCTGGTATCTGGGTGTGATGTGCTGCAGCAGCCTGTGAGGAATGAGTCGTTGCTGTCCGTATGAGATTGTGTTACTGCTCTGTGTAAACTGCTGTGTGTGTATGCATGAATGAACAAAGTCCTTTCCAGATGCAGAATAACTGCTACATGCAGTCTCTGCAGACAAAGGGAATATTTCTGAATGAGAGTTTTGATGTGTGTGTATATATATGAATGTATATAGCTATTGTGAAACTACCAGTCCCATGATGCTTTGCTACGGTATTGCTATCAGGGAATGCTAAAACTGTTGCAAGGCTGGGATGTGTAGTTTCACTGAGGGCTATAGTTTGGACATTCCTGCTCTTGAGATCCAGATCAGCAGCTACCTGCAATTCAGTACTAGAATGGTTTAATATAGTCATGTTTAGTGTCATTTCTTATTGTATTATATAAATTATGTAATGCTTTATAATATCATAGCTTGTTTAGTTTTAGAGTTATAGATATAGATAATTATTAATAGTGGAATGCAATTATAATGAAGAGCCTATAATGAAGAGCTACCTGAAATTACCTGAGGGGACTAACTAATAGAAGACACAAGAGAAGGGACCTCATCACCTTTTTGTCTATTATAAATGTAGGGATTGATAGTGAATAGATGGTGTTTGCAGAGCGCTCGGAATGGGGGAGAGGCTAACCCTTAGCAGCTCGCACCTGTAGGGGGGGGGGGTCCTGTTACCCCCTTAATGAGAACAAGTAAAATAATTGGGTGGTGCTGGCGCTCTGGGGTTGCCGTGAGGGGTGGATGATGTTATTAGTCACTGATGGTGTATTCTTGGCAGGTAGGCAAAAACTGTAGGCTGGGTGTTGGAAAGAGATAATGGAGGACCGGTGTGGTCTGTAGACCTTAAGTAACCTGTCCCTCGAAGAGTGTTCTTTACATCAGGGAGACTTGTGGCTGGGAGTTCTGAGTATGGATTGCTTGCTTCTGGGCTGTGGTGTTGGTACCTCAGATGCAAGGAGGGTGTGTCAGAATAAATCAATAAACAGAATGGTTGCTGCTGTAGCAACTTACCCTTAGGTCCTGTTGGATCAGCATGCACTCCTTGCCTGGATGTTTCCTGGTGTAGCAGTTGGACGGCAGGAGGAACGGATAAATGATGAGGCTATGGACTAGTGCTTAAAGTATAGCACAATTTATTGTAAAAACAATATACAATTGGAAATGCTGGTGTAATTACCAAACGCGTTTCATCCCTTAGACGCGTTTCATCCCTCCCAAAGGTGACCCACCATTGAAAAAGTCCCTCTAAGGGATGAAACGCGTTTGGTAATTACACCAGCATTTCCAATTGTATATTGTTTTTACAATAAATTGTGCTATACTTTAAGCACTAGTCCATAGCCTCATCATTTATCCGTTCCTCCTGCCGTCCAACTGCTACACCAGGAAACATCCAGGCAAGGAGTGCATGCTGATCCAACAGAACCTAAGGGTAAGTTGCTACAGCAGCAACCATTCTGTTTATTAATTTATTCTGACACACCCTCCTTGCATCTGAGGTACCAACACCACAGCCCAGAAGCAAGCAATCCATACTCAGAACTCCCAGCCACAAGTCCCCCTGATGTAAAGAACACTCTTCGAGGGACAGGTTACTTAAGGTCTACAGGCCACACCGGTCCTCCATTATCTCTTTCCAACACCCAGCCTACAGTTTTTGCCTACCTGCCAAGATTACACCATCAGTGACTAATAACATCATCCACCCCTCACGGCAACCCCAGAGCGCCAGCAGCACCCAATTCTTTTAAATGTAGGGATTGACTATGGCCCAGGGGTGTGGTATGGGACTCCGACAGTCGGGATTCCGACAGTCATTATCCCAACGTCGGGATCCTGACTGCCCGGAGTCAGACAGCATGGCAAACGCAAAAAAGCCCCTTACGGGCTTGCTGCGCTCACCACGCTGCGGGCACGGTGGCTCGCTACATGAGCCACCTATTCTATTCTCCCTCTATGGGGGTCGTGGACCTCCACGAGGGAAATAGCGGGTAGCCGTCGGGCACCCGGCTGTCGGCATTTTGACAGTCGGGAACCCGTACGGCACCCATGGGCCAGAAGGCAGAGCTGTTGTATATTTTTGTGTGGATCAGTATTATTGTGAGCTATTCCTTATACCCATGTACTTTTGAATAAAACTTTTCCCTGTTTTACCCTAGATGTAATCATTCATTACTTTCAACTAGCATGCCTTGTGCTTGGATTTATCTTTATTTTTGTAGCAACTATTATCTGTCATCACAAATGCTGGGTGGTCACACAAAGGAGATAGAGGTTCTCCTTTGTGTGAAGGTTACGGCAGAGCAAGATAGTACAGAGTGACAGGTCTGGTTGGAGAAGAGCTTCCAGGTAATGATCTAAAAGACAATAACCAAGAATGCCGGAATGAGTCTGTAATATACTGAATCCTGGCTTGCACTGGATCCGGGAATGTTGGAAAGACTCAGTGAAGTACTGGGTCCGGGGATACCGGAATGTTTCTGTAATATGCTGAATCCAGGGATGCCGGAATATCTCTGTGATATACTGAATCTAAAGATGCCAGAATATCTCTGTGAGATGCTGAATACAATAGAACTAGGAATAGGACTAAAATCCAGGGGTGCCAAAAAGATTGTTTAAATAGACTTAATTTGGGAATGCAGAATAACATAAATATGCCTCCTTGGCAAAGACAGTTATTTGCTGTATGGCCATCTTTAGTTGTTCCAGTATACCCAGTTTCTAACTACTTATAAACGTCTCCATGGCTAAAAAACTGGATTTGGAGATTCTGGGAAAAATTTAAACAGGCCGAGCTTGGTGACAGGAACAGAATCCGGGATGAATGGGGTACACGGCAACTTGAGACTAGAAGGCAAAAGCCCTGGGTGCTGGATGGTCACTAGATTCAGAGTTGCTTACAGCCAGGGCAGGTGACAGGGGGGGGCAAGGGGGACACTCATACCGGGCCTCAACCTTGTGAGAGGCCCCATGGCTCTGAGGGGTTGTAAGTATGGCTGTGGCAGTGCAGCCCTTGGTGTGGTCACCTGTCCAGCTACCAGTACTAATGCATTAAGTGACATCATGCAACACAGTGAGCCATAAAATGCACAATGCTGCGCCCTCCCATCTGCCCTGCACTATTATATTGCAATTCTAATGATAAAAACACATTCAATTAAAGTCTAGGTATGCAGTCAGGGGCCCCCAGAGATTTCAGTGTACCGGGCCCCAAGATTTATGCTGCCAGCCCTGCTTACAGCGTATGCGTATGGTAAACCAATATTTGCTGTACTCCTGGTTGCGGCTTAATCGCAAACAACATCTGGTAAACTGATGTTGGCTGTACTCTGGGATAGTGTCTGAATGGAAAACATCATCTGGATAGTTGGTGGTCACTTTACTCTGGGATAGCGGCTAAATGGCCAAGAGCGTCTGGTTAGCTTGTGTTCGCTGTACTCCGGGATAGCGGCTAAATGGTAAACAGTGGCTGGTTAGCTGATGGTGCCTGGCAACCAACAGTGCCTCGATAACCGGAAGAAGCCATTAAAGATTTGGAGACAGGGCGAAAAGGAAGGACTGACAGCGACTGGATGGCACACTCTCAGACCTGAAAGCTAGCTGCAATGCTGCAGCACAGGAGCCCGCTATGAAACAAAAGTCCTGGTTCCTGGAAACAAGGTTTGGTTAGCAAGGTTGCTCAAGGCAATTTCCAACTCCTTGAGCAGAGGTTTTAATTCCATTGCCTTGTGCTGATTGGAAGGCAGACCAGAGATGGATTCCACAGCTTAATGATAACTTGAGGTAATAACTGCTGCCGAGACTTCCATTGTAGGATTGGATGATGGGTGAGTAAAGTGTCACTACTGCACTTACAGTAGTACCTAGAATGGAGAGATACTTGCTGAGCATACTAGAGAGTTTACACAGTCCAGCTAACAGGCACATGAGGAGATCACAGCTGGTTTGTGATCTCTGAGGAAGCTTGAGATTTCCACAGGTGTGCAACTGGTGATGCAGTCTGTGAGACACAAAACTGGGAAGCTCAGAAACACTGCAGAAAAGAGGTACAGTATAGTGCAAGGCATGTTATCAGAATAAACAGGTTCATGACACCCCTGAATAACTATATTCTGCAGATGAAGATCTGCAATTATTAATTGTCCCACTAATTAGAACCAGTTGGAACCTCTCAGTGCAGCTGCATCCTGTCAGCCCAGTATACTCATGATGGCCGGGATCAGCATGCCATACAGTTACTGATGCTGCGTTCCCAGATCCCAGCCTCCTAGCGACCATTAGGACTTGGAACACGATAGTGAGTGGCTGTGGTGAGCTTAGAAATTAAGAAACAGGATCCTGTCAGCTTTTGTAGGCCAGGCCGAGCATAGCACTTCCATGAGTACCCATTCTCCAATCAAACCCCAACTAAAAAAACAGCGTTATCCAGGAACTGTCCGGTACCAATGGTGAAAACCCCTGTTTATAAAGAGGTGAATCCAAAGCTGGCTAAATTAACATGCTATGAATATGGTCAACTAAAATGCTTCTGGATGGAATGCCCAACACTGCCTCTTGGACTGTATCCAAGTTAGTGTACCATGAGAATAACCAAAAGGTAGTGAAATAGTAAAGGTAGTGAACTTACCCTAGTTTCGGGGCTCATGGACCCTGGTAGTGGACCGGGGCAGTACTGATGGTATAATGGTTAGCATTACTACCTCACATCACTGAGGTCATGGGTTCCATTCCCACCATGACTCTAACTGTGCAGAGTTTGTATATTCTTCCCGTACTTGCGTGGGTTTCTTCCGGGTACTCCGGTAAACTCCCACAATCCAAAAATATACTGGTAGGTTAATTGTCTCCCAACAAAATTAACCCTAGAATATCTGTGTGTACGTGTACATGTGGTAGGGAATATAGATTGTAAGCTCCATATTATTAACCCCTTCCTGACAGAGCCAGTTTTTGCGTTCCTGACAGAGCCCTTTTTTTCAAATCTGACAGGTATCACTTAAGTGGGGATAACTTTTTTTTGCTTTTACTTATCCCAGTGATTTTGAGATTGTTTTTTCGTGACACATTGTACTTCAAGTTAGTGGTAAATTTTCGTTGATACAGTCTGTGGTTTTTTGTGAAAAATACCAAAATGTCGGAAAAAAATGGAAAATTTAGCAATTTGCAAAATGTTAAATTTTCTGCTTGTGAGACAAATAATCATACCACTCAAAATAGTTAATAACTAACATAGACCATTTGTCTACTTTATGTTTCCATCAATATTTCAACTTCCTTTTAATTTTTTTGGACACTAGGAGGCTTACAATATGAATAGCAAATTCTCAAATTTTCAAGAAAATTTCAAACACTGATTTTTTTAGGGACCAGTTCAGTTCTGATGTGACTTTGAGGGACTTGTATGTGAGACACCCCCATAAATGATACCATTTCAAAAACTGCACCCCTCACAGTATTCAAAACAGCATTTTGGAAGTTTGTTAACCCTTTAGGTGTTTCACAGGAATTAAAACAAAGTGTAGGTGAAATTTCAAAATTTCATTTTTTTTGCAGATTTGCAATTTTAATACATTTTTCTAAGGAACACAGTACATTTTACTAGAGAAATGTGACTAAAAATTGATTCCCCCAATTCTTTTGTTTTCATAAATATCCTATATGTGGCCCTAGTGTGCACGTTGACCAAACCACAGGCTTCATAATAGAAGGAGCACCTACTTGATTTTGGAGCCTCCTTTTTATGAGATTATTTTTTAGGCACCATGTAGGTTTCTAGGCACCATAAAATGCTAAAATTTAGGAACCCCCCCACAAGTGACCCCATTTTGCAAACTACACCCCTCAGGGAATTCATCTAGGGGTATAGTGTACATTTCAAACCCCCAGGGGTTTCACCAATTGTGGTACAACTGGGCAGTGAAAATGAAAAATTAAATTTTTTACACAAAAATGCAGTTCTGGCTCAAAATTTTTCATTTTCAGAAGGTATGAAGGAGAAAAAGCACCCCAAAATCTGTGCCCCAATTTCTCCCGAGTACGGCAATGCCTCACATGTGACCAAAAAATACCATTTGGGTGCATGGCAGGACTCAGAAAGGAAGGAGTGATTTTTAGATTTTGCAGCTCAGATTCTGGTGGAATGTTGGTGGGTGCTATGTTGCATTAGCAAGACCCCCCAAGCACCAATACAGTGGAACCCCCCCACAAGTGACCCCATTTTGCAAACTACACCCCTCAGGGAATTCATCTAGGGGTATAGTGTACATTTCAAACCCCCAGGGGTTTCACCAATTTTGATACAACTGGGCAGTGAAAATGAAAAATTACATTTTTTTACACAAAAATGCAGTTCTGGCTCAAAATTTTTCATTTTCATAAGGTATGAAGGAGAAAAAGCACCCCAAAATCTGTGCCCCAATTTCTCCCGAGTATGGCAATGCCTCATATGTGACCAAAAAATACCATTTGGGTGCATGGCAGGACTCAGAAAGGAAGGAGTGATTTTTGGTGGTGGAATGTTGGTGGGTGCTATGTCGCATTAGCAAGACCCCCAAAGCACCAATACAGTGGAACCCCCCCACAAGTGACCCCATTTTGCAAACTACACCCCTCAGGGAATTCATCTAGGGGTATAGTGTACATTTCAAACCCCCAGGGGTTTCACCAATTTTGATACAACTGGGCAGTGAAAATGAAAAATTACATTTTTTTACACAAAAATGCAGTTCTGGCTCAAAATTTTTCATCTTCAGAAGGTATGAAGGAGAAAAAGCACCCCAAAATCTGTGCCCCAATTTCTCCCGAGTACGGCAATGCCTCATGTGTGACCAAAAAGTGGCAGGACTCAGAAGGGAAGGAGTGATATTTGGATTTTGCAGCACAAATTCTGGTGGAATGTTGGTGGGTGCTATGTCGCATTAGCAAGACCCCCAAAGCACCAATACAGTGGAACCCCCCCACAAGTGACCCCATTTTGCAAACTACACCCCTCAGGGAATTCATGTAGGGGTATAGTGTACATTTCAAACCCCCAGGGGTTTCACCAATTTTGATACAACTGGGCAGTGAAAATGAAAAATTACATTTTTTTACACAAAAATGCAGTTCTGGCTCAAAATTTTTCATTTTCAGAAGGTATGAAGGAGAAAAAGCACCCCAAAATCTGTGCCCCAATTTCTCCCGAGTACGGCAATGCCTCATGTGTGACCAAAAAGTGGCAGGACTCAGAAGGGAAGGAGTGATATTTGGATTTTGCAGCACAAATTCTGGTGGAATGTTGGTGGGTGCTATGTCGCATTAGCAAGACCCCCAAAGCACCAATACAGTGGAACCCCCCCACAAGTGACCCCATTTTGCAAACTACACCCCTCAGGGAATTCATCTAGGGGTATAGTGTACATTTCAAACCCCCAGGGGTTTCACCAATTTTGATACAACTGGGCAGTGAAAATGAAAAATTACATTTTTTTACACAAAAATGCAGTTCTGGCTCAAAATTTTTCATTTTCAGAAGGTATGAAGGAGAAAAAGCGGTACTTGTTTCCTAGCACGGCCACAACGATTTAGATCGTTGTGGTCGGAAGATAAAAAATCGGATCGATCGCATCGCATGCGATTTGGTCGCATGCGATGCGACCGATCCGACCGACCGATTTTTCACCCGATTTTTTTTTTTTCACCCGATTTTTTTCAATTGCCCCCCCAAATGTTACTAAGTGGGCTAGACCCCACGTTAGACGTCAACCCGAAGCGTGGCGAGCGCAGCGAGCCCGCGAGGGGCGGCTTTGCGCGTCCTCCGACCTTTTCATTCCCCTACTATCCACGTCGGCGTGGAGTTGAGAATATATAGTGTGGCGAGCGCAGCGAGCCACCGAGCCCGAAGCATGGCGAGCGCAGCGCGCCCCGCGAGGGGACGCGTATAACTTCACAGGTATACGCGTCCCCTTGCGGGGCTCGCTGCGCTCGCCACGCTTCGGGCTCGGTGGCTCGCTGCGCTCGCCACACTATATATTCTCAACTCCACGCCGACGTGGATAGTAGGGGAATGAAAAGGTCGGAGGACGCGTACCGCCGCCCCTCGCGGGCTCGCTGCGCTCGCCACGCTTCGGGTTGACGTCTATCGTGGGGTCATGGCGGGCACATAAAAAATGTGAAATGGGTCATATTGGCCCATTTCACCTTTTTTATCATTTTTCCCTATGTGAGATGGACTTAATTAAGTCCATCTAATCTTGTGCCATTATAATGGCACAAGACCGACGCGATCCTCCCGATTTCAATGTTAAAAGATTTTTTAACATTGAAGTCTATGGAAAAATCGGGTGAATCGGTCGGTCGCATCGCGGCCGATTTTAATTGGTCGCGACCGACCGATTGACCCGATTTCTGTCATTCAAAGGGAAAAAATTGTAAAAAATCGGCCACATCGTGAGGATCGTGTCCCTTAATTAAGAGCCACGATCACTCACGATTGTGGCCGTTCTAGGAAACAAGTACCGAAAAAGCACCCCAAAATCTGTGCCCCAATTTCTCCCGAGTACGGCAATGCCTCACATGTGACCGAAAAATACCAGTTGGGTGCATGGCAGGACTCAGAAGGGAAGGAGTGATTTTTGGATTTTGCGGCTCAGATTCTGGTGGAATGAATGGTGGGTGCTATGTGGCATTAGCAAGACCCCCGAAGCACGGTGAAATTATGAACCTAATAATCCATAGATGTGTGGTATATTTTAAAACACTCCTTTATACATAGGCCGGGTTTGATGGGGCAAGTGTCACACTGGAAAATAGTTTGCTTTCTTATTCCCTTTTTATAGCAAACTTTGCACCTTTTTTGTGTCCTGCCCTTTTTTCCAGTGGAGGGGATTTCATCAGGAAAATGCTGCCCTGGTACAATACGGGGGCCAGTACTAGAAGTACTGGGGCCCTCTGCCTGCTGGTTCCCAAATACTAGGCCCTTTATGACTTCCTCTTGAAAGTTCATAAATGTCCCCCTCTGGCCGGTAGAACGGAATAGCACGTAAGCGTTATACAGTGCCATCTGGATGATATACACGGCCAGCTTCTTGTACCAGATTTTTGTTTTCCGCAGGGCACTTTACGGCTTCAGTACCTGATCTGAAAGATCCACTCCGCCCATGTACTTATTGTAATCCAGGATACAATTAGGTTTGGAGGTGTGGGTACTGGTACCTCGTACAGGGACGGAGGTGGTACTGTCTCCGTGAATTGTTGTCAGTATAAGGACATCCCTCTTGTCCTTATATTTGACCAACAACATATTTTCGGTGCATATTCCCCTGCTTTCACCCCTTCTCATTACTTGGGCAATGTGCGTTTTTGGGAGGCCTCTTTGGTTCTTGCGCACAGTACCGCAAGCTGCTGTACCTCTTGAACCAAGGGCCTTAAACAGGGGGATGCTGGTGTAAAAGTTATCCACATAGAGGTGATAACCTTTATCCAGGAAGGGGTGCACTAAATCCCAGACAATTTTTCCACTAACACCTACGAGGGAGGGGGGGCATTCTGGCGGTTCAATTCTTGAATCCTTCCCTTCATATACCCTAAACCTGTGGGTGTACCCTGAGGTGCTTTCACACAGCTTATACATTTTTATGCCATACCTTGCCCTCTTACTGGGAAGGTACTGGCGGAATTTAACCCTTCCTTGTATAAGGGACTCGTCAATACAAATAAATTTTTCAGGGATGTACATCTCTGCAAATTTGGCACTGAAATGATCAATGACCGGCCTGACTTTGAATAGCCGGTCAAAGGTGGGATCATCTCTGGGTGAGCACTGTGCATTATCGTTGTAATGCAGCAAAAATTTAAGGATTAACTCAAAACGAGTCCGGGTCATGGCCATACGGTAAAGTGGGGTGCTGTACAGAACATCTGTACTCCAATATTGCCTAATTTCTGGCTTTTTTACTATGCCCATATGAAACACCAGACCCCAAAACGTCATCATCTCTACTGCATCTACAGGGGTCCACCTAGCAAATGATGACGTGGGGTTTTGAGCAATAAACTGCTGGGCATATAAATTAGTTTGGTCCACCATTAAATTTATAAAATCATCAGAGAAAAATAATTTGAAAAAGTCAATTTCTCTGAGACCTGTGGAATCAAATTGGATTCCTGGCATGGCCAAAAACTCAGGAACCTGGGGCTCAAAATTGTCTGGTGGTGGGGTCCATACGAGATCAATTATTGGGGGGGTCTCAGCTGCTCTACGGGGGCGTCTTTGAGGGGGTCCCTCATCACCAGAGGAGGAAGAGGAGCTTAAGACAAATCCTTCAAATTCCCCGCTTGCCTCACTGGCTGTGTCAGAGTCAGAGGCAAGCATGGCATATGCCTCCTCCGCTGAATACATTCTTCTGGATGACTGGGATGACATTTGGGATGACATTTGGGATGCCATTTTTATTTTTGTGTTACTGGTAGTGAAATGTTTCAACACGTGTATAGTGTAGGGGGGGGGTACAAACTTTATTTCAACCCGGGGGGTATGTAGTGTGTAGTGTGTATGTAGTGCAGAAAAAAAAAAATACTTTATACAGGAATTTGATCCCAATAAAAAAAAAAAAAAAATTGAAGGGGTTAAAAAAAAAAAAAAAAAAAGGTCCTGCGCCAAAAATTGAGCACAGATGTTGGTCAGTAACGTCCGTCACTGAACAGCGCTCAAAGGCAACAGGAATTTGATAAAAAAAAAAAAAAATAGATCAACCCTGTGCCGAAAAAGCTGATCAGTGATGTACGTCACTGATCAGCGCACAGTGGCCACAGGACACCCACAAAATCACAGTGTGTGTAAAAAAAAAATTAAAAAAATACCCCACAGCACTCTCAAAAAAAAAAAAGGTGATCAGTGATGCGACACTGATTACCAGTGAGGGGCAGCAGGTGCACAACCTTTGGTGCAACTGACAGTGCAACTGGCAGCAACTGACAGGTATATATATAAAAAAAAAAAAAACCTGCGCCCCCAAAAAGTTGCTGATCAGCACAGATATACTGATCAGCACAAAAGGGGGGGTAGCAGACACAAAATATACACTCTCTATCACTCTCTGTCACTATATCTCTCTATCTCTCACTATCTATCACTATCTATCACTATCTATCACTCTAGGACACTGCAGCAGCAGCACTGACAGTTATATGTATAAAAAAAAAACCTGCACCCCCAAAAAGGGGGGGTAGCAGACACAAAATATACACTCTCTATCACTCTCTGTCACTATCTCTCTCTATCTCTCTATCACTATCTATCACTCTATGACACTGCAGCAGCAGCACTGACAGTTATATATATAAAAAAAAAACCTGCACCCCCAAAAAGGGGGGGTAGCAGACACAAATCTCTCTACAGTATCTCTCACTATCTATCACTATCTATCACTATCTATCACTATCTATCACTCTATGACACTGCAGCAGCAGCACTGACAGTTATTTATATATAAAAAAAACCTGCACCCCCAAAAAGGGGGGGTAGCAGACACAAAATATAGCTCTCTCTGTCACTATCTCTATATCTCTCTCTATCTCTCTCTCTATCTCTCTATCACACTGCAGCAGCAGCAGGAAGTCCCAAGAAGTCAGATCCAGGAAGCGTCCAGCACGCTACAAGCAGTGATCAGGTGATCAGGTAAGGTATTTGCAAGGATCAGGTAAGTATTAGCAAGGATCAGGTCAGTATCACGGCAGATAGGCACGGTGACCGCTCTGCACGCTATTCCAGACCGGAATGGCGTCTGCAGCGCAGTCACCGGTAGTTTAAATGTCGCGCCTTGGCTGTGATTGGTCCGTGGGTCTCACGGACCAATCACAGCCTTGGGGGCAGGTGGGGTGAGGGTGGGGTGAGGTGTCATCGTCACCGATGACCCCCTCATGCCCCCTGACGCCCGGCGGTGATTGACACCTGTGTTACCGAGCGTCTGATTCGCTGGTAACACAGGAAAACGCTGTGAATGGCTGTTCACACTGAACAGCCAATCACAGCGATCGCCGACGGGGGGGGCGGCATCGCAGCCCCCCTGGGCATGCAGGGACATGTCATCGTCCCTCTGTCACTGCGTCTCTAGACGCAGTGACAGTTTAAAGTCATGACGTACATTTATGCCATGTGTCGGGAAGTACATCCCGGCCATGACGTAAATGTACGTCAAATGTCGGGAAGGGGTTAATCAATAATAGAGGCTCTTGGTATATTAATTGACCAAGAAATATTTGCCCACCAACCAGCTTCACGGTGGCCTCATTTGTGGTGGGTCCCTAATACTAAGTTTGAATCTGGGGCGCAGAACCCCAAAAAGGTTGGCATAGGCCAGTCACCCCAGGGCAGCACACAAATGAAAAACTAAGCCATAAGTGTATTAATAAGAAAGAAGCAGGAGCTAGAGGTTAAAAAGTGAAGTGCTAGAAAGTAGAATATATTAGTGGAAAATAAATAGTGCTAAATAAATGTTAGGGTGTGCCACCCCGAAAGCAACTCAACCACACCAACCCAAGGGGAGCCGCGCCCCAAATCCATCCCCAAGACTAGTCAATTTTAGGTCTTACCTTCATTGTGCCCTCAGTTTGCGGTCTGTGGCTACCAGGGACCAAGCTGGTAAAATAATATTCAAATCAGGTGGGTGGGGTGCTACTCTAAGTTGAAGGAGTCCCAACCTTCAGGTGTACACAATATTAGCTTATAGGTGGGGGGGGGGGGATCTTAGAAGGCACACCCAATATACATGAGGTGCTATCATGCTGGGACTTGCAGTTCTGCAAAGAAACTACAATTAATATACCAAGAGCCTCTATTATTGATTTGCAGAACTACAAGTCCCAGCATGATAGCACCTCATGTATATTGGGTGTGCATTCTAAGATCCCCCCCATAGATTGTAAGCTCACTGGGGCAGGGACTGATGTGAATGTTCAAATATTCTCTGTAAAGCGCTGCAGAATAGGTGTGCGCTATATAAGAAACTGTTAATAAATAAATAGTGCCAGTCCAAAGTGAAAGCCCTGTGTATTTATTGAACCCTCCTTCCGTGGTGATTATAGCTTAAAAGCTGCTGTATCTTGACATGTGACTTTCTATTATTGCGTTAATCCATTATTTAGGTTATTCCAGGAGGTGACCACAGAAAAAGTCCAATAGCACACACCAGTAACCATAGGCGTGCGCACGGGGGGTGCCGGGGGTGCACAGGCACCTCCAAATGCCCGCCGGCACCCCCCCACGCGATTGCACGCAAAATGCTCAAAATGCTCAGCAGCACCATTAGCCGGCGGCGGTCAGGACAATCTTACTTGCCTGCCGCCGCCGCTGCCGATATCCAGCCTGGAAGCGCTGGACGGGCCGTGGGCTCCATTCAAGTTAGCCCCCGGCCCCGCCTCTATAAACGTCACACACGCTAGCGTGACATGGTGACGTCGCAGCGCACACCCGTCCTCCTGCCTGCGCTCCCGTACTCCTGCCCACGCTCCCCGTCCTCCTGCCCGCGCTCCCGTCCTCCTGCACTGCTGCCTGAGAGAGCAAGCCGAGCAGCAGCACGCGCCCTGGCTGAGGCAGTGAATGATCCGCACTGAGCAGGAGCCAGCGTGAGTCCTGACCTGGCTGCCTGCAGTGTTCCTCCTAGGATCAAGCAAGCTAGGTTAGGTTTTTATTCATAGGCGAAAAATGAGCAATTAATCTCTTGAGTGGTGGGTTTTGCTAGGGCAGGACAAACCTAATAGGGCAGGTTTGTCCTGCCCCAGCAAAACCCACCACAGATATTAGGAAGCCTCTGCTCCCCCCCCCCTCACCTCCCCTCCAGGGTTAGTACACCGAAGCTAGCTCCCCTGCTGCCACTTCACCCTGCCGCCTGTCAGTCATCACACAGGCGGCAGGCTCGGGGATGTTTCGCGGAGGCTCGGGAGGACTCAGGTGCCTGAACTCTCCCGAGTCCCCCCAAACTGCGACGACCATGCCCGAGCCTGCCTCCTTCGTCACTATGAATGGCGGCTGCCGGCAGGGGAGCTTCGGGTATGATCGCCGGGGCGGGGGAGGCGACACAATAAATCATCTGTGTAAGTTCCTGCCAACACTGTATTTTAATATAATTTAGTTTGCATTGATGCCCAGTAGGCGTTGATAGACACGCCCAGTAGGTGGTATAGAAATGCCCCTCCAATTGTGCACCTACTAATAAAATGGGCTGCGCACGCCTATGTCAGTAACTGATTCACTGGGCTGGTCTTTGGTCTTGAAGGATATACACATGGGAGAACAAGGCCTAAACCTCAGGATAACAAAGTTACCAACATAGGCAAAGCAAGATGAAAATTGCACTGGTAGAAAGAAATGGCAGACTATAGGCAGAACTCATGTAGGAAAGAGCCTGCTCCGGGGCCAATGAAGACAAAAATTGGTCACTGGTGCTAAGAATATTTTCATTACAGAACGTTGCCGAGGACCAAGTTAATGATGCTACCCTGGATGGACATGATGGTGATGGAGGTAAGCTGGTTGCCCCAAGAAGCCCCCCTTTTGATGGAGGGCCCTACTTTGTTAAAAATGAATGCCAGTATAAAGAGAACACTGTACATGAGAGGGTTATGGAACAGCTAGTACTGCCCCATGTACATTTATTGCTAGTTATAAAAACAGAACATACCCATGTTATCTAGGTTATATTGGCGTTGTGTACACTTGGCTGGGATACAATATTGCCAGGTTTTCCCTGTTTGCCAGAGATCCTCCCCTAAGCCCTAATACTGGGCCCCTGTTGTGTCATTACCATTGATAAAGGTGATCTAGGTGAGTGAATCAGCATGGATTTGATTGGTCCTCTAGAGAAGTTCTGGTGCTAGACTTTGCTGTCTGAAGGCAATGACCTTATAAAATACAAAGTGTAGCATGATATCCAATGTTGGACTTTGGCATGAAGGCAGCACCGGGGGGGGGGGGGGGGGGGGCACAAGGAGGAGTGAGGTTGACCCAGGGTAGGATATGGAGGGTTTATAGGGTGAAGGTGGTCATAGAGAGGAGAGAGTTGAGGGATGAGCTGGGAACCGGGTAGAGTTGGGGGCACAAGGTTAAGGATCCTAACCATACCCTGTGCCCAGCTCTCCCCTCCGTCAACTTACCCTTCCTTGTGCCAAGCTTACCACTCCCTGTGATCACCTTTATCGTTTAAACCCTGCTCATATTACCCTCTGTTGACCTCACTCCTCATTGTGCCCCCAACTCTATCCTGTTCCCAGCTGATCCCTCAATTCACTCCTCTCTGTGACCACCTTCACCCTATAAACCCTCCTTATCCTACCCTGGGTCAACCTTACTCCTCCTGGTGCCCCCCTAACCCTACCCTGTGACCAGCTCACCCCTCCCTAAACTCACCCTTCCTTGTGCCCAGCTCACCCCTTCTTCAACTCACATCAGTCTGTGCCCATGAGAGCCAACAACTCTGTTGGGCCCTTATACAAGTAGAGCATGGCAAATTGGGGAGGTGTGTCTAGACCCCCTCCTTAAAAAATAAAAACCCCATATATGGCAGTTGGCCATAAACCAGTAGCACGCGTGCCACATAGGGGAGGCACCAGTGTTTGATGTGGTGGGTGACAGGCGCGACCACTGCTGCAGCTGTCTCTCACAGCACTAAGCAGCATGTGTTGGGCTGCAGCAGTAGTAAATCATCTCTCCCTTCCCAAAGTGTGGCTATTTGCAACAGGGAATGGGGGGTAGTGGGACTTGGTCCTCAGTATGCCCTTCCAACAGGACCAGGCTCTGTAAAAAGAGTACATATTGTGCCCCCTCACTGTTTTATTGTGCATTAGTATCTGCCCTGCTATATAGGATTTATTGTAAGTGCTCATCACAATAAATATGTGTGTAGATATTAGGAGTGTGCACCCGGACATTTTGTGGGTTTTGGTTTTGGATCTGCATTTTTTTTTAAAAAATCATAAAAACAACTAAACAACTTTTTAACCTCAATAACCTTTATTTCCACTCATTTCCAGTCTATTCTGAACACCTCACAGCCCACAAAATAATGAATAAATGAATAATGCCTTATACTGTATTTGGTGATAATATTTACTATACCTGGTTTCCTCTGCTTATTTATTAACCCCTTCCCGACAATTGACGTACATTTACGTCATGGTCGGGAAGTACTTCCCGACACATGGCGTAAATGTACGTCATGGCTTGTAACTGTCACCGCGTCTATAGACGCGGTGACAGTTTCAACATGTCTGCTGTCCCTGACAGCAGACATGTCCGTGCATGCCCAGGGGGGGCTGCGATGCCGCCCCCCCGTCGGCGATCGCTGTGATTGGCTGTTCAGTGTGAACAGCCATTCACAGCGTTTTCCTGTGTCACCGGCGAATAACGTTCGCCGGTGACACGGGATCGGAGGTGATTGGTGCTGTAAAGTACAGCACCAATCACCGCGGGGTGTAAGGGTGACACTGGTGTCACCCCACCTCACCCCGCCCGCCCCCAAAGGCCGTGATTGGTTCGTCGGACCGACGGACCAATCACAGCCAAGGAGGGGGATTTAAACTAACGGTGACTGCACTGCAGACGCCATTCCGGTCTGGAATTGCGTGCAGTGCGGTCACCGTGCCTAGCTGCCGCAGTATACTGACCTGAACCTTGCCAAATACTTACCTGATCCTTGAAAATACCTTGCCTGATCACTGCTTGTAGTGTGCTGGATGCTTCCTGGATCCTGCTTGTAGTGTGCTGGTTGCTTCCTGGATCTTGTTACTTGTGACGTCCTGTGAACTTGTGCTGCTGCAGTGTAATAGCGTTAGATAGAGAGAGATAGAGAGAGATAGTGTCAGAGAGTGCTATATTTTGTGCTGCTGCAGTGTGATATAGTTATAGATAGAGAGATAGAGAGAGATAGAGAGAGAGAGATAGAGAGAGATAGAGAGAGATAGAGAGGCCTAGTGACAGAGAGTGCTATATTTTGTGCTGCTGCAGTGTGATAGTTATAGATAGAGAGATAGAGAGAGATAGAGAGAGAGAGATAGAGATAGTGACAGATTGTGCTATATATTTTTTATATAACTGACTGCTGCCCCCCCTTTTGTGCTGATCAGTATAAATTAACTGATCAGCAACTTTTTGGGGGCGCAGGTTTTTTTTTTATATATATATATACCTGTCACTGCTGCTGCTGCAGTGTCATAGAGTGATAGATAGTGAGAGATAGAGAGATAGAGAGAGATAGTGACAGAGAGTGATAGAGAGTGCTAAATTTTGTGTCTGCTGCCCCCGCCTTTTGTGCTGATCACTATATCTGAGGTGATCAGCAACTTTTTGGGGGTGCAGAGGTTTTTTTTTTTATATATACCTGTCAGTTGCTGCCAGTTGCACTGTCAGTTGCACCAAAGGTTGTGCACCTGCTGCCCCTCACTGGTAATCAGTGTCGCATCACTGATCACCTTTTTTTTTTTTGTGGGTGCTGTGGGGTCTTTTTTTAATTTTTTTTTTACACACACTGTGATTTTGTGGGTGTCCTGTGGCCACTGTGCGCTGATAAGTAACGTACATCACTGATCAGCTTTTTCGGCACAGGGTTGATCTATTTTTTTTTTTTTTTTATCAAATTCCTGTTGCCTTTGAGCGCTGTTCAGTGACGGACGTTACTGACCAACATCTGTGCTCAATTTTTGGCGCAGGACCTTTTTTTTTTTTTTTTTAACCCCTTCAATTTTTTTTTTTTAACCCCTTCAATTTTTTTTTTTTAACCCCTTCAATTTTTTTTTTTTGTATAAAGTATTTTTTTTTTCTGCACTACATACACACTACACACTACATACCCCCCGTGTTGAAATAAAGTTTGTACCCCCCCCTACACTATACACGTGTTGAAACATTTCACTACCAGTAACACAAAAATAAAAATGGCATCCCAAATGTCATCCCAAATGTCATCCCAGTCATCCAGAAGAATGTATTCAGTGGAGGAGGCATATGCCATGCTTGCCTCTGACTCTGACACAGCCAGTGAGGCAAGCGGGGAATTTGAAGGATTCGTCTTAAGCACCTCTTCCTCCTCTGGTGATGAGGGACCCCCTCAAAGACGCCCCCGTAGAGCAGCTGAGACCCCCCCCAATATTTGATCTCGTATGGACCCCACCACCAGACAATTTTGAGCCCCAGGTTCCTGAGTTTTTGGCCATGCCAGGAATCCAATTTGATTCCACAGGTCTCAGAGAAATTGACTTTTTCAAATTATTTTTCTCTGATGATTTTATAAATTTAATGGTGGACCAAACTAATTTATATGCCCAGCAGTTTATTGCTCAAAACCCCACATCATCATTTGCTAGGTGGACCCCTGTAGATGCAGTAGAGATGATGACGTTTTGGGGTCTGGTGTTTCATATGGGCATAGTAAAAAAGCCAGAAATTAGGCAATATTGGAGTACAGATGTTCTGTACAGCACCCCATTTTACCGTATGGCCATGCCCCGGGCTCGATTTGAGACGATCCTTAAATTTTTGCATTACAACGATAATGCACAGTGCCCACCCAGAGATGATCCCACCTTTGACCGGCTATTCAAAGTCAGGCCGGTCATTGATCATTTCAGTGCCAAATTTGCAGAGATGTACATCCCTGAAAAATTTATTTGTATCGACGAGTCCCTTATACATTTTAAAGGAAGGGTTAAATTCCGCCAGTACCTTCCCAGTAAGAGGGCAAGGTATGGCATAAAAATGTATAAGCTGTGTGAAAGCACCTCAGGGTACACTCACAGGTTTTAGGGTATATGAATGGAAGGATTCAAGAATTGAACCGCCAGAATGCCCCCCCTCCCTCGTAGGTGTTAGTGGAAAAATTGTCTGGGATTTAGTGCACCCCTTCCTGGATAAAGGTTATCACCTCTATGTGGATAACTTTTACACTAGCATCCCCCTGTTTAAGGCCCTTGGTTCAAGAGGTACAGCAGCTTGCGGTACTGTGCGCAAGAACCAAAGAGGCCTCCCAAAAACGCACATTGCCCAAGTAATGAGAAGGGGTGAAAGCAGGGGAATATGCACCGAAAATATGTTGTTGGTCAAATATAAGGACAAGAGGGATGTCCTTATACTGACAACAATTCACGGAGACAGTACCACCTCCGTCCCTGTACGAGGTACCAGTACCCACACCTCAAAACCTAATTGTATCCTGGATTACAATAGGTACATGGGCGGAGTGGATCTTTCAGATCAGGTACTGAAGCCGTACAGTGCCCTGCGGAAAACAAAAATCTGGTACAAGAAGCTGGCCGTGTATATCATCCAGATGGCACTGTATAACGCTTACGTGCTATTCCGTTCTACCGGCCAGAGGGGGACATTTATGCACTTTCAAGAGGAAGTCATAAAGGGCCTAATATTTGGGAACCAGCAGGCAGAGGGCCCCAGTACTTCTAGTACTGGCCCCCGTATTGTACCAGGGCAGCATTTTCCTGATGAAATCCCCTCCACTGGAAAAAAGGGCAGGACACAAAAAAGGTGCAAAGTTTGCTATAAAAAGGGAATAAGAAAGCAAACTATTTTCCAGTGTGACACTTGCCCCGACAAACCCGGCCTATGTATAAAGGAGTGTTTTAAATTATACCACACATCTATGGATTATTAGGTTCATCATTTCACCATGCTTCGGGGGTCTTGCTAATGCCACATAGCACCCACCATTCATTCCACCAGAATCTGAGCCGCAAAATCCAAAAATCACTCCTTCCCTTCTGAGTCCTGCCATGCACCCAACTGGTATTTTTTGGTCACATGTGAGGCATTGCCGTACTCGGGAGAAATTGGGGCACAGATTTTGGGGTGCTTTTTCTCCTTCATACCTTCTGAAAATGAAAAATTTTGAGCCAGAACTGCATTTTTGTGTAAAAAAATGTAATTTTTCATTTTCACTGCCCACTTGTATCAAAATTGGTGAAACCCCTGGGGGTTTGAAATGTACACTATACCCCTAGATGAATTCCCTGAGGGGTGTTGTTTGCAAAATGGGGTCACTTGTGGGGGGGTTCCACTGTATTGGTGCTTGGGGGGTCTTGCTAATGCGACATAGCACCCACCAACATTCCACCAGAATCTGAGCTGCAAAATCCAAAAATCACTCCTTCCCTTCTGAGTCCTGCCATGCACCCAAATGGTATTTTTTGGTCACATGTGAGGCATTGCCGTACTCGGGAGAAATTGGGGCACAGATTTTGGGGTGCTTTTTCTCCTTCATACCTTCTGAAAATGAAAAATTTTGAGCCAGAACTGCATTTTTGTGTAAAAAAATTTAATTTTTCATTTTCACTGCCCACTTGTATCAAAATTGGTGAAACCCCTGGGGGTTTGAAATGTACACTATACCCCTAGATGAATTCCCTGAGGGGTGTAGTTTGCAAAATGGGGTCACTTGTGGGGGGTTCCACTGTATTGGTGCTTGGGGGGTCTTGCTAATGCAACATAGCACCCACCAAAATTCCACCAGAATCTGAGCTGCAAAATCCAAAAATCACTCCTTCCCTTCTGAGTCCTGCCATGCACCCAAATGGTATTTTTTGGTCACATGTGAGGCATTGCCGTACTCGGGAGAAATTGGGGCACAGATTTTGGGGTGCTTTGTCTCCTTCATTCCTTGTGAAAATGAAAAATTTTGAGCCAGAACTGCATTTTTGTGTAAAAAATGTAATTTTTCATTTGCACAGCCCAGTTGTATCAAAATTGGTGAAACCCCTGGGGGTTTGAAATGTACACTATACCCCTAGATGAATTCCCTGAGGGGTGTAGTTTGCAAAATGGGGTCACTTGTGGGGGGGTTCCACTGTATTGGTGCTTGGGGGGTCTTGCTAATGCGACATAGCACCCACCAAAATTCCACCAGAATCTGAGCTGCAAAATCCAAAAATCACTCCTTCCCTTCTGAGTCCTGCCATGCACCCAAATGGTATTTTTTGGTCACACGTGAGGCATTGCTGTACTCGGGAGAAATTGGGGCACAGATTTTGGGGTGCTTTTTCTCCTTCATACCTTCTGAAAATGAAAAATTTTGAGCCAGAACTGCATTTTTGTGTAAAAAAATGTAATTTTTCATTTTCACTGCCCAGTTGTATCAAAATTGGTGAAACCCCTAGGGGTTTGAAATGTACACTATACCCCTAGATGAATTCCCTGAGGGGTGTAGTTTGCAAAATGGGGTCACTTGTGGGGGGGTTCCACTGTATTGGTGCTTTGGGGGTCTTGCTAATGCGACATAGCACCCACCAACATTCCACCACCAAAAATCACTCCTTCCCTTCTGAGTCCTGCCATGCACCCAACTGGTATTTTTTGGTCACATATGAGGCATTGCCATACTCGGGAGAAATTGGGGCACAGATTTTGGGGTGCTTTTTCTCCTTCATACCTTCTGAAAATGAAAAATTTTGAGCCAGAACTGCATTTTTGTGTAAAAAAATGTAATTTTTCATTTTCACTGCCCAGTTGTATCAAAATTGGTGAAACCCCTGGGGGTTTGAAATGTACACTATACCCCTAGATGAATTCCCTGAGGGGTGTAGTTTGCAAAATGGGGTCACTTGTGGGGGGGTTCCACTGTATTGGTGCTTGGGGGGTCTTGCTAATGCAACATAGCACCCACCAACATTCCACCAGAATCTGAGCTGCAAAATCCAAAAATCACTCCTTCCCTTCTGAGTCCTGCCATGCACCCAAATGGTATTTTTTGGTCACATGTGAGGCATTGCCGTACTCGGGAGAAATTGGGGCACAGATTTTGGGGTGCTTTTTCTCCTTCATACCTTCTGAAAATGAAAAATTTTGAGCCAGAACTGCATTTTTGTGTAAAAAATGTAATTTTTCATTTGCACAGCCCAGTTGTATCAAAATTGGTGAAACCCCTGGGGGTTTGAAATGTACACTATACCCCTAGATGAATTCCCTGAGGGGTGTAGTTTGCAAAATGGGGTCACTTGTGGGGGGGTTCCACTGTATTGGTGCTTGGGGGGTCTTGCTAATGCGACATAGCACCCACCAAAATTCCACCAGAATCTGAGCTGCAAAATCCAAAAATCACTCCTTCCCTTCTGAGTCCTGCCATGCACCCAACTGGTATTTTTTGGTCACATATGAGGCATTGCCATACTCGGGAGAAATTGGGGCACAGATTTTGGGGTGCTTTTTCTCCTTCATACCTTCTGAAAATGAAAAATTTTGAGCCAGAACTGCATTTTTGTGTAAAAAAATGTAATTTTTCATTTTCACTGCCCAGTTGTATCAAAATTGGTGAAACCCCTGGGGGTTTGAAATGTACACTATACCCCTAGATGAATTCCCTGAGGGGTGTAGTTTGCAAAATGGGGTCACTTGTGGGGGAGTTCCACTGTATTGGTGCTTGGGGGGTCTTGCTAATGCAACATAGCACCCACCAACATTCCACCAGAATCTGAGCTGCAAAATCCAAAAATCACTCCTTCCCTTCTGAGTCCTGCCATGCACCCAAATGGTATTTTTTGGTCACATGTGAGGCATTGCCGTACTCGGGAGAAATTGGGGCACAGATTTTGGGGTGCTTTTTCTCCTTCATTCCTTGTGAAAATGAAAAATTTGGAGCCAGAACTGCATTTTTGTGTAAAAAAATTAATTTTTCATTTTCACTGCCCAGTTGTACCACAATTGGTGAAACCCCTGGGGGTTTGAAATGTACACTATACCCCTAGATGAATTCCCTGAGGGGTGTAGTTTGCAAAATGGGGTCACTTGTGGGGGGGTTCCTAACTTTTAGCATCTTATGGTGCCTAGAAACCTACATGGTGCCTAAAAAATAATCTCATAAAAAGGAGGCTCCAAAATCAAGTAGGTGCTCCTTCTATTATGAAGCCTGTGGTTTGGTCAACGTGCACACTAGGGCCACATATAGGATATTTATGAAAACAAAAGAATTGGGGGAATCAATTTTTAGTCACATTTCTCTAGTAAAATGTACTGTGTTCCTTAGAAAAATGTATTAAAATTGAAAATCTGCAAAAAAAATGAAATTTTGAAATTTCACCTACACTTTGTTTTAATTCCTGTGAAACACCTAAAGGGTTAACAAACTTCCAAAATGCTGTTTTGAATACTGTGAGGGGTGCAGTTTTTGAAATGGTATCATTTATGGGGGTGTCTCACATACAAGTCCCTCAAAGTCACATCAGAACTGAACTGGTCCCTAAAAAAATCAGTGTTTGAAATTGTCTTGAAAATTTGAGAATTTGCTATTCATATTGTAAGCCTCCTAGTGTCCAAAAAAATTAAAAGGAAGTTGAAATAATGATGGAAACATAAAGTAGACATATGGTCTATGTTAGTTATTAACTATTTTGAGTGGTATGATTATTTGTCTCACAAGCAGAAAATTTAACATTTTGCAAATGGAACGCAAAAACTGGCTCTGTCAGGAAGGGGTTAAGATTATTTGGAAATATAACTGTTTAGGATCAGTGTATTGTCAAATACTCCTTCATACAAGTATTTTTTGCATTTAAATCAATGAGATACATAACTACCATTATATTGTATAGAGTACTGTATGTATTATAGCTTTGTCTTTGATAACACTGGTTTATTTTGAGAAATGTTATTGAATAGGAAGCTTTTTCTAAAAAACATCATTACTAATTTTTATATTTCAGAAATGTTTATTCACTTTTTAACATAAGGCTTTCAGGTTACTTTTTAGTAAAAGCCATATCCTTCAAAGCTGATGATACTTCCACCAGTAGATCACTTGGACATGTTATCAGTGTTTTAACTTCTTTTGGAAATACAATCTCATCATTTATAGGTGTAGTATGATGTCCTGGTACATGAGGTGGGTGAGGGACAGTTGGAGATGGTGCCGTTTGGGAATCATCTTTATGGTCGGGATGGTGATGACGCCTATGTCTGTGTGAGCCACAGTGGTGATGTTTATGACCTCTCCGACCTGGACCATGCTCATGTGAATGATGATGTTGTCCTGCATCACCAGGTCCTTTGGCATCAGGGTTTTCCTTTCCTTCTTCTGACTTAGAGTGTTCTTTTCCATGATCACAGTGTCCATGTTCATGTTCATGTTCATGATCATTATCCTTAAAAGTAACAACCATATTAATGCAATTCATACAAAAATAAATAAAATAAAAATATCAATTTGTCCAAATTGTTTTTTTACTTTGGCCTAGGCAATATTGAATGGATGCAAATTGTTAATTAAGGAAATTATGGGGGAAATAAATTCTATTCTGTTGTTGTAGATTGAAAGCTCTGAATGTTTTTTCTGTTTGGTATCCAACATGTTAAGAGTATGTAAGTGACTAAAGTATAAAAGTGTGCTCATCGCTGTTGAGGGTAACTGGGAGCTAAGTGGGTATAAGTGAGTGATGACAAGGAGAGTTTTAGGTTCCGTAGCATTAGTTCACTTGACATTCTGCTGACCTTGGCAGCACATTAGGGATAAGGGCACCAAGTGGTCCATTAGCACAAACTGCAGGTCCTGCTACAAAACTGCTGAACTTCTGGAAAGACTGCCATATACAATCCCATCACACAGTACACAATTGCACTGAATTACCTCTGTTGTAAAGCCACTGAATTAACTTAGCTGTAAAGCCGAGGAAGAGTGTATGGGGGAAAAGATAACAAAGACCTTTTGACTGTCGACCTGGACCATGTCGACCTAATGCTTGTGTTGACCTGATGGTGTCGACCCAATGCTTGTTGACCATCATGTTGTAGACCAAATGACCGTATTCCGTCAGCATCCTGGCGGTCAGGATGTCAGCATTCAGTATACCACAGCCAGAATCCCAGGTGCCGTCAAAACACAGGTGCAGGAACATCTAATGGGATCTGGATGCCAGGGCCATAATACTGACACCCGGAATTCTGATTGGTGAGTATGTTGGGAACGGTAGCTGATGGCTGGGGATGGGGGGGGGGGTTACTTTAGGTTTAGGCTCTAGTTGGGGGACCTAGGGATATGGCAAGGCTAGACAAGGCTAATGTTCCCTGCTACCGAGGCTGCAAAAAATATCCAATAAGTAATATACATTCATAATTTGAAATAGGAGGTTTTTAATTCAGATGGACTTGCAATTCTGTGTCTACTTGCTTGTTCTCATGTCCTTGTAAATTATATGAGGTTACAATGTGAATGACAATTTACTCTGGAAGTCAGAAGCTGCTGATAAACAATTTTATTTAATTCAATTAAATTATTGAATAGGCAGCATCTGTGGTCAGAGTGGAGGCAGCTGTCAATCATCTGTAGAGAAACCAACACATGACTGGATAACAGAAGTGATTGACAGTTACCTCCCGTCAGCTCCAAATGCTGTGATGTGTTCTTCTAAAACAAGCAGCATGCCCCCCCATTTATCACATTTCAAATAAACTTTACATAAAACACATTAAATATTTTGTCCTGAGATCCAATTTGTCTCAAAAGAAAAACACAATCGCATTGTCTTCCTTCTTTGTGCTTGATCAGTCATAGCCCAAATGGGTATGGGTCATAGGGTTGACAGCACTAAGGTCGACTGAATGTCGACATGATCAAATGTCGACATATGGGAATGTCGACATGAGCTTAGGTTGACAGGTCATTAGGTTGATACAAGCATTAGGTCGACATGGGCTATGTCTGCAGTCAAAAGGTCGATACGGGGTTTTCAGTTTTTTTTACCCAAATATCGACAGGGCCGTCATGGACACTGTATCAGTGCACCGCATCCCCTCGCATGGCTCACTGCGCTTGCCATGCTTCGGGCACGGTGCCTTGCTACACTTGGCACACTATTTTATTCTACCACCATGCCCTAGTGGATGGTAGGGCATGAATTGCCGCCTATCGGCACATGTCGACTCAAAATAAGTGAAAATACCCCATGTCTACCTTTTGACTGTCAATCCTAGCCCATGTTGACCTAATGTTTGTGTCAACCTAATGACAGGTTGACCTTCCCACATGTTGCCCTATGCTCATTTCGACCGTAGTGCTGTGGCCCCAGCGACCGTATACCGCCCAAATATAAGAAAACAAAAAATTATTTCTGTAACTAAAAACTGACTGCTCGATACGCTAAAGGATGAGAATAAAAAATGAACTGATACTCCTATAAATTTCCCAACACTGACCACTTCTGATGTCAGGCTTTAAATGAATACGTTGTTCTTTTTCTATGAGACTTTCAGGGTTTTTCTGACAAATATGGACAAAAATAAGATTTCACTTTTAATTACGATCAAGCCTATTAAAGTAATGAACAAGGATCTATATTAAGTTCAATTAATTTATTTTTATTTTATCCCAATAAAATATAAAATATTACTTTCATTGAAAGAACTACGTATTTTCGTTTAAATCTTGCATCATATACTTTCCTCATTTGTAGTAATTCACTTACTGTAACTAATACAGTATATGGAGGGGGGTGGGATTGAGATCTGCACACAAAAGAAGAATTTAGGTTACCCTATGAAATCAGGGTGTTCACCGCTATATTGTTTTCTACTAGCGGGGGGTGCTATCCTATCGACTAAATAAGGTAATTTTAGTGAAAAAGAGAAAGAAGAGTAGTCATGGATGCACACCACATATATTTTGTATTTATTAGGTCTTGATGAGTAATATTTACGGGTTTTTATATCTTATGTGGGGAATCCTTTTAATCTTTATTGTGAATTGGATTCTGGATATACCCACAGTAGTTTGGCGAAATACAAGAGGTTAAAATTACTTACATACAACAAATACAAACATTTAGTGATGAAGATAAGAATGGGTGTATAATAGTATTAAAATATAGGTAGACCAGATCTGTACAGTGTGGTGCCTGTCTTTTTAAGCTTGGGATTTCTGTCACCCTGATATATTCGCTGATAAGATGCGATCCCTTGTGGGTATCAATAATTCATGTATCGCCTATACTGGCACATAAAATTTCGGAGTTCAATATCAGTACTGGCCCTTTGTTAGCCCTTATTGTTGAGGATTGCTTATGTTTTGTGCAAAACCTGTAGAATGTAGCCAACACCCGTAGGGTTAGTGTTGGATTTATTTACACATACAGTGGGTGCTGTGGTAATTTAAAGGGATAGATAATCCTCTCTACAGCACTTTCACTTTATTGATTCTACACAGGTTTAGTTTTTAACAAACTGGGAAGTATCTGTCTAAATTAAGTGCATTATATCACTGCAGTAACTTCAGCTAGTTTGTTGCACCACAATGTAGCTAACTGGGTTGGACTGCTACTTCGGCGTCTAATGATTTATTATTTTCTGTTATTATCAATCCAGTGTGCAGTGAGATGCTGCCACCTACTGGTTGAAGAAAGGTTATGCGCCCAAGAGATTTAAAAAAAAAAAATTTTTTCAGTCACACAGTACAAGCTTAAAAAATATTTTTGACAGTTTAACTAAGGTATAATTCCTATTCCACACATATACAGCTCTGTGTCTACACAGCACCCACTGTATGTGTAAATAAATCCAACACTAACCCTACGGGTGTTGGCTACATTCTACAGGTTTTGCACAAAACATAAGCAATCCTCAACAATAAGGGCTAACAAAGGGCCAGTACTGATATTGAACTCCGAAATTTTATGTGCCAGTATAGGCGATACATGAATTATTGATACCCACAAGGGATCGCATCTTATCAGCGAATATATCAGGGTGACAGAAATCCCAAGCTTAAAAAGACAGGCACCACACTGTACAGATCTGGTCTACCTATATTTTAATACTATTATACACCCATTCTTATCTTCATCACTAAATGTTTGTATTTGTTGTATGTAAGTAATTTTAACCTCTTGTATTTCGCCAAACTACTGTGGGTATATCCAGAATCCAATTCACAATAAAGATTAAAAGGATTCCCCACATAAGATATAAAAACCCGTAAATATTACTCATCAAGACCTAATAAATACAAAATATATGTGGTGTGCATCCATGACTACTCTTCTTTCTCTTTTTCACTAATACAGTATATGACCTGAACCAGAATCCTAAAGGCACCTATACATTAGCACGAGGAACCGGCAGAGCCGAATTTCCCATTAGGCACGTGAGGCAGGTGCCTAGGGGCGGCACATGTTTGGGGGCGGCACATGCTTGTGATGGTACTGTCAGTCTGAAATGTACCAGTAACTGCAAATTATCCACTGCACTGTACCATATTCCATTTTGAATAGACGATAGGATAGGACATGGAGATACTGTCCATGTAAACTGTCCTACTTAGTAAATATGCGTACATAATAACAAATAAAAAATGTCATAGTAATACAATTAGGCGGCGGGGGGGATTATTGTTGTGCCTAGGGGCGCCCTCACCCGTAAATCCACCCCAGGGAACCGCATGCCGCCTCGCATGTGATACCTCAGCAACTACCTGCTAGGATGATAGCATATATAATGTATCATATACAATCCCATTTACTGCCCCAGGATACGATGTATCCTTGTTCAGCAGTGACAATCTCTTGGGGGACTTGACTGTACTTTTATCTGATATCGGGTTTTTTTTATTAGTTTTTGTTTGTTGCATATAAAATAGATATATTACCCTTCGCTTGTAGATTTCACAGGACACTTCCAGCTCTTCCTTGTTATCTGGTGCAGTAATCTGTATCCTTCCTTTGCAGAAACCAACATGCTGTGGGTGAGAATATACCCCAAAATTAAGTTATATCCAGTGAAAGATATGTTAGATGGGAGGTAAGATCCCACAAAATTTTGCTTATATATTTCCTTTTTAAACACACTCAGGAGATGATGCAGAGCTGGTAGCAAATAATGGTTGTATATTACTCAGGAAATAGTGCACACAATTACTGCAAATTGCCGACTATATGCAACTCTTTTAACAATTTGTACGTATGGACATCAGATGCCCATAGTTTACTGTATGACAATTTTCTGTAAGTACTATCGGTGCAGCCATTTGAAATGAGGGTGTGATAATGGTTTTTGGCACTTTTTATTAAAAAAAAATTATTTGCCTGTGAGTTGAGTTAGCAAAACCAGACCATGAAACAAAGTATGGCCCAGTTTCTGGCTGCAAAAAATTTTACTTACTGTTTCATTGCCTTTGAGATCCTTGCAGTTTTCTAGGTTAACATCGGCCTGTGTTTTCAAGCAACCTGTTTCTTTAATAGTGAAAGAGAAGTAGTTAACTGGTCCTCGCACCCACTGCCAAAACAAAAGTCACAATGTTGCTTTATGCCAATTGCTGTTTACGTTTAAGTTCTTCAAATTCACAGAAAATGTGATCTTTAATCTTTACAAAGTTATTATTCATATAAATATATAAAAAATAATGGTAGTAAATCTACAATAATGCACTATGGAAGGGAAATAATTACAAGTGGAGCTGCTGAAATAGCAGATACAAAAATGATCTTTGACCGATCAAACTGAAGCAAATAAATGCCTATAAGGAAAATGATATTTCAATACTTCCCTAGCGAGAAAAAATACAAACAATATATACACTATGGGCGGTATTCAATGAGCCTGATTCGCCATGTTTTTATGGAGAATTTGTGCTGTTTGGCGAATTTCTGACTAAAACGGTGAATCACCCTATTCAATGACCACATGGCGAATACATTTGAAGGTTTTTTTCGCCATGATTCACCGAGTAGCAATCGCTATCTTTTTATGGAGAAGTGGAATGTGAACTTTTAAAATAAAGTGTTTTGTTTTTTACATTTGGTGTCTAAAAATCAGGAATTTTATTCTGAGGAGGGGCATGCTATTTTTATTCATGTGCTGTAAGCACATGAATATATATTTAATTTAAAAAATATATATATATATTTTTTTACACAGCAGCCAGCAGGGGGCGCCGGAGCCGAGCCGCTCATTACATATTCATGTATTCACTGCACCCGATCGTTACGATCGGGTGTAGTGAATATACGGTCCCCTGCTGGCACCACCTCCCCCCCACAAACGTTCTGGGGCAGGCAGAGAGACTTCCATCTCTCTGCCTGCCACTGTCCTCAGGCTCCCTGCGGCGTTCGCCGCAGGAGCTCATATTCGCCGGTCAGGGGCAGCGAGCCCCTGACTCGTTGAATACCGCCCTATGGGTAGGGTTGCCACCTCTCTTGGATTTCCTGGATTCTCCCTGAATTGGTGGCAACCCTGTAGGACGTTTTTGCAGTCTCCCGGATTCCAGGATTCTCCCGGAATCCGGGTGACTTTGAAAGCCTACACAGCCTCCCAACTGATTGTGCACACTGTCAGGGGCATAGGGAGGGTGGTTCCAGCGGAGCGCGAGCTCTGGGTGCCAGAAAGGCCACAGGGCATGCACAGTGTGTCTCCAGCACTTGTGATTTCTGCCTGCCCCACAGCTCCCTCTACCTCAGGAATATTTAAGAGAGACCGCAGGAGAGGAGAGGACGGAGAAGCACTGTGCAGCTAACTGCTTAGGATGCTGCAGCAGCGCTTCCTCCCAAACTGAGCCTCAGAGGAGAGATAAGCTGGCTGCTACTGTGTATCATTATCAGGGGACCTCTGCCATCTGTGCTGCCAGCTGATGAAATGGTGAGGCCATTGTGGAGGGGGGGATTTGTGTGTGTGTGTGTGTGTGGTCAGCGTTTGGGGCACATGAAGGGGGGGATCTCCAGGAATCGAAGATGCCTGGGGTGGCAACCCTAACTATGGGGCATACAGTATTTAATTAAGTGCAGGTTAACAGAAGAGGAGATCAGATTCTACTGTACTTATTTAGATTCTAGTGTAGAAGATAATAGGTTGATTGCAATTGGTTTGCTTTGGACAACAGCTCCACTTCTATAAACTTACTTTAGTAAATATACACCTATGACTTGCAACGTGGGTATTGTTGATAAAAACGTAAATGAGCACAATGTTATGTGACACGGTATTGCATTTCTGATCTATCTGACATGGAATTAAGTTATTACTTTGGGCCTCATTCAGAAGTGGGGGCTGCTGCATCTGCTCTTTAGGCTGTTGCTGGAGTTGTGGAAGCAGCTGTGCATGTGAGACCACAGCTGGTGTCACTGACATTAATTCAACACTCCTGTTACACACCCACAGACTCGCCCATAACACACCTATTCTAATGAATAATGCATCCTGCTTTAAATTTATATGGATATCAGAAGTCATCATTAATTTCTGTGACCTCTATAAAAGCACTTGGCCAATAGCCTTGTATTTTCATAATATCACAAAACTCCATAGTTAAGCTACAGTAAGTGCACAATAGGTACTTGTTTCCTATCTGGGCGCCCAGGTTTTCTACGTACGGCACCGTAATGAAATCTGATCGCATCGCATCGTACACATACACGATATTGAACGATGCGATGCGATGCGATCCGATTCGATTTCCCATAGGAAACAATGTGAAATGGCTCAATTTAGCCAAATTATCATAGGAACAATAGTAAATGGGCCAAAAACACCCCTGAACATTGAAATGTCCCCCCAAAAGTAGTTGACGCCACCCCGCCATCAACGTGAACCCGAAGCGTGGCGAGCGCAGCGAGCCCGCGAGGGGCGGCGGTACGCGTCCTCCGACCTTTTCATGCCCTACTATCCATCAGGGCGTGGAGTGAGAATAGAATAGTGTGGCGAGCGCAGCGAGCCCCCGAGCCCGAAGCGTGGCGAGCGCAGCGAGCCCCGCGAGGGGACGCGGATACCTTCACAGTTATACGCGTCCCCTCGCGGGCTTCCCAGGTGTCCATGGCGACGCGGACACCTGGGAAGCCCACAAAGGGACGCGTTTACCTGTGAAGGTATCCGCGTCCCCTCGCGGGGCTCGGTGCGCTCGCCACACTATTCTATTCTCACTCCACGCCCTAGTGGATAGTAGGGCATGAAAAGGTCGGAGGACGCGTACCGCCGCCCCTCGCGGGCTCGCTGCGCTCGCCACGCTTCGGGTTCACGTTGATGGCGGGGTGGCGTCAACTACTTTTGGGGGGACATTCCACTGCTCTGTGGGTTTTTTGGGGGTTTCTGGCCCATTTACCATTCTTCCCTATGCTGATTTGGGTAAATTGATCCATTTAACATTGTTTCCTAAAGGAAATCGAATCGGATCGCATCGCATCGCATCGTTCAATATCGTGTATGTGTACGATGCGATGCGATCAGATTTCTCTACGGAGAATAGCATGGTGCGCAATTAACTTAGCGGGCGCCCAGATAGGAAACAAGTACCGCACAATATATCATTATTGAACAGATTTGTCAAAATTGTATGAAAAACCTATTTTATTGTGTAGTGTGTAGGTAGGACCATTTTGGCCAAATGCCAATAAAATGGTTCAATAATGTCTAGACACGTTGACCGTTAATTGTCCAATCAGTCAGCTTGACAGAAAATATTGTCCATATCCCAATATAGTGCAGGTTATGTGCATTCTCGATAATCTTCCCTTATTTATCCTGTTTACCTCATCCTCCTTGAGGGTGGACATATGATAATTCGGTGTGGAGGAGAATATGAAACTTTTTAAAATAAAATCATGGGTAGTGCAGAAATCAGGTCCCATTTGTCAGATCAAACAAAACAAACACACGTAATATGTACCTACATCCAATTATATGTTTTACTAAACAGAGTACATAAGTTCATGTAAAACATACAGTTACTGGAAAAGTCCAGCTTTAACTGCACTTATATAGTGTGTGTGTGTGTGTGTGTGTGTGTGTGTGTGTGTGTTTATAGGCCACCACCAAGGATCCTCTCATTTGGATGTAGTTGTCTGACATGGACATTTATCTTACCTGTGATGTCACTCTTTCTACATGGTCCAATTTATAATAATGGGTCTGGCTGCTGTCTTTATTGAATAGTTTAACCAAGCGATCCGCCTTTGCTATAAGTTCAGGTGTGATATCAGTCAATGCCGGGCAGTCTGGACACTTCATGTGAACTATTTTTGCAGAAACTGAAAACGAAATAAAATCATTACATTTGTACAACTGTTCTAATGGTGTGTACACACGGTCAGATGTGCCTTCCGATTCGATGTTTAGTTTGATTTTTACTTTTCCCCTTTTTTTTATTTTTTCTCTACTCCTGTCAGATCTGCTTTAAGATTTTCACTTTTTACCATAAGATTTACTATGTGATTTACTATGTGATTTACTATCAGATCGGACATCGGATCTGAAGGACATCGCAAGGCGCATACTATGCAAGCGATCTCCTTCAGATTTCCACTAAAAAGTCTTGCCTGCCCTCTCTATTTACGATCCGATTTCAGAGGACACGGGAGCGCGCATCGCCCTCAAATCGGAGCCTGAAGCCCTAAAAACATACAACCTACATCCGATTTATATCCGATTCCGATCCGATGTTGACTATATCGTCAACATCGGAAACTAAATCGGACCGTGTGTACACACTATTACACTGAGGTAGCCAACCCTAGTCCTCGAGAGCTACCAACAGTTAATGTTTTCCAGCTCTCCTCACAGAATCACAAGTGAAGTAATTAGCTCCAGCTGTGGATCTTTTAAAAATGTGTCAGTCAGTAATGAGTGCACCTGTGTACCTGCGAGGTGAGCTGGAAAACGCGAACTGTTGGTAGCTCTTGAGGACTGGAGTTGACTAGCACTGATCGAATGTCTTACCACTGCATAACAGTTATTGTGACAATCCCTCTTCCACCCCTTATTCACCTAAGCAGTCACCCCCCCCCCCACCCCCCCATACCAATACATCCTGCATATTGCTGTACCTGGAGTCACAGTGCAGTTATACTGCAGCAGATTCAGTATTCTCCATGGCCTGGATATTAGAATAGCGGCTTTGCAGTCACCAAGCGCCTGTAATGTAAATAGCATTGCTTTAATAAAAATACAGACCTTCAGTGTAGGCAGTGGTGTAGCTAGAAATTTTGCTTCCCCCTGGCCAAAACAATTTCCGGCGCGCCCATCCCCCCCCCCCCCCCCAAGATGGGACCCGCTCATTACATATGCACGGGGTGGGGACCCGCTCATTCAATATGCACTGCACTAGGTCCCCGCTCATTAGATATGTTCAGACCCAGTGCTCACTGCATCCTGGGTCGCCTGTCAGTTCAGCCAGCGGCACCCACCACAGACCCCGCTGGTGCCTCTCCCCCAAGCTGCTGCGGAGTCTGCACATATGTAGCTATGCCACTGAGTGTAGGGTTACTCCTGCTCTATATAAACACACACCTCTCTAAAATACAGTATACGTGTTCACACACAGCCGATGATGGCACACAATATTTCTTCAGCTATATACGTCTACACCGTCAAAAGGTCGACATGGTCAAAAGGTCAACATTCAAAAGGTCAACATTCAAAAGGTCAACATGAGGTTTTTATTTTTTTGGTGTCTATGTCGACATAGGTCAGTATCGACACCGTCTAAGTGTGCTGCGTCCCCTCTTATGACTTGCTATACTCGCCATCCTACAGGCACAGTCCCTAGCTGCGCTCAGCACACTATTATATTCCTACTTCCCGCCGTAGTGGATGGTAGGGCATGAAATACTGCCTGTCAGCACGTTGGCTCAAATTTAAAAAAAAACTCACGTTGACCTTTTTCATAACAATCTTTGTCCCTTTGAACCTTTTGACTGTCGACCTTTTGACCCTCTTGACGTTTTGACTGCTGACCAATAGTGGTCGACCTTATCACAGACGACCTATATATCGATCTATCATGAGTCCGGATACTGCTCCTGACAGCTGCAGAGGCTCCAGTGGTGTCTTTCAGGTCTCAGCAGTCATTTGACTGTGACATTTTTCATAAGACCACCAATCCGCCATCATTCGGGTAAGTATTTAATTGCAGATGACCCAAACCCTAATCCCTTTCCCTAACCTTCCCCTTTCTTATGGTGCCTAATCCTATGCCCCTCCCAGTCTAATTGTAACTTCCCAATAGTGTCTAACCCTAAACCTTCTGCCTGCAGCCTATCTCTATTGCTGACATTCTAATACTTGCCTGTTCATAGAAAGGCTTCTCACTACACTGTTTGAAATTCTTCCCACTCAGGACAGAGCAATTTGTTTCCATGACTGAAAAGTCTATGTAGTAGATGTTGCCTCCAAGTATTTTCAATGACTGCAACAACAAAAAAAAGAAAATTTGATCAAATGAGGTAATAGTATCATGATTGGGCCTTTATCATTTACTATGAAAAAATACATATTCACATAGACAAATGCAGGTTTTGCTGTAAAATGCATCTCATAAAAGCCAACTAAAGGTGCCCACACACTAGAATGATGTATAAATGATAAGATGTGTCTAAAGATTTCCCTTGAACTCTCCATCAGTCCTGGACAAAAGAGGTAAAAATTTGCCATTACACATTATGGCACACACCGTAATGCATATTACATATTATGCCACATGCCTTAATGCCCATTACATATTATCAGGGTAGCCGGAGCCGGGGGTCAGGGTAGCTGGTGCCTTGCATTGGGGTAGCCTGTGCCACGCTGGGGATCGGATAGCCGGCACCACTCATCGGGTTAGCCGGAAGGGGATTGGGGTAGCTGGTGCAGCACTGGAGATCGGGATAACCAACGTCATACATAAGATAGGGGTAGCTGGTGCTGCACCAGAGATCTTGGTAGCCAGTAAGGGCTTGGGGTAGCACTGTGCCGGGGATCAGGGTAGCATGTGCTGCTCATCGGGGAAGCTGCCTGGTGATTGGGGCAGCTGGCATCGCAACATCGGGTAGCAGGTGCTGCGCTGGTGATCGGGGTAGCCGGTTGCCGCACATCGGGGCAGCGCCAGGGATGGGGTAGCCAGCGCCGTGCCGGTTATCATAAGAGTCAACATAGGGGAGTGCTTCTTTGGCTTTGCTCCCCCTCACCTTGTTCAGGGTGAGAGTGACCAAACATGAATCTCATTAGGGATTCCATGCGCAGTCCAATGGACCTTTAGCTGCATACTTTTGATCTTCCATACAGCAGAGAATAAGAGAAGATGTAGCTAAAGGTCTGCGGGACTAGGCATTGGATCGCAATCATTCATGATTAGAATGATTTGCGGTAAAACCAGCCTATTGGTCAAAAAAGGGCCAATAAGTCCAAAAGTGTGTGTGGGTGTGTGGGTACCTTAAGGGAAAAAAGGAATTAAGTCCTGTTCTACAGAAAGCCAATCAAATGCAATGTTTGAAGGACAGTAATGTTACTGGACCAAGAATATTTTTGACGGACACAACTCTCTAGTCTGGTGCTGCTGTTCTATTGGGGATAGCTCATTACCCCAAAACCGTAAACAAGAACATGCAAAAGGTTGACCTGTGCATAGAGTAGAGTTGATTAATCAATAATTGGCATTTATTAATTAATTATTTAGTAGTAAAAATAATAAAGATAAAATAAAAATAAAATATTACAAAAAGTACAACCTGTTGTTTCTATAAAGAATAATCATGAAAACATGATAGTTTGTAATATACACACAATACTTTGGTTAGTAAGCATATGGGCAAGCAGGGTATTTTCCTAATATGTCCATTAGTTGTTATTAGTGGACTGTGTCATCAGGCATATAGCTGTTAGTTGTTAGTATTATTAAATGATACAGACTACGCCTGGGTACTTTCAGTAACAAGATGATGTATAGTTGTACTTGTATTTGCAAATGTTAATTTCTTATGTCTGGCCAGAGAATTACAAAATGGGACCTTACAGTTTAATACAATCTTCTGAGTCTCGAGCCTCCCAGTTGCTGGTGTCGATTAACCTGGGATGCAACTTTATCCAGAGTGGACGTTGAGAGTGGTGACCGTGTCTGCTGTAGGTATGTGCAGGGCCGGCAACAGAAATCTTGGGGCCCATTACAATGATATTTCTGGGGCCCCCCACATAATCCCAAATCCACACAACGCTCTTCTGCATGAGCCTTAACCTTTCGCTGCTCCAGATTCTGTTTTCAGGTGCGGACTTCTCTCATTCTCAGTCCTGCTGGCTTGGCTCCTGCTGCTTCTTCTTGCTGGTTCCGGCTGCTGCTGGCCTGTCACTTTCACAAAAGAATGCTGAGCACTATGAGCAGGCAGGGAAGGTCTTTCGCAGAGTGCCGAACAGACGACCAGACCAGTAAAAGTACAGGAATCAGAGACTGAGAACACAGCACCAGCGGTGGGTAAGGCTGTGCGCCTGCGGCACCAGGCCATGCGCACACACAGAGTAGATGGCTCTGAGCGCCAAGTGGCAGGGCGCACACACAGTAGACAGCAGTGGCACACAGTGAGTCAGTCAGCCTCAGCCAAAAACAGATGGTGCACAGTAGATGGCCGGCCCAGAAGGGTCACTGACAGGCCAGCTAGTACAGGCAGTGGCTGTGCCCAGGGATGGAAGCTCTGGGGCCCTTCATATCTCTGGGGCCCGTCACACTTGTCCCCCTTGACCCCCCTGTCGCCTGCCCTGGGTATGCGTGTTGGTCTTTTTCTTGTACAGTGCTGAGTGGTATAACCACTTACGCGTTTCCCCGTCTGTTATCAACTATCAGCGGCTTCATCAGAGAGAAGTATAGCAAGAAAGAATGCTGGGAGGCTTGAGACTCAGAAGATTGTGTTAAACTGTAAGGTCCCATTCTGTAATTGTCTGGCCAGACATAAGAAATGGACATTTGCAAAGATTACAACTATACATCATCTTGTTATTGAATGTACCCAGGCATAGTCTGTATCATTCAGTAATACTAACAACTAACAGCTATATGCCTGATGACACAGTCCACTAATAACAACTAACAGACATATTAGGAAAATATTCAACACCACATGTGAAGTCTTATTCCCATCTTAGTAAACTCCCCCCGTAGTGTCAGATCCAAACAATTTGATTTCATCATTAGTGGGGAGTGAGATAAGCTTCGGGATACCAATCCTAGTGAAATTTCTTTCTCCGAAATAAGGGTTGATTGTGGTTGCAGATGCACCCCCCCCCCCCCCCCCCCCACACACACACACACACACTGCAGAAAAAGGTCCATAACATAAATGGGAGTGGATTCCTGAAAAAGTCTCTACGGCCTACATTAGGATCACTTGCTTATTTTCCATTAAAGTCGAGGATAATGTAATTCATGTAATGGTGTGTACACACGGTAGGTATGCCGTGCTATGCGAGTCCCAATACGATCAGATCGTATCGGGACTCGCATAGCACGGCATGCATGGAGTGGCAAAATTTAGAATATATAGTGCAGATCTGCACTATATAGTCTTGCCTGCCCTCTCTATTTGGCTTCCGATTTGCACTCACACGGGAGCGTGCATCGGTAGCGCATCAGGCTCGCAAGTCCTAAAAAAACACACAATCAGCATGCGATATGGCTTCCGATGTTCACTATATCGGCAACATCGGAAGCCATATCGCACCGTGTGTACACACTATAACATTTTTGTTATTGCACAACATTACTGTTATAAAAATGTCACTCACCTCTTGCTGAAAAACTGAATTAATTACTATTGGCGCCAGTACAAATCCTTTATCCTGGCGTTCATTTATTAAGTCTGCTGCAATCTCTGTCTGCGCCCTGGTTTCATTGCAGTTTAGTTGGGTTATCTTGGGTTTTGGAGGAGGGCTGGTGGCAGAACACAGCGACACCAGCAAACACAAGGCTAGTGCATAAACCGGCTCCATTTTCAGGGGTTTGTTTAAAGGGTTTTTGGACACTTTTACTCCAAAAACACCATATTATATAGTCCTTGATTATTTACTATCTGCCTCTCTTTGACCTCATTCTTGCAGAACTACAAATAAAGGTAAATGATTAGAAGACTCTCATTTGCCAAATACGAACAGTGTAGAGCAGAGATTTTCAACCTTTTTAAAGTCGTGGCAAACTAAACAAGATTAAAAAATTCCCAAGGCACACCATCAGTTTTTTTTTATCAAATATGATACATATAATAACAAATATCGACTTATATTTAATATATGTTGATATTTATTCTTATTTCTCTTAAAATGTGTAGAAATAAATAGGTTTTACTTGAATAAGAATATCAGCGGGAAACCTGTGCTTGGTAATGTCTCATGATGTCTCTTGTCTGAGGACAGATGGTTGACCCTCAAGTCCTCCTCCAATGATTAAAGCTGTGACCTGTTTTTACACTTCATGGTGTTCATAGCAGAAAATGCAGACTCACACAGATACGATGTGGAGAAAGGAAGTAGTGCTTCAATCTCCTTTTTTGTGACCATGGGGAATCGGAGGGAGACAACCAGAATGAGGCCATATCTGTTGATGAGTGCTTTAATTTCAGCCCTCTGTCATTCCTTATTTCTGCCAGCTCATCTTCTTCTGCAACACCAAGGGGAGTATTCAATGATTGTCGTGCTCCCGCAGCGATCTCCTGACGGGGGAGATGGCTGCGGGGCCCTATTCAATGCTGTCTTCCCCGACAGTATTGAACAGGGGTTCTCGGCAGAACGAGCCCGACATCACAAGCTGTCGGGCTCGTTCTGCCGAGAAAAGCCAAAATAGGCGAGCTCCCGGCCGGAGCTCGTCTATTTCTGCCCTCAACTCGCGGTCACGCCCCTTTCTTGCCGCTCGGCGGCCGGTACATTGAATCCCGACTGCCGAGCTCAAGTCGAGCAAAGCGAGAACAGGACAGGGGCACGGCTGTCGAGCTTGCTCGACAGCCGTACCCCTGACATTGAATACCCCTTAGTTCGGCTGATGTATATGCACTTGGCACAAATGGATCTCTCATCCAGGCCAAGGAAGAAATATAAAGTGATGGGAAATACTTGTCAATGTCGTTACTCAGCAGTAAGAAACTTTGTCAAACTAAATTGACAACATTTTTGTCAAGTCTGCAACTTTTTTCAGTGCAAACATCTCAACTTTTTTTCTCTTTTTTTTATTCTGGTTCCCCACAATGTTCATTGAAAGTGGTAATTTTGTCAGTCTTTTTAAGAGTATACAAGGTTTGGTAGATATCAGCTAGGAAGGCAACTTTATTGCACCAGAACTCATCACTAAGTAGGTAAGCCATCTCAGAATTTTCAGAAGTAAAAAAAAAGGTTGAGCTCTTCTCTAAGATCATAGAATCTTGAAACCACCCACCCTCGAGATAGCCACCTCACGTCTGTGTGCAGTAGGAGTTGTCCATATATCCATTGTCCAGTGTGACGACATATATCCAGTGTCCAGTGTGACATGTAACCATTGTGTGACGGCATATATCCAGTGTCCAGCGTGACATATATCCATTGTCCAGTGTGACGACATATATCCTGTGTCCAGTGTGATGACATATTTCCATTGTCCAGTGTGACAACATATATCCTGTGTCCAGTGTGACATGTAACCATTGTGTGACGGCATATATCCTGTGTCCAGCGTGACATATATCCATTGTCCAGTGTGACGACATATATCCAGTGTCCAGTGTGACATATATCCATTGTCCAGTGTGACGACATATATCCTGTGTCCAGTGTGACTACATATATCCAGTGTCCAGTGTGACATCTAACCATTGTGTGACGGCATATATCCTGTGTCCAGCGTGACATATATCCATTGTCCAGTGTGACAACATATATCCAGTGTCCAGTGTGACATATATCCATTGTCCAGTGTGACGACATATATCCTGTGTCCAGTGTGACTACATATATCCAGTGTCCAGTGTGACATATATCCATTGTCCAGTGTGACGACATATAGCCTGTGTCCAGTGTGACGACATATATCCATTGTCCAGTGTGACATATCCTGTGTCCAGTGTAACGACATATATCCTGTGTCCAGTGTGACGACATATATCCAGTGTCCAGTGTGACATATATCCTGTGTCCAGTGTGACGACATATATCCAGTGTCCAGTGTGACATATATCCATTGTCCAGTGTGACTACATATATCCAGTGTCCAGTGTGACATGTAACTATTGTGTGACGGCATATATCCTGTGTCCAGCGTGACATATATCTATTGTCCAGTGTGACGACATATATCCTGTGTCCAGTGTGACGACATATATCCAGTGTCCAGTGTGACATATATCCTGTGTCCAGTGTGAAGACATATATCCTGTGTTCAGTGTGACGACATATATCCAGTGTCCAGTGTGACATGTAACCATTGTGTGACGGCATATATCCAGTGTCCAGCGTGACATATATCCTGTGTCCAGAGTGACGACATATATCCTGTGTCCAGTGTGACTACATATATCCAGTGTCCAGTGTGACATCTAACCATTGTGTGACGGCATATATCCTGTGTCCAGCGTGACATATATCCATTGTCCAGTGTGACGACATATAGCCTGTGTCCAGTGTGATGACTTATATCCAGTGTCCAGTGTGATGAAATATTTCTATTGTCCAGTGTGACGACATATATACAGTGTCCAGTGTGACGACATATATCCAGTGTCCAGTGTGACGGCATATATATATCTAGTGTCCAGTGTGACGGACTATATCCAGTGTCCTGTGTGACGGCATATATCCAGTGTCCAGTGTAATGGGCTGTGTCCAGGGGCAGTGTCCAGTGACCAGGGGAAGTGTCCAGTGTCACAGGCTGTGTCCAGTGTAAAAAATAAGAAAAATAAATAAAAGTATTAAAATAAAAACACATTTTTGGAGGATGATGGAGGAGGAAATAGTGGGAGATCAGCAACCTGATAGAAGTACTGAAGCTGCTGCCACCAGTCAGATTCATGATGGCAAGGCCGATGGCCAAAGGCCTAGGGGCCATGTAAAAGCAAAGCAGAAATCTCATTTTACAATGGTCCATTAAAAAAATATTAAGTCATGTGCGGAGAAAAATAAAATTGGCAATATGCCGTTCACCACACGCAGTGGGAAGGAAAGGCTATGGCCTTGGCCTTTGTTTCTGACTGATGGTACAGCATCTCAGAAGAATGATGGTAGCCCTTCTGCTACTACAAAAAAAAGAATGAAAGTTTTTAAGACAAAGGCAAGTTCACAAGTGTCACAAATCCCAGAGGAGAGTCTAAGTGTGTTCGCGGATGCCATATGTGAGCCGGACCTTTCAAATACTGTTCATGAAGAGGAGGTTCATTCCACGATTTGCATGCCCTCTGCAAGTGTGTGCAAGAGCATCCACAGTCAAGATGCTGACCTGGTTATTGAGGATGCTTCTGAGAAATTGGATGAGGATGTGGATTCTGTTGGTGAAGCTGGCACACAGAGGGATGCGGATGATGACGATGTTGAGGATGATGTTGTTTGTTTTAAGGCATCGACGGAGACAGTTGTTGTCCGGGGTATGGAAAAGCCTATTGTCATGCCAGGGCAAAAGACCAAAAAATCCACCTCGTATGTATGGAATTATTTCTACCCAAATCCGGACAACAACTGTCAAGCCGTGTGTAGCGTTTGTAAAGCTATTGTACGTAGAGGTAAGGACGTGCAGCACCTTGGGACCTCCTCACTGTTACGTCATTTGCAGCGCATCCATCAAAAGTTTTTGTCAAAAGAAACTGAACAAACATGTAGCAGCCTGCCCAGCGTCACCGTCCTGCTCCCCTTTCTCTGTTAAATCCAAGGGCCTGCAATCTCCTCAAACACCTGCATCATCCACATCCTCAGAGATTATGGGATTGGGAAGTAGTCCTGCACCCAATGTAATGATCCTGACTGAATCCTCTCCTATCCTGGATTCCTCAGAAGCATCCTTAACAGCTACACCTGTTGCTTCTGCTGCTGCTGCTGCTGCTGCTTCCAGGAATGCTAGTCCTGATCACTTAGGCAAGCAACTGACTGTAAATTAATCCTTTGCAAGGGGGATGAAGTATGCCAACAGTCACCCCGTTGCACAGCGTATTACTGACGCCATAACAACTATGTTGGTAATAGACGTGCGTCCAGTATCCGCAATTAATTCTGTGGGTTTTACCCAGTTGCTAGAGATCCTGTGTCCCCGTTACCAAATTCCACCTAGGTTCCACTTCTCCAGGAAGGCAATACCCAGATTGTACACGGGCATTAAAAAAAGCGCTGTTACTGTCCTTAAAAATGCCTCTGTACCCACTGTCCACTTAACCATGGATATGTGGACAAGCGGAACAGGGCAAACAATAGACTACATGTCTGTGACTGCTCACTGGGTGGATGTATTGCCTTCAGCAGCAGCACCAACAGCAGCAACATCATCTCCCATTGTTATTCAGAGGCAGGCTACACTGTGTATCACCGGTTTCAGTAAAAGGCACACAGCGGAAAACCTCCTAGAAAAACTACGGGAAGTCATTGCGCAATGGCTTACCCCACTTGGACTCTCCTCGGGATTTGTGGTATCCGACAATGCCACCAATATTGTGAGTGCATTACATGTGGGCAAATTCCAACATGTCCCATGTTTTGCTCACACAGTAAATTTGGTGGTGCACCATTTCTTGAAGAAGGACAGGGGTGTTCAAGAGATGTTGTCAGTTGTTAGGAAAATTTGTGGACATTTTCGCCATTCTGCAAGTGCGTGCAGGAGATTGCAAGACTTGCAAGAAAAGCTAAATTTGCCCTGCCATCAGCTGAAGCAAGAGGTGGTCACGAGGTGGAATTCCACCCTCTATATGCTTCAGCGGATGGAGGAGCAGCAAAAGGCCATCCAAACCTACACCTCGACCTATGACATAGGGATAGGAACGGGAATGCACCTGAGTCAAGCTCAGTGGAGAATAATTTCCGTGGTGTGCAAGATCCTGCAGCCCTTTGAGGCTGCTACACGCGAAGTTAGTTCTGACACTGCCAGCTTGAGCCAGGTCATTCCCTTGATAGGCCTTTTGCAAAACCAGTTGGCGAAATTTAAGGAGGAGCTGAAACAGAGTGAATCTGCTAAATATGTAGGACTAGTGGATCACGCTATTAGTTCACTTAGCAAGGATCCAAGGGTCGTCGATCTCTTACAATTAGATCATTATATTTTGGCGACAATACTGGATCCTAGGTTTAAGTCTTACATTGTGTCTTTGTTACCAATGGGAACAAATCTCCAGAGGTGCAAAGACCTCTTGCTCCAAAAATTGTCAGCTGAAGCGGAAAGTGGCAGGCACACAACTTCTCCTTCAATTTCTACCACTGGGGTTGCGAGGAAAAAGCTAAATTTTCCTAAGAGACCCACTGCTATTCAGTCCGGAAATATATTTGACATCTTGTCCGGAATGAAGGAGCTTCCTAGCATAATGGACATGTCGACTGCTACTGACTATGATGCTATCACAATTGAAAGAATGGTGGATGACTACTTTGCCGATAGCATCGATATAGTTATGTCAGATTGTCCATTCCATTATTGGCAAGAAAAAAAGGCAATGTGGCGTCCTTTGCACAAACTGGCTTTGCTTTACTTAAGTTGTCCACCCTCCAGTGTATATTCTGAGAGAGTCTTCAGCGCAGCTGGGAACCTTGTTAGCGATTGGCGTAGGAGGTTACTTCCACAAAACGTGGAGAAGATGATGTTCATAAAAATGAATTTCAAATTCCATGAACTGGACCTCCTTCACCAGCACTTACGTCCTCCTAATACACACAGTCCTCCTGTATTGGTTGATTCCAGCGACGACAAATTAATTGTGTGTGAAGAAGAGGATGAGGCTGAGGAATCTGATGCTGAGGATGACATCTTGTAAAGCCAGTTTGAGCAATGCCCATTGCCATTTATTTTTCGTGGAGGCCCAAACAAACCAATCATTTCAGCCACAGTTGACAGTCCCTGCCGCTGAAGTCCCTGTCGCTGAAATGATTGGTTTGTTAAACTGTGCATGTCCTGTATACAACATAAGGGTGGGTGCGTCGTTTTGTTGGCTGTTGTAGCATCCTAATTTTTTTTACCTCTTTGATGGATGAATGGTGGGGATATGGGTGATTTCTCTCTCCACATCATCTATTATGGATGAAAATATGTCCTCATGGACATGATCATCCATGGTCTCATCCATTCCTATCGTACTTCTTTTTTGGATGGGATGTCCCGGATGGATGGCTGGGTGGCAGGGCCCCAGCAATTCTTTTCCTTGCACCTATTTCTGTGTCATTTGTTGGCTCTTTGTAGCGTCATAAATTTTAATCTTTGATGGATGAATGGTGGGGAGATGGGTGATTTCTCTCTCCACATCATCCATTATGGATGAAAATATGTCCTCATGGACATCCATGGTCTCATCCATTCCTATCGTACTTCTTTTTTGGGTGGGATGTCCCGGATGGATGGCTGGGTGGCAGGGCCCCAGCAATTCTTTTCCTTGCACCTCGTTCTGCGTCATTTGTTGGCTCTTTGTAGCGTCATAAATTTTAAATCTTTGATGGATGAATGGTGGGGAGATGGGTGATTTCTCTCTCCACATCATCTATTATGGATGAAAATATGTCCTCATGGACATCCATGGTCTCATCCATTCCTATCGTACTTCTTTTTTGGATGGGATGTCCCGGATGGATCGCTGGGTGGGAGAGCCCCAGCAAATCTTTTTCTTGCTCTTTTTTCATCTTTTTTTGGCTCTTTGGAGCAATAAATGTTTTTTGGGATATGATGGATGAATGGTGGGGAGAGGAAGTCCAAACAGCTGGGGACGAGTGTGTGGCTTCGGGAGGGACACACGTGAAGTGGTGAGGGAGGTAAGGAAACACACGCCTAGCCAGTCATATCAAACTAATTAACCTTAGCGGTAAATTGGGTGACAGATGTTGTAGACTGATAGACCTCACAACCTAGATAGGGGTCTATAAGGGTAGACTAGATAGGGATCTCCAAACCTAGAGAGGTGGAGGAACTCGGTTATCTGCCACCAATTACCCCCCTCTCCTCCACCCATTAGGTGATGGATAAGGAGGCAACTGGTAATGTTTCCAGAGTTCATCAACCTGATCACAACAAATAGGGGTTTTATTAGATTTTAAACTGATCAGAACAGATAAACACTTGCCGCAGATTAGAAGTCAGTCTCTGCACAGACCGGCGGCTGCGCAGGAAACTCATACAGGGGAAATTGGGCCAACTACAGTAAATGAAAACAATTTTGTGAGCTGTGAAGTGATCAAAATTGACTAGAAATGAGTGGAAACTAATGTTATTGAGCTCAATAACACTTTAGGGGCAAAAACAGGCCCAAATTCTGTTATTTTAGCAATTTTTAGCATCTTTCCAAAAAAAATCCAGATCCAAAACCCGCAAGGGTGGTTTTGACAAAACCAATCCAGATCCAAAACACGAAGGGAGATCCAGATCCAAAACCAAAACCCGAAAAAGTGCCCGCCGCTCATCTATCAGTAGAAAATTAGCACAAATTAGAAATATAAGCATATTTATTTTGAGTAATTGTGTAATCCTCCTGTCACGGCTAAGGATAATTGTGAACCCGGACTAGGATGAGCTGCAAGTGGGCTGGGGTAGTGAGGACAGAATTCAGCGGGTTATATGTAAGACTTGTTTATAAGACGTGACAGTGAAGAAGTCTATGGCTTGGGTGATGAAGCAGATAGTGGGGAAACCAGCAATGCAGGATTAGCTGAATAGCTGATATGATATCTGGATGCTGGGGATACCAGCAATGCAGGGCAGCTGTAAAGCTTGAAGCTGGGGGTTCCAGCAGAGCAGGTTAACCGGATGACTTTAAGCTGGGGATGCCAGCAGGACAGCTGGGTGACTTGAAGCTGGGGATACCAACAGAGCAGAATAGTTGGATGGCTTGAAGCTGGGGATACCAGCAGAGCAGGATAACTGGATGGGTTGAAGCTGGGGACACCAGCAGGGACACCAGCAGAGCAGGATAGCTGGGTGGCTTGAAGCTGGGGACACCAGCAGAGCAGGATAGCTAGATGGCTTGAAACGGGGGACACAGCAGAGCAGGATAGTCGGATGCTTGAAGCTGGGGATGCGAGCAGAGCAGGTTAGCCGGATAGCTGGCAGTCAGGTAGTGCTAGAAATGGAAACTGCATTGTGTCTTGAAGAAGCTGAGTAAGGCTGAAAGACAACAAATCACTGACAACTACCAGTGCCTGGAGCTAGGCTTTATACTGTACCTCCTGCTCAGTGCTGATTGGCTGGAGTGGAGCTCTGGCTGGGATCTGTCTCCTGGCAATGGAGCAGGCAAAGAAGTGTCATGGCACTACCCATGGAGAGAACTGGCGGAGAATGGCAGCGTGATGCGGCCCGCAGGGCCACACAGTGTTTGCCCGGATAGCTGAGGCAGAGTGCTGCAATGACAATGGCGGGAAGCTAGCTGGGACAGCAGAGGACGGACATCGCATAGGATATCGCTGCAGGTACAGTATGAAAAGGCACAGCTGGGAAGCGTTGTTAACCTTGGTCTTGTGACACCCCTGGATAAACTAACACACTAACAATAACTAAGACCACATAAATGTTTCCCATATTTGTAACTGAACAAAAAAAACATTGTCATATTATTGCAACATGAAATGTGTGTTTTCAGTAAGATTCTGTTGCAATGTATTGCATTTGGCAAGTTTTTTTTATACAGATAATGTTCTGTCCTTGTATTATCGGCCTTTAATAAATAACTGGCTAGTTAATGTTTTCATTGTTTTTCGGTTTATTGGCATGATAATATGGCAGAGTAAGTTTGACTTGTTTAGTTTCACGGTGGCAGCATGCCCGCCGTGAACTTCTGGGTACGGCGCTCACCAAACTATCTAAAATAAACAAAATTAACTCTATACCAATGTAGATAGTTCATACCCCTACTATCCCCATTTGCATAGAGTTGATTTTAGATAGTGTGGGGAGCGCAGCGAGCCACCGAGCCCGCAGCATGGGCGAGCGAAGTGAGCCCCGCAAGGGGACTCAGACGCACGCCCGCTGCCGCCGTGAACTAAACAAGTACCCTTTTTTGTTGAAATTTCATAGACTTAAGGTGCCCATACACGTTGCGATAAGCAGCATGCAATGCTATGTGTTATCAGGCGGATCGCATCGGATCGCATCGGATCGCACTTCATTTTGAAGTGTCCATGTGGTTTCAGGTACATCGGAAAAACTAAAAGATGCCTCAAAATTAGGATATTGGAGCATATCCGTAATATCAAGCATGGGGTTCTCAACCACAGTGTACCCAGACATTTCAAGTAATTTCACAGCTGTAACCCTTCAGGCCTTACTGTTAAGGGCAGATCAAGCAGGGTAGAAGAGGAGGCAATTTGGATAAGCACCTCATAAAAAGGGAAACCCATTGGATTATTAAACTGGGCACCCTCGCCCCAGCGGGTCTAAACGAGGGTTATGAAATCACCCCGTTTATTCGGTAGATACTACCCTTCTAGTCTTGTTCTTTCTGCCTTATTTACTTATATGTGTCCATTTTTAGGCGCTTCCTTATATGGTTTTTTACATGTGTTTTATTCATGTGTTTTTACATGTTTTTTATGCTTATATTTTATGTATATGGCTGTTTTGATCCCTCATACGGGTCTAATGTTGGACATTATATTTATGAAAATTTATAGTTTTCATGTCGATCACTGTGTTGTCATTGCGATGTCGACCTCTGTGCCGACTCTATGTCATTATTATATTGTTGCATAGTGACTATTTTTTTTGCAGAACCAGTGATGTAAATTTTCACTAGCAACTTATAGATGTATTGTCTTACATGTTAACTTGTTTAATGTTGAACACTGGATTCAGGAAAGATATATTTTCCATGTCGACCACTATGTTGTCATCGCAGTGTCGACCTCTGTGCCGATCTCCTGTCATTTATTATATTGTTGCATAATGACATTTCTTTGCAAAAATAGTGATGTAAATGTCCACTAGCATCTTATTGATGTTTTGTGTAAAATGTCAACTCTTTTATGTGTCGACCATCTTTTATTATTTTTTGCAAATTGTATGTTGATCGGAATGTTATATTGGCACATAATTATTAATGCTCAGAGTTCTCTGCATTATGGCCGTGTATTGTTGAGAGCTTTTTACATGTTTTTATATTGTAGACATTTGTGTACTTAATCTGTGATTGCTCTTTGAACTGTTCGGCTGGCCATAAACCAGCATCACATGCTCCGGCCCTTTGACTAACCTCATTGGCCGGGTCATCAGTTAAGTTCGGGCGAGTAGTCACACTAGCCACGCCCTCTGACGAAGTCCCAGTGATGAAACGCGTCAGGGCGTGGCTTGTGACTCTGTGCCCGTCCTCGTTTCACTCACTGCTCCGAGCCGGCTGTGATCCCCCCGCGTCCTCCTACAGCTTTCTGCGCAATCCAGTGTGAGTTAGCTGCAGCGTCCTGGAGTGATTCATTGGCCCGCCTGAGAACCGTGAGCTGATTTTGCCTGTGTGGTATATTGTAACGCCGTGTGGTAACCAGCCCACAGAGTGCTTATTTCTGGTACGAGCATTTGCTTTTGCTTTTACTGTGGATCAATGTTTGTTGGATCCTTATTAAAAAGTCGTTTTTAATGCACCATGAAGCGCCCTCTTCTGCCTTCCTTGTTTTAGATCAATTTATGCCCATTGGACCCAGGGTATCCGTGTATACACGAGAGGAGGAGCTGCAGTCCCTATTCATTGGACTTTGGTGACACTATCCTGTGTGTTAACACTAAGGACTTGTCCAGCTGGTATTAATTACTGATCAGCGCTCGGTCCAACACCTGTCTTTATATATATATATATATATATATATATATATATATATATATATATATATATATATATATATATATATATATATATATATATATATATACAGGGGCGTCAACAGCAGTGTAGACCCCTGGGCATAGTAATGTATCGGGGCACCTACCGGGTATTATATCAACCGCTCAACATGTAGGGCCTGGATCAGTAATTTCCACTAATTACCCCTTTACTGCACAGATGGTGGGAGATGGGGTGGGAGAAGGGGGCATTGGGCTGAATGAAGGGGCCCTGATACATAACTTCCAGGGTGGTAGAAGATGTTTAATATGCAGAGGAGGGGTGTATAGTGAAGTGGGCTTATTATTCATAATTTTCTGGTGGGAGGACAGCTTGCTTGACTGCAGATATCTCCAGTTCTCAGAAATAGATTTCTTAGATTTTAATGGAATTAAAAACTAGAGAATCCCACCTACCAAGTGGTATTGGGGACTAGGGGATCAGAGTTCAGGAGGCAGAGCAATCTGCCAATGAGTGTATAAAACTACATACCAGGTGTGTGGTGCTGGAGCAGTAACCAGCTGCTGGAAGGCTGATATCTCTGGTTCTGGGAAAAGTAGAGACAAACTACTCGACCTCTACCACCAGGTGCCCCACCACGTACATTGATTGTGAGGATACTGAACTTTCAAGATCGGGACGCTATATTACGTCTAATACGGGCAGAGTACGCACTTGAATGGAACGGGGCACGTGTGTCGGTGTTCCCGGACTTTGCACTAGAAGTCCAGAAGGACAGAGCCAAATATAACAAGATTAAAAAAAAGGCTCAGGGACTGCAACTACAAATATTCTATGTTTCCCTCCAAATTACGGGTCGTAACAGATAATGAAACTATCTTTTTTCAAACCCCTAATGAAGCAGCCAAATGGCTGGATGGCCGAGCCCCGGGAGACCGGCAGCTGGCGATGGCTTAGTCAGTTGATAAAAAAAATGCGACATAAAATTTAGTCTCTCTGCCAGGGAGCTCCCCACATATTGGTGGCCTTATTAGTAGCCCTCCAGAATGTGGGGGGTGTTAATGTTGCTATATATGCTGTTTTTGATGTATTTTTATTTGTTTTTTGTTTTTTTATTTTTATTTTCTTGTGTTTCCCTGTATGGGAGGGCAGGCTCGTGTCAGCAGGATGGGTATGCGGGTGGGGGTACAGGTATGCCAGGGGCAGCTAGGTATACAGGGTGGGGGGGGGGGGGCGGGATATATGTGGGGTTTGTATGTATGTGATATGCATGAAAATTGTACAGGCATAACTCCGTTATGGAAGAATATCAGGAACAATGTTCCAGGGTACAGGGCAATTGTAAAAAAACAACAACAAAAAAAAAAAACACATGGTCACCTTTATGGTCAAACATGAGGTACAAAATTTATTACCTCAAATACTAGATGATTAAGATATTGGCATGGAACGTGAGGGGTATTAACGAAAAAATAAAACAATCTCTGGTCCTAAACCAACTCAGGCACTATGGGGCAGATATTGTTTGTTTATCCGAGACCCATTTGGTAGGAGGAAAGTTGATGACCCTCAAAAAATCTTGGGTGGGACATATATATCACGCCCCATTTACATCCTCTTCACGGGGTGTATCAGTCCTTATCAGGAAAACGCTGGCATTTATTTGTAATAGGGTCTGTGTAGACCCAGGAGGCCGGTATGTGTTTATTGACTGTGTCATCAACTCCACTCCTCTGCTTCTGTTGGCAATTTATATCCCCCCCCCATTTACATTTGATGTGTTAATAAAAGCCTCTGAGTTTAAAAGGGGCAGACTAGATGGGCCAAGTGGTTCTTATCTGCCGTCAAATTCTATGTTTCTATGTTTCTATGTTTCAAATTCTATGAGTTTGCAATTTCCTCACCAAGTTCTAATATTATATGTCTAGGGGACTTTAACAATACGCTGGACCCCCAGATAGATAGATGGAGGAAAGGTCAGCCGGGCATGCCCCGGATTAATATGGGATTCACAAATTTTGTACAAGACATGGGGTGGGTCGATCCCTGGCGAGAACGTAACCCCAAGGCTGTTCAATTTTCTTGCTACTCAGCGACGCATCAAACATTCTCTAGGATAGATCTGGTGTTGGTCTCCAGAGGCCTCATGCCCCAGATTCGACAGATTGAATACAAGCCCAGGGGCATATCCGATCATTCTCCTGTGGTGATGGAATTCTCAGACGTGGATACTGGGGGCGGGGGCTTCTGGAGATTTAAAGCTGGTTGGTTACGGTATATTGACGAGGGAGAAATGGTTAACCAATGGAGTGAATTCTGGGATATAAATCAAGGCTCGGCTGGTCCGGCAGTAACATGGGACACCTTTAAGGCTTTTATACGTGGAACCCTAAAAAAATGTATATCTAATATAAAAAAAGAAAGTAAAAATCAGGTCAAAAAGAAAGAAAAGAACTTTATAGAGGCTGAAAGGAAATATTTAACAGATAAGACCCCCGTAGCCCAGCAGGCATGGGTGGAGGCCCAAACTGATTGGCTGGACACAATAAAAGTAGAAAATTTAAGAATGATGGCCTACAGATCCCAGAACAACTACCAAAATTCAGATTGTGCGGGGAAATACCTCGCCTATATAGCGCGAGTTGAACAGCCCCCAAATAATTTCGGCACCATTAGAAGTGCAGCCGGGAACTTAATTACCTCCACTCCACAGATAGGCCAGGAATTTAAAAACTATTTTAATCAAATATATGATAGCCGGCTAAAGTGTGATACCCTACAAATAAAGCAATATATCGCCCAAATCAATCTTCCAACCCTAAGTACAGAAGATAGTCTGACAATGTAAGCCCCCCTAGGTATAGATGAAGTGAAGTGGGCTATTAGAGATCTCCCAGCAGGCAAAGTTCCTGGCTTAGATGGAATACCATCCGAGGTGTATAAAAAATTTGAGGCGGTATTGGCCCCTATACTACATGAAACCCTGAGACAATGCTTCGAGGTGAATAATATCCCTGACTCCATGTTGGAGGCAAAAATCGTGGTCCTATTGAAGCAGGGGAAGGCCGAGGTGGAATTGGATTCCTATAGGCCTATCTCTCTGTTGGCTACGGAAGCCAAAATATTGGCCAAAATATTAGCTAAAAGGCTGAATGTGCACATCTTGAAAATTATACACTCAGATCAAACGGGCTTTATGCCTGGGAAAGCCACCTCTGTTAACTTGCGCAGATTTTACAGCCGTTTACAGTTAATAGAGGCCTGTGATAAAGACCCAGTGGTTATATCCCTGGATGCGATAAAGGCTTTTGATGCCGTGGAATGGCCTTTTCTATGGGCGGCCCTCGAAGCCTTTGGTATTGGTCCAAATTTTATAAAATGGATAAAACTACTGTACTCCAAACCACGGGCGCGAGTATCTGTGAACGGCTGGACCTCTGCTCCCTTCGAGCTTGCCAGGGGGACACGGCAGGGGTGCCCTTTGTCCCCTGTCCTGTTCGCCCTGGCAATAGAGCCTTTGGCATGTATGCTTAGACAATGCCCCAACATTAGGGGAAGATGTAGTATCACTATATGCGGACGATGTGTTGATATACCTGGCTGATCATACCCAATCTTTACCAATAGTGATGAAAATCATTGAAGAATATGGGGATCATTCAGGGTTCAGAATAAACACAGCAAAATCCTCAATCTTTTCCGCCTCCGGTCGCCCCTCCCCCCCTCATCTCCAACAACACTAAAATGGGTGGAATCCTTTAAGTACCTGGGGATCTGGGTAAGTAGGGACCCCCAGGAGTATATCTAACTGAATTTACAACCCGTAGTTAGATGGATGGAAAATAAATTCAAATCTTGGGGTAGACTGCCGGTAACGGTATCGGGCAGAGTTAACCTAGTGAAAATGATCGTGCTTCCAAAAATTCTATATATACTACATCAATCCCCGATCTTCCTCCCCAAGTCACTGTTCAGAAAATGGAATAGTATGTTGTCCTCTTTTGTGTGGAAAAATGCCAGCCCAAAAGTACAATTGAATATCCTAATGCGAGAAAAGGGAGAAGGGGGGCTGGGACTGCCTGACCTCAGGTGGTACTATATCGCGACGCAACTTGCTCAATTAAGACCATGGATAGTGGAAGAAGGGGGTAGCAATCTTGCTAAAACCTTGGTGAAACAAAGGAACAAGGCAATAAGTCCCTGGGGTAGAATACTACAAGGCAACACCCGGGTGTTAGATCCCCCCCTGGTGACGCAAGCGATCAAGGTTTGGCAGGAAGCACATAAAAGTGCAGAGTCAAGGTTCATTGATGTAGAGCATCCAATAGATGACTCTATCACATTTAATGAACTATTAGATCTCCAGATAAAAAAAACATGGGAACCAGATCCTGTCACGACCCTGAAACAAATTTATGAGCTAGAGGAATTAAAGACATTTCAACAACTAGTGGAGGAGTTTGCCATCCCGAGGACACATTTTTACCGTTATTTACAAATTAGACAGGCCCTGGCGGTACAATTTCCCAATGCCCCCCCCAGTGTTTGGTGAATCTCCCATCAAAAAAATAATTAAGAAAGGGGATAAAAGTAAACTAGTCTCCAGAATTTATAAAAACCTGGGGCAGATGAAATGCCAGGATAAATTGGAAGTGTTAAAGGGGAAATGTGAGAGGGAGCTGGGCAGGATAAGTGAGGAGGAGTGGAGTGAAGCTATGTCAGCTATTCCTAAGGCCACAAATGGGATCCACACGCAACAAATTCAACTATTTATTTTCCATAGATCTTACATGACCATGTCGAGGATGGTCAAATTTAAGGCCAGAGCTTTGGAAACATGCCCAAAGTGTAGGTGTGAGCCTGGTACATTTTTCCATCTTCTATGGGAATGTAAAGCGGTGAACTTGTTCTGGCAAAAAATTATCAAGACAATTGCAACCACGGGGGGTCCCGAGGGAAATTCTTACAGCCAAAGGCTGCATCTTAAATATTATGGACGGTAACCGTATCTCTCGACATAACAGAACGTACATCAATATTATGTGCTCGTTTGCCAAGGTAATGGTGGCCAGACAATGGATGGGCAGCAAGGCTTCAATAGCTGGGTGGCATTGGTTAACTACACTGCATCGCAGGAAAAATACCTATATAATAGTCGAAACAACGTGAACAAATTTACACAGATATGGAATCCCTGGTTGACCTCCCCTATTATAGAAACACGAATGAACACTAATTCAGGTAAATAGATTAAATATATAAAATCTACCCTATTTAACGCACAAAATTGTTTGGATGACACAAGTCACGGACAAGACACAAGATAAAAGGGAAAATTAGCACATAAATTGTTTAAATATAGTTAAAAAAAAATAAAAAAAAGCACTAAGCCTAACTAAATATAAATAATTAAAATTTATATGAAATTAAATTAAAACTTTAATTATAAATATTTAAAAAAAAAAACTAAAAAAAAAAAAAAAACGAGGGGGGTGGGGGCTAAGCTGGGTGATATACTGTCTCTAAGTTGAGACACCTTCACACAAGCGCTGTGCGCTGCACTATACCTTCTAAAAACCCGGCTTGGGACATTAATCACAGGTAAATGCCACAAGATAATAGAACACACACTAACACATATAGGGGGCAAAGGAGCGTAGATGATTGGAAAATCTGTGTAGATAAATTGTAAAACAGTAAAAGATGGCGATGTGTATAACTACCTGTAATGAATTAACGATTGCAGAATACGGGATGTACAAGGAATGTATGGGATTGTAAAGTGCTCCGGGTAAATCTGTTTTTTAAATGTGAATTTCAAATCATGTATGAAGTAATATTTACAGATTGTAACCGTGGCACTGGATGTATGTGTGTATTGTTGTGTATGTCATTTTTTTTTATTCTTGAAAAAAAAATTAATAAATATTATAATAAAAAAAAAAGTATTATAGATAGACCAAATGTATATAAATAATAATAATAATAAAAATATATATATATATATATATACACATATATACACACACACACACACACACATATATATATATATATATATATATACAGGGGCGTCAACAGGTAGGTGCCCTTGGGCATAGCAATGTATCGGGGCACCTACCGGGTATTATATCAACCGCTCAACATGTAGGGCCTGGATCAGTAATTTCCACTAATTACCCCTTTACTGCACAGATGGTGGGAGATGGGGTGGGAGAAGGGGGCATTGGGCTGAATGAAGGGGCCCTGATACATAACTTCCAGGGTGGTAGAGGATGCGTAATATGCAGAGAAGGGGTGTATAGTGGAGTGGGCTTATTATTCATAATTTTCTGGTGGGAGGACAGCTTGCTTGACTGCAGATATCTCCAGTTCTCAGAAATAGATTTCTTAGATTTTAATGGAATTAAAAACTAGAGAATCCCACCTACCAAGTGGTATTGGGGACTAGGGGATCAGAGTTCAGGAGGCAGAGAAATCTTCCAATGAGTGTATAAAACTACATACCAGGTGTGTGGTGCTGGAGCAGTAACCAGCTGCTGGAAGGCTGATATCTCTGGTTGTGGGAACAATAGAGACAAACTACTAGTGTCCATCAAAGGGGGAGAGTCCCAGCTTTTGGAATATAGCCTCAGAAAAACTCTAAGTCAGACAGAACCTGAAATATCTGACTGGGAAGAGCAATTAACAGGCTTGGATGGGGACCACTGATTTGAAGTCAGATATCTCCGTTTCCCAAGGGCCGATTTTTAAAATTCTTGTATCCATGGAAAGAGGGGACACTCAGCTTTCAGCCTAGGGCCCTTAGACTCCTGGGGTACTCAGAAACCCCCCTGCGTGCGCTACTGTATAGAGATCAGTGAAGAGAGGTAAGGAGCGGTGGAGGAGGAGAGAGCCTTGTAGGTGGTGGTGAGGAGTTTAAAGAGAACTCGGAAAGGATTGTACACACTGAACAATATTGGTACACAATATTGTTCAGTGACATCACTGGGACCCGCTGGACATGAGCTCATTTGGCTATGTAGACAAATTGACCTGCATATTCAGCAGACGGCAGTGGTTGTTAATGATGCACGGGTGCATGCATCTTTAATGATACTGAGTGTACATACCAAAATATATAGTTAACGATCTCTCTCTCAGAAAGCCCTTATGAGCAATATATTTTGCTACATCCTTTTAGTGTGTATGGGCCTTTACTCCAATGCTGATTGGTTACTATAATTGGTTACCACTGGCTCACTTCTCCATTCCTTACACTGCTTCATACTACCCCATAGAATGTTAATCTTTTTACACTCTATGATAATCAGTCTTTGATTGTACTGTGAATGAAAATGAGACATGTGGTGATTAGTCCTCTCTTATGTGAATACTGTTATTGGATCACTTAAATACACAACATATATTTTATTGTTTTTATTGTCTATCTTTTTGAAATGTCAAAAATTGTTCACAATGTAAAATCTATGGTTATGCAAAAATACAAATAAAAAAATAATAAAAGTCACTCTCTGGGTGAAAGGGCTATGGTCATTAGGTCGACAGGCATTGGATTGACATGCATTGGGTCCACACAATATTGACATGGGCAAGGTCAACCCTTTTTTTAAACCAACAAGTGCCGACAGACGGTATTTCATGCCCTACCATCCACTAGGGCAGTGGTTCCCAAACTGTGTGCCGTGGCTCCCTGGGGTGCCTCAGGACACTTGCAGGGGTGCCACGGGTTGGTCGTCCAGGAGGAATGCAAATTATTTATGATCAATTATTTATGGACAAAACCAGTGCTGGTGGCTGCCAATCATAAAATATGTACAATCAGAAGCAAATCCTGCCCTTTACCACATAACTGAACCTAAGAATCACATATAAACACAGTCTACTTAATTTTATATATATTTTTTGGGGCCCAGGGGTGCCGTGGATAAATTATGATACTCTAGGGTGCCGTCATTGGAAAAAGATTGGGAACCCCTGCACTAGGGCGTGGTGGGAGAATAAAATAGTGTGCCGAGTGTAGCAAGGCACCGTGCCCGAAGCATTGCGAGTGATGCTAGGGGACGCGGTGCTACCTTTCAGTATCCATGTCGACTGTGTTGACATTCAGGTAAAAAACCTGCTGGAGACCTAATGACCCATACCCTGGTAAAATTTAATAGAATGAGAGATTCGGAAAGTGAGAGATTTAGTAAGAATCTACAGTTTTTGTAAAGCAGCAATAGTAGTAGTGTCCGCAGCGCCGTACATAACAAACAAAAAACAAATTACAAGGTAACGTACAGGGTGTGTTAAAAAATACAGTATGAATAGGGGTATAGCTGGTAGAACTAAAATCAGCATCAGTTCAGAAGTAGGTGTCAAAATTGTCGAGGAGTCTGAAGATGAAGTAGAAGAAGGGAAGAACAGGACAGGAGCACAGGTGAGGTAAAGAGGTAGGGTGAGTACGTGAGGAAGGAGGACCCTACTCATAAGAGTTACCATACTAAAAATAGCTAGGTGGACGAACGAAAAACAATAGGATAAGTAGGAAATGGAGGGGAACGGAGGCAGGATAGGAGGATCAAAAGAGGTTAGGAGGAGGGATAGGCTAGTCGAAAAAAAGTGGGTTTTGAGGGAGCGCTTGAAGGAGGTAAGGGAATCAGAAAGCCTGATGGGTGGCAGGAGGTTGTTCCAGTGCAGGGGGGCAGCGCGAGAGAAGTCTTGGACACGGGAATGGGAGGAGGTGATTAGGTGAGAGGTCAGTCGGCGGTCAGCGATGGAGCGAAGAGGACGGGAGGGAGTGTGGATAGAGATCAGTGAAGAGAGGTAAGGAGCGGTGGAGGAGGAGAGAGCCTTGTAGGTGGTGGTGAGGAGTTTAAAGAGAACTCGGAAAGTAATGGGGAGCCAGTGAAGAGATAGACAGAGGGGGGAGGCGGAGGTAGAGCGGCGGGAGAGGAAGATGAGCCTAGCAGCAGCGTTAAGAATGGATTGGAGAGGTGCGAGGCGAGGCGGGTGAGAGGTTGCCCAGAGAGAAGTATGTTGCAGTAGTCAAGGCGGGAGATGACAAGAGAATAAATTAGAATTTTGGTCGCGTCAGTGGAGAGGAATGGTCTGATGCGTGAGATGTTGCGTAGGTGAAAGCGGCAAAATCACACTGGTTTTGCCGCTTTAAAAAAACTGGAGATTTCTTACCAAATCTCTCACTTTCCGAATCTCTCATCCTATTAAGTTTAACCCTTAATGTTATAATTTTTTCGCATTGCTGCGACGGATCATATGAAAAGTGACACCGCATGTCATTTTCTCATGCTCCTGTGCGCCTCCCATCGCAGTTGCAGATCCTACAGGCTGCCATGAAAATACATTGCAGACCATAGCCCTTACTGGGATCATATACTATACATTGTATGCAAAAGGACTGCATACAATGTATCATATACGATCCTGCCGCCCGGTGAGTTGGCGGGGTATCGCACACGAACTACTGCATGCGATACCTTACCCTAGTGCAGGGGTGGCAAATTATTTCAGCTGGGGGGGCCACTTAATACTTCCAGCAGATATTCGAGTGCCGCACTCTAGAAATAGGGGGTGTGGTCACTCAAAAAGGTGTCTGTGTTTGAATGTTTTATAGCACACCATATACCCCTGTTACACATCATGCAACACAATAGTAGGCCCCTTATACTTGCCCCTTACATTAGTAATTCCATACACCATTTCCCCCTTAGTAATTCCACACACACACACATGCCCCCCCTTAGTTATTCGACGCACCTGACTCTCCTTAGATATTCCAAACACCTGCCTCCCCTTAGTAGTTCCAAACACCATAGTAATTCCACACACGCCCCCCTCAGTTATTTCACACACCTTCCACTGGAGCCAAATCAATTGCAAACACCATGTAATGGCACCGACTGCAGCTCCACCATCTGTGAGAGCCTTCTGCGCATGTGCCTGGCACCTGCTACACACAGGCTGATCACAGGTGGCGGCTCCACAGGACTGCGCCGTGCGTGCGCCCACACACAGGAGCGCCTGTCCCCGCATGTCATGGCAACAACTACACTACGTAACAGGGTCGGGTTGCGGGCCGTAGTTAGCCCACCCCTGCCCTAGTGGATGGGGGCCTTTAGTGTGTGAGCTCCTACAATTCATGTATATTTCTTATGAGATGATCCAAGTCACTGAATAGTACTTTATTACCTAAAATACACTGCAGTATGCCTATATTCTGTGTGTGACCGCAGCTATGTCTGCTTATGATACATTACATTTCTTATTGAAATATATCCATGGTCGCAAAAAGAATATTTTGCAAATAAGACACAATGTAATAGAAATGTTGCATTAAAATATACTGACTATCAAGTCAGGGCACGACGTGGCATTTTTAATGTCCATGGAGAATAGATGTAAGAGTACACATTTGTACACCTTCCACCCCCACCCTCCCCAGGGCCCAGAGACATATGCTGCCTGTCCCATCACTCCCGTCTCCAGGGACATTCACTACCGCCCCCCCCCCCCCCAGCCTACGAGACATTAATAGGCCCTACCTATTTTGTCAGTCCACAGCCTCACCATTTATATGGCATATCATTTAGTACTGATGCATCGTTAAGCATAATTTAAGAAGAGTTTTCTATCTTTAATAATATTGGACAAACAACATCACAATCACATTTTGGAACACATATTAAGTACAGGTTCTGAAGTGTAAAAAATATGATTTTATCAAGCAGATCTTGAAGCTGATTGGGCATGGTATCTGCACCAACAGCTTCAAGTTCCGCTTGATCAAATAATATAGGCAAAGGCAAAGTATTCACTACTTTGGTATTTTGGTGGGCTCTTGTGGTTCTTTTAAAATGGGAAGGTCTTCTATAGCTGGAAAGTTCTTGGATAGACCAGGGCATTGGTCAGATGCTGAGGCATTATCAGGGAAAGGGAGAATAAAGGATTTAGATGGTTTTCCCTTTTTGTCTGGTTTTGAGCCTCTTCTCTTGTAGTCTTGTCCTTTAGGACCAACCGAGGGTGCTACATCAGCACTGAGGTAGGTAATGGTTCCAACAGTTTTGGGACTATCTGATGAAGGACCATGTGCCTTCTGTGGAGTGGAGTGATGATGTTCATGAGGGTGTAAATGCTCATGGTCATGTTCGTGCTCATGGCTTTCACTGTGATCATGGCCATGCTTTTGTCCATGCTTGTGTTCATGGCCAAGGCCCTTTTTGTGCCCATGTTTCTTCCCTTTTCCTCTGTCACCTTTCCTTCCATGATGATTTTTTTTGTCACTATCAGGTTTATCAGCATCATGGCCATCCTTGTGGATCTGCTCTTCCTTTATAGCAGCCTAAACATAAAAATGAATGTTATCAGTAAAGCCACTGACGTCTAAATCAAGAACTGATGCGATATAAATAATATCTCTATTACTTCTGTCAATCTTTAGTATACAGTATGTAATATTTATAATAAACTCTATTCACATGCTTGGTCCTAGTTCATGTTAAAACTGTTGGCCACTTGTGTTGAACAGGGCCAGTGAAAACTGAAACAAGCCCCTTATCTCCATTCAGCCACATTATCTACACCCTATAGAAACTGGCTGCATGCCATGCGTTTTAGGGGCTTGATATGTATCAAGTGACCTTTTAATTCTATATCATGTTTTGTTTGCAGTGCTTTTATGTCTGGTGCATCTCTCTGATCTCTTGTACTACTGTTATTTAAAGGCCCCCTTACATTATGCGATTTGGGCACGATTTTGCCCGATTCGGATGAATCGGGCCGTGAAATCGTCCCAAATCGCATATGGTGACATCCCCTCCGACCCGATGCGCGGCCCCGTGCGCATCGGATCGGAGATGGGAGGTCGGACGGGCTGCACATAAGATTTGCTAAATCTTATGTGCTGCCCGGAGCCGTGCTCCCCCACAACAGGGGACCTACCAGAGTCAGGCGCAGGGAGCCGGGCAGCATCAGCGGGAGCAGGGGGGGCGGCGCAGAGTACAGGGAGCCGGGCAGGAGAAGACGCTGCAGCAGCAGCACTTCAAAAAAAAAAGGGCCATACAAACGCATAGGAAGCCATTCATTGGCTGAGACCTCTCCAATCGCTGATTGGCTGAGACCTCTCTCAGCCAATCGCTGATTGGCTGAGAGAGGTCTCAGCCAATCAATGGCTTCCTATTCGTTTGTATGGGGTTTTTCTTTTTTTTTGGAAGTGCTGCTGCTGCATCGTGTTCTCCTGCCCGGCTCCCTGGTACTCTGCGCCGCCGCCCCCCCTGCTCCCTGCCCAGCGGCTACCTGCCCGGCTCCCTGCACCCCGACCCCCCCCCCCCCCTGCCCACTCTGCGGGCATATTCCTGCTGCTGTCCTCCGCACCCATTGCCCCTGCAGCTCCCCGGGAGTGGCATGTGATAAATCGCATGCGATTCATCACATGCAAAACTTGGCACATGAAGTGCCATCGCATGTGTTCCCTCCCGGGGAGCTGCTGGGACAATCGGGTCCGACTTGTCGTTATGACAAGTCGGACAAATGTAAGGGGGCCTTTACTCACGTAGAGTTTTCTACAGTTATAAATCGATGATGCAATCATAGACGTACCACTTTTCTTACAATATCTATCAATGAGTTATTTCCAGCCTAAGTAGAATAGAAGCCTTCCTACAGTAGATCTCTAAAATCATGCCTAGTCCATGATAACAGAATTGGGTAAACACATGGTTCAGTATTAATCTGATACACAACAAATTAGTGATATGGTCTCATTTCATACCTCCGGTTCAAAAATATTGCAGGAGACATTTAGCACTTTCTTATCACCAGGTGTGCTCCAGTGTGCAACAGCCTTGGTCTTGCAGTAGCCAGTGTGCTAGGAGAAAATACCATTTTATTAATATGTATTTTATTATTAATAGCAATAACAATATTACAGACTCTTTAAATCTTACTAAAATCTTAAACATCACATTCTTTAATATGTAAATACAAACAGAATTTGAGGAGAGTTGTAAGTAAAATGGTCATAGAGATAGCATATATCCAATCATATGCATTTCTGCTGCTTTATGTATACAATGAGATGGTACTGGGATCCTGGTGCTTGGGACGCTGTCGGTCAGAGGACCCAAAAGCTGCATAATGATGGTCAGGACCCTGAAACATTTTAGTATCATATGATAACCCTCCCCCCCCTAACCAATCACAGGAAAATAGCCATGGTGGTAATTTTCCCAGTGATATTAGCAGCTCTGTAGTGAGCGCTGGACCGATGAAGCGGTAAGTTTATTTACATGAGTGCAGGGTTTACGCTGTGTGGGTCCCATTGGACCAATTATAGATATCCCAGTGCTGCAGTCTAACCCTAAGGTAACACTTCACCAACCCCTCAGCCTAACCCTTACTTCCCCTGTATACCTAAGATAGGGATGTTGGCAGACGGGATTTCAGGGTAGGCATTGCAAATGATGACGGTATCCCAGCAACGGTCTTCTGACCAGTGTTGGGATTCGGGTACCCTGACTGTCAATATGTTAACCATATTACTAGAGGTCATCATCTGCCCTGCTATCCTGCAAATTAGGTGCATGGAACAGTGCATTAAGGACCTGATCGCAGCAAAAAAAATCTCAAAATGGGCAAAACCATGTGCACTGTAGGTGAAGCAGATGTAACATGTGCATAGATAGTCAGATCTTGGTGAGTTATTTTGTTTCTATGCAGGGTAAATACTGTTTGCTTTATTCTTACACTGCAATTTAGATTTCAGTTTCAACCTACCCCACCCAAATCCTTCTCTGCACATGTTACATCTGCCCCACCTGCAGTGCACATGAATTTGCACATTTTGAGAACAAATTTGTCCTGCAATCAGGTCTGAATCAGGACCTAAGTGACAGAGAAAAGGTATTTGTGGCAAACCAAAAGTTGTTTCTGTAAAGAACACTATTAGTAACTATTAAACATTAACCCTGCACCCACAATCCAGTGGTGCAGGTTAGAACACCCTTTGTAATATATAAATATTGTACCTTTTGCCATTATGGTGCGTGTCTATATTTTGAATGTCTAAAGGCCCTTACACACTGACTGACTTTAAGCTGAAAGTTGACTCGTTTTCAGCTCGAAAGCCGCCCAGTGTGTACGGGACAGCGATAAGCATTGAGCGCTGATGCGCGCTCCCGCACCATCGCTGGGAGAGACAGAGTGGACGGCTTTCCATAGCTAATTTTTATAAAAAATTGCTCACTGTGTATGCACTGAATATTTTTTAGCCCAGCGATTATCCCAATCTATGGTCAGCAAAAACGCTGGTCAAAATCACCCAGTGTGTATGGACCTTAAGGCTGTGCATACAGTACATTGTCTGTCTGTCTGCTGATTAGGTAAACTACAGCACAGGTTGAGTATCCCTTATCCAAAATGCTCGGGGACCAGAAGAATTTAGGAAAATAGATTATTCCGTATTTCAGAATATTTTTACGTTTCAATGATGTATCTTGAGGTATCTTGCATTTATATTGTATAAAGACATCAAACACATGAAATACACACAAATATATTTTATTTGTGCATTAAACAAGGTTTCAAAACATGTACAATCAAAGTTTGTGTACAATCTTAGATACGGAATTTGAATGCCAAGCAATCATTGTCTTGCACATATATAGTGCCAGTTACATATCATGTCCCCAGTAGTGCTGTTACAGATGTCCCCAGTAGTGCCAGTTACATATCATGTCCCCAGTAGTGCTGTTACAGATGTCCCCAGTAGTGCCAGTTACATATCATGTCCTCAGTAGTGCTGTTACAGATGTCCCCAGTAGTGCCAGTTACATATCATGTCCCCAGTAGTGCCAGTTACATATCATGTCACCAGTAGTGCTGTTACAGATGTCCCCAGTAGTGCCAGTTACATATCATGTCCTCAGTAGTGCTGTTACAGATGTCCTCAGTAGTGCCAGTTACATATCATGTCCCCAGTAGTGCCAGTTACATATCATGTCCCCAGTAGTGCTGTTACAGATGTCCCCAGTAGTGCCAGTTACATATCATGTCCTTAGTAGTGCTGTTACAGATGTCCCCAGTAGTGCCAGTTACATATCATGTCCCCAGTAGTGCCAGTTACATATCATGTCCCCAGTAGTGCTGTTACAGATGTCCCCAGAAGTGCCAGTTACATATCATGTCCCCAGTAGTGCCAGTTACATATCATGTCCCCAGTAGTGCTGTTACAGATGTCCCCAGTAGTGCCAGTTACATATCATGTCCCCAGTAGTGCCAGTTACATATCATGTCCCCAGTAGTGCTGTAACAGATGTCCCCAGTAGTGCCAGTTACATATCATGTCCTCAGTAGTGCTGTTACAGATGTCCCAAGAAGGTTTTTAGCAAAAAGAAAAAAAAATAACATTATGGAATGTATGGTTTTGAGAAAAATGTGGATAACGGATATTTGGATAAGGGATACTCAACCTGTATAAGCATTTACCACCAATGCGCTCAATATATCCGTGGGTCAATTGGCCGCCTATTCACACATGCAGATGCACTGATTTATCTTTCAGATATCTCGGCTACTCTGCCGGACCAATCTGCTATGTCAATGAATGACACCCTTCACCGATATATCATGCCTACACACCCACCGATCCATCACTGAGATATTGTTGTTGAAACGAACCATAGAGTTCAAATGTATACCCATCATAACTAACATAGCCAACCCTTCTTATGAATATGTAGGCTTGTGGATATGTACTTACTGCAAATTCACAGTCCAAGGGTGAACACTGGGACTCGTCTTTAGATGACTTATTACAGGTAGATTCATGAATTGTAAACTCCACATGGTAGGCTTGTCCTGCAACCACCTTTTTAACATTTTCCACAAAAACAGAGAAAAGATTAGTGAATAAGTAATGCAGCTTTTATGGAGGTAAACATTACAATTACAATAATTCATTATATGACACCATTATAACAAGTGTAATCAGCAATAAATTATGTATGGTTCTTTTGTCTTTAGTTTTCTTTCCTACCCTGATCTTGTGTGTTGTCACAAGACAAATTTTCTGTTTAATTTCTTTTTTACTTCTGCTAAATACTTAAATAATTCAAAAAGTGATAAAATGGAGATTGATGAACAGCCAACCCATCAGCTCGTAACTGACATGTTACATGCTGGGGGCGGGATTCCCGTCGTGGTCTTTAGAGCATTCCACAATCTGGTAAAAAAAACATAACAGGGTTTTTGCCACATTTTTAGTTTAGAGAATCCCGCCCCCAGCATGTAACATGTCAGCAAAAGCTGGCGATGTCCCATGGAACCTATGGGCTTCTACCGTGACCCACTACCACCACGAATAGACCCTCACTGCCCTGACGGACCCCCGCCGACCCCTGCTGCCAGGACCTGTGGCCTCCTCCTCCTTGCACTGTAAATCCTTTTCTGGGTGCAGGGATGAGGAGGAGAGCTCACCCGCATGCAGCAGCAGCACATAACCCGGGTAAGGGAGGAGCCTCCGGGACCCACTGTGCATCGCTGGCTCACCGCAAAGGACAGCTCCTAACACAAGAGCTGTCCTTTACCATAATTATCGCATATATTAGAGCACATGCGATAATTATATCAGTGGAAGCCGGCGATGTGCGGCCGCGTATATTAGAGAATCCCGCCCTGGGTTTGAAACATGTCAGCTGATTGGCTGGTTGTTTATCACTCTCCACTTTATCACTTTTTGAAGCTTGATACTGTACAAAGGCCCTTAGAGATTTCCAATTGAATAATGTATTACAAACGGATATCATAACATTGAGTTTCAGTTCATCTTTACCTGTGTAGTTCCTTTTGTAATGTTTCCGATTATAAAATAAGTGTCATAATTACTCTCTGTGTTAAACTTCTCCAAACTTTTCTTTGCAACCTCCTGAAAGTCAGAATCATTCAGTGGTTTGGAAAAATGGCAACCAGGACAACCGAAATTTCCTCGATCAGCTGGTTTGATAAATAAATAAAATGATCATTGTACACAGGTAGTCTTGGTGGCCAGTGGAATGTATGCAGACATTTACAGAAGAGGATTTGGTCCCCACTGTTATATGGATGAAGGTATTGGAAGATTCATAGTGGTATTTAGAACTTTTTTTCTATCTTTGTCAAGACCTAGAGCCAGCTGTCACCTGTATTCCCTATTCCAGGGCTAACCATCCACAATACATTGTTAGCTACCTGTCACAAGCACAGGGATAATTAATATTCCCTGGAAGCAATAGATTTTCACATATATATTTGAATATTCTGCGATGATAGCTACAGTTTATGTAATCAAAGTCAATAGAGAACAGTTATATTGCTTAATATTACTATATTTTACATGGACAACCGATATGTGAGCATGGCATACTGTACCTGGTTTCAAATCGCAGTCATAATTATGGAGATGAGCAATTCTCTTAGGTTTATTCAATTGGAATGTCACTTTGCACTGTCCAACGACCTATAACACCAGAACATTATTAATACTGAATAAATCATAAATCCAAGTCAACTCAACTCTTTACCATAGTTTATTGAGTACTTGTGTAGTTTCACGGCGGCAGCTTATGCTACGTTTGAAGCTATGCTAATAGCGTAGCCTAAAGGCTGCCTTACTTGTGTAGTTTCACGGCAGCAGCCTAAGCTATGTTATCAGCGTAGGCTGCCGCCGTGAAACTACACAAGTAACTACTGTATTGTTGTTGGGAATTGCATCTCTGTCCTCGGCATCCCTGGCAAGCCTAGTCAGCGCATCTCTCACACCGCCAGCGCCAGCATGATCCCCTCTTTTTGGCGGAGAGGGGATCATGCTTATGCCGTGGAGAGGCGCTTCATCTGTTTGAGATGCAGGCGTGTCTCAGACGCTTCAGCAATGAGACGTTCCTGCGTCTGAGTAGCTATTGCGGCAGGGTACAGCAACCCTGCCGACAGGGTTAGGGGTTCCGTAGTGCGTAGTCCTGTCCAAAGAGGGGGTGCAGACGCAAGTGCGTCCCATTCACAATGCATACAAATCCCCACTATCCACGCCAGCCCGAAGCTTGGCGAGCGGACGCATCATGCGTTTTCCCGACCTTTTCATACCTCCACTATCCACGTCGGCGTGGAGTTGATTTTATTTAGTGTGGCGAGCGCAGTGAGCCACCGAGCCCAAAGGGGGGGGGGGTGAGCACATTACACGTAACACACTATTACACACTATATAAAATCAACTCCACGCCGACGTGGATAGTGGGAGTATGAAAAGGTCGGGAGGACACGTAATGCGTCCCCTCGCGGGGATCCCTGTGCTCGCCACGCTTCGGGCTGCCGTGGATAGTGGGAATTTGTTGGCAGACATAACTCATTTAATGTACTAATACCGCTGACTGACTATGCTGGATCTGACAGGGACGCTTAAGCGGCCGCGGGAACACTACGCTACTTCTGACTGACTACGCTAACTACGCTGGCCATGGGAACTCTACGCTGATTCTGTCAGGGACACTACGCGGAAACACTACACTGATTCTGTCAGGGACACTACGCGGGAACACTACGCTGATTCTGACAGGGACGCTACACTGACGGCGTAACTGCCACCGTGAAACTACTATTGTAATTGAAAGTAGAATCAAGATTGAGCAGAACATATTGGAGGTGATTCAGACCTGATCGGTCAGGTCCGAATTCGCTCCCCCCCCCCGTGGCAATGGTGGGGGTATGCTTATGCGCATGCGTGAATATGCACGTGTGCAAACCCCTGGACACAGCGGACCAGCCAGCATTTTATGGGTGCGCACTTGGAAATGCTAGGAGGACATCTGCGAAAGCAGGTGTGCCCATACATACTCGTGGTGTATGGCCATAATTTGTTTCATAGCGGCGATCTGAAAAGTAAGTATAGACATACCATTCAGAGTGAAGGCTGGAAAAATCAATCGATGGTGTGCAATCGTTGAATGAATTTTCCTCCATGCAGCCGCATACGAGCGGATGTGTAAATGTACGGAAATGTGTAAATGTGAATGTCACAGGAATGTGCGGTGACTCACGGCCCGGCCACCACACGTCCTGTCTGAATGGATTAGGGCATTAATGGAGCAAATGCTGCAATGCAGTAGCAGGACACATTGATGAAAAAAGCACAGTGGGACTGATTCACACCCGATTGGGGTTGTTTGCTAATTAGCAGTGGCCAGCGATCAGGTAAATGCCACCCTGCTATAGTGCCACCCTGCTATAGTTGTGTCCAGGCAGCCTCCTGCTGTGCTGCCCTGACCAGTGGCTTCCTCCTCCCTGCACCGATTTCGGGTGCAGGGAGGAGGAAGCAGAGCCCCGGCAGCCGTGTAAGGATCCAGGGAGGGAGGGGGGACCCGCTACACATGGCCCTTTGTGCTAATAATCGCATATGTTGATGCATATGCGATTATTAACAATGCGAATGCCGGCGATGTGAGGGTGCAGTTACTAGAGAATCCCACCCTGTACCTTTCTATTCAGAACTTAGTAAATAGACCCCTTAATATCCTAACATATAAGTGTGAACACAATAAAGTAATTTTTGGGATATTGGAGGAAACCCATGTAAATCCATACAGATAAGGCCCTGTTTGAGAACTGATTTTTATGACTTCAGCTATGCTAACCACTAAGTAACCATGCTGTTATTTCCTTGGGAGACATAGAGAGTGGCGTGACTAATGGGTCCGGGTATGGGCCTCCGCTGGGTGACAGTGCCAGGTGCTGTGCTGTAACATTATGCACAGCACCTAGCAACTGTTACAGTGTACGACCTGCACTACATACTGACTGGTCTCTGGGGCAGTCCAGCAACCCCTGGACATCTGGCACTACCAAAAACACGGTTTGGGCCATGAGGCCACATCCAAAACCCAAGAGGCCATGCCCCCAATTCATGAGACCATACCCCTTTTGCTGCCGAGCATATGTTCTTGTACACTTACAGCTTCATGTTGGGGTTTACCCTCACAATCTTTCCACAGATTTCGGCTCAGAACGTGGCACTGGGTTTCTACCACATCTAGCGTTATGTAAAATACAGATCCATTTTCATCCTACAAAATAAAGTCATAGTCACATAAATAAATCACCTTGCTTCATGCTCAATAAAAATCTGCTTTCTGCTGTAGAAAGATGTAGTGTATGATGAGATTTCATTTTGAGCACACAAAAATATCTGGTGCTTTGTATTGCCATAATCATTCATTTGCACTAGATCAGCCATAGAAATGTGGAAATGCTGACATCAATAAAACATACTTACCTGCAGTTCTGTGTATTCTGTGAACCTGTCATCATAACCTCCCACTGTATGATACCACTGTGTGCACATTGCACAACCATGGCTCTGAACTTGCCACCTGGACTCTACCCTCTGAATCCCAATTATGCAATAAAATTAAATAAAGAATGAATAAAGCCTAAACTCCCCCCCCCCCCCCCCCCCACATCCCATGCAAGGTTCTGCACCAGTCATTTGCTTTTCGTTTACAAAAAGTACCACATGTGAGAGGCAGGCCTTATTCTGTTACATTAAGCCATACATAAGGCTAACAACTTATTCTATGAGGTCTTCAGCAATGCCCCTCTGCCCATAAAACCAGGTATGCATTTATACTGCAAGAGGCATTTCCCAAGTCCCATAAAGTAGGTATGTATCTGGAGAATCCGTTGGTATTCCACAAGCACACGACCCTAATGTTTTTAGGGCTAAGATTAGTCAATTTCTGCCATTTTAACTTGGATGCCATCTTGTCACCTCAAACTTAATATTTCTAAAATATAAATGATTATATTTCCACTGGCAAATACCGTAATAGTCACCAAACAGATATCTATCACTGACAGTCAACCAAATCCTACCAGCTCATTGCCTAGGTGTCATCCTTTACTCTGAACTGTCCTTTTCCCCCCACATTCAATTTGCCTCTAAATCATGTTACATGCTTTTAAAAAACATATCCAGAATATGACCACAACGTACACATGACAGTGCCAAAATTCTAATCCATGCCCTCATTATCTGCCACATATTTTGTCTTTATTAATTTCACATCATCCGGACCAATGGCCAACATTGCTGTGTGACATATCATACAGTCCAATATCCATGTGTATTAATGCCTATTTTGTAAGCTTGCAAGCAGGGCCATTGTACCTCTATGACAGCATGCTATTATCAGAGGCAACTGCCGCTACCCCCATGTCCAGAGCGGAGACAGCCACCAGCCCCAAATCCCGTCACCTTGCACATTTGCAAACCACTTGCTTCTAAAAAAATAAACCACAGCCCCTATTTCGCCGCGCGCACAATTTCTTCTGTGCCATGTTATCTATTTGGGGGGGGGGGGGGGGGGGGGGGGGGGGCGCATTTTTATTTCTTTGCCCTGGGAGCTAAATTGTCTAGAAACGGCCCTGCACCAGACTGCAGCCCTTTGAAGCCGAATTGGCAGGAAGAGGCAGTTCCAGAGGGAGATAATACCTCCAAATGGGACTGCCTTGTGTGTCTGTGACTGACATGTAGGACATCCAATAGGAAGTCGCTTCCAATAACTGCGTAGCGAGTGCAGTCACGGACTGCTTTTGGCTACATTGACACAGAGCTGATTGATGGATGTCATGGGGTTGGATTGATGGATGTCATGCAGCCTATAGGTAAAATGCAATAATAGTTACAATACATTGTATTACTCAGCGTGGTTTTGGACTGTTGTTTCCAAATATAAAGAGCAATGTAATATTCTGAGCTATAGAAGAAGCTGTTAATAATAACTAAAATAATAAATAGTCCAATATGGCTAGAACAAATACTGGCCCAGATTCTGATTTGGCAATAAGATATAGAAGTAAGAATGAGCAGGTAAGGTTATATTTGGACAAACTACATTTATTATTTTTCCATGCAGGGTCTGTCACCTGATTCATTGTGACAGACCAGCAAATTGGAAGGGGGCACCAAAAAGCCCAGAAGGCATATAATTAAGAGACCAAAACATAATCACAATAAGTATAAAGTAGGAGCACCTGAGCTTACATTCATGCTACTTATGTCATACTTACATCAAACTGTTCTTGCACATTGGAAATCCTCTTGAGTCCAAGCACAAACCCCTCTTTACGATTGGCATTAAGCTGGCGTAGAGACAAATCTGCAGCACCTTCTACTCCAGGGTCACTGCAAGAAATTGAAGTTAATGTAGGTTCTTTTGCACCTTTTACTCGCCCTGCACTAGCATAGAGCAGCTGGGCACACAACATGAGTAATACAGCGCCCTTCATTCTTCCCAGAATGAGAAAGAATGATACTCAGTTGGTATCAGGTCAGGTGGCAATGGTAACCACTTGCTTATATACATTGTAAGCATTCGTAGTGATACGTATATAACCTTTAACCCTTTGTCAGCAAACAAGTGAGTCAATGATTAGGCAAGTGTCCAACACTATGTTGCATAGTCAGGAGGTAACCTTAAGTACAGATCTTTTTTTTGATTTTGTGTTAATCCTACGAACCTTGACACCATGTGCAACATTTTGTAACTTCTTTATGAAAACAGGATAATACCAATGTTGACATTTTGGTACTCTTTACCTAGAAGGGCGCCCGTCGTGGTGATCGCGGGTACATTTATGTGTGGCCGCGACGCGACCGACGCGATGCCCGCGATTTCCATTGAAACCCATGTTAAACATGGAAATCTTGTCGGTCGCGTCCGGCCATAAATGTACCCGCGATGCCCGCGACGCGATGCTCCCGATTTGCCATAGGAATCAATGTTAAAAGGCCCGATGGACACGATTTTACTGTTAAATGGCTCAATGGACCCGATTTGGCCATAGGAATCAATGTTAAATGGGCCACAGAGCCCAAATAAGCACAATTAACCCTTAAATGTCCCCCCAAATTTTTAACGCCACCCCACGATCGACGCCAACCCGAAGCGTGGCGAGCGGCGGCGGTACGCGTCCTCCGACCTTTTCATGCCCTACTATCCACTAGGGCGTGGAGTGAGAATAGAATAGTGTGGCGAGCGCAGCGAGCCACCGAGCCCGAAGCGTGGCGAGCGCAGCGAGCCCCCGCGAGGGGACGCGGATACCTTCACAGTTATACGCGTCCCCTCGCGGGCTTCACAGGTGTCCGTGGCGACGCGGACACCTGTGAAGCCCGCGAGGGGACGCGTCTACCTGTGAAGGTATCCGCGTGCGCTCGCCACACTATTCTATTCTCACTCCACGCCCTAGTGGATAGTAGGGCATGAAAAGGTCAGAGGACGCGTACCGCCGCCCCTCGCGGGCTCGCTGCGCTCGCCACACTTCGGGTTGGCGTGGATTGTGGGGTGGCGTTAAAAGTTTGGGGGGACATTTAAGGGTTAATTGTGCCTATTTGGGCTCTGTGGCCCATTTAACATTGATTCCTATGGCCAAATCGCGGGCATTGAGGCATTTTACATGAAAATCGCGCTCAATCAGCCTTTTTAACATTGTTCCCTATGGGAAAATCGCGGTCATCGCGGGTAGCAGATTTTTATGTACCCGCGATTTACCCGCGATGCCCGCGATGACCGCGATTTTTACCCCCGACGACCGCGATTTCAATCGCTGGCGCCCATCTAGGTAAAGAGTACCGAAATTTTAAGTATACTATTTAAAAAACAAACAAAAACAAAGGACACAGAAAATGAGGTACTTGTTTCCTAGCACGGCGCCCGTCGGGTCTATCGCATACCATTAAGTTAAGGTATGTGATGGAACCCGATCAGAGCCAATATCAGGGTTTTTAAAATTTCTGTACAATCATGTACAATTTTAACATTACAATGGCATGCGATGCGATGTGACAAGACCTGATTTTGCATCGTAAAGGCACCCTGATGGCTAATTAGTATGTTAAATGGACCCCAAGACACGATTTTTAATTGTATACCCACCCTGATGGGTGATTAATATGTGAAATGCACCCCCATTGTTTACGACACCCCCACTATGAATGCCAACCCGAAGCGTGGCGAGCGCAGCAAGCCCACGACAGCCGGCGGTACGCATCCACCGACCTTTTCATACCCCCACTATCCACGTCAGCGTGAAGTTGATTTTATATAGTGTGGCGAGCGCAACGCGTGGCGAGTCCCGCGAGGTTACGCGTAATACATGTGAAGTCATCCGCATCCCCTCACGGGGCTCGCTGCGCTCGCCACACTTCAGGCTTGGTGGCTCGCTGCGCTCACCACACTATATAAAATCAACTCCACGCCGACATGGATAGTGGGGGTATGAAAAGGTCGGAGGACACGTACCGCCGCCCCTCGCGCGCTTGCTGTGCTCGCCACGCTTCGGGTTGGCGTTGATAGTGGGGGTGGCGTGAACAATGGGGGTGCTATTCACAGATTAATCACCCATCAGGGTGGGTGTACAATTAAAAATGGGGTCTGGGGGGCCATTTAACATAGTAATTAGCCATTAGGATGGCTGTACAATTAAAAATTGGGTATGATCGCATCGCATGCGATGCGACCCGATCAGATATACCCGATGCCATAAGATCATTATCGTGGGCGCCGTGCTAGGAAACAAGTACCAAAAATTATAAACTTGCTTAGATTTTAGGATTTTAATTTAAAAAATTGCATAGACCCAGTTTAACATTGCCTGCTACAGACCTGCCTACCCAATGGAGGCGAGTCTGTATTGTCAGAAACAGCTGTGGATTGTCAAATCACCGTTTTTTTTTTCAATCCACGGACTTTCCGACACTGAACAGTCGGAACATTGTATTCCGACTGTCGAATTACTGTTGGATCAGCTAAAAAACGGGCGGGATTCCGACTGTAGGGACATTTCAACAGTTGGAATCCTGGATGGAAACCCCCCTTAGGGCCAGATGTACTAAGCTTGAAAAGTGATAAAATGGATAGTGATAAACCATGAGCCAATCAGCTCGTAACTGCCATGTCACAGGCTGGGTTTGAAAAATGACCAGAAGGAGCTGATTGGTTGATGGATTATCACTCTCCATTTTATCACTTTTCAAGGCTTCTCACCCTTTGGGGCAGATTTATTAACCTTGGTGAAGTGATAAAGTGTCTGGTCTTTATCACCAGCCAATCAGCTCCTACCTGTCATTTTTTTATAGCAAGCATGTAACTTCACAGTTAGGAGCTGATTGGCCTGTGATAAAGTACCAGCCATATTATCACTTCACCGAGCTTAATAAATCTGCCCCATAGTCTTTAAAAGTTTATCACTTGCCGGCAGCCAATCAGGAGCCGGCCGCGAGTTTTGATTGGCAGATGGCCCAGTCACAGGGAAGTGATCGGCCGCATCAAAACTCAAAACAGAGCACTGCAGGGGGACAATGAGGTAAGTCAGCGCCCACCGATCATAGTCCTCAATGCGTTTTGCCCGTGCCTTATATAGCTAGACCAGGAGTATAAAGCAAAGAGTGTCCTAGGCCAATTATTTATAGTGCCTTCAATATGGAGATGTCCGGAAGTGACGCATGTCTTCCAACTAGTGGATAACCGCAATACCAGGAAATCCATTTGGGAAACCTATTGATTGGAGCCTGAGGCCTCAGTGCTGCTATTTATATGAATCGGATAATCAGCTGTTGGCAGCTGCCTACTGTTACAGTGACAGGCTGTTGCTGCTCTGGCTGAAGGTAGGGGAAGCTGTAGAGGCAGAATGCAGCTCTTCCCAGACTAGGTCTACATGTAGCTGTGGAAAGAGCTTCCGAGTGATGCAGGGACTGTCCGCTGCAGCAAAAGGCAGGTGGGTGCAGTGGTGTATTTAGGGGGGGGGGGGGGACACCAAGGCACGTGCCCCCTCTGTCATTTAGAATATGTTTTTTGTAATTGTTAATATTGTTTGCCGCATAACTAGGCCCTATAGTGGTGACAGGGGGAGAAGGGAGGACGGAGCTGCCGCTGCCAGAAGTGCAGGGACAGGGATGGGAAACATGGAGCTACTGCTGCTGAGAGTGCAGGATTGGAGAGAGATACAGAGCTGCCGGGAGCATAGTGGGGAGCTGCAAAAACAGCCACTGACAGGAGCGGGGCACGAGGGTTGGATGGATGGACAGAGCTGCCTGCCTAAAGTGGAGTGTGGGGACAGGGAGCTTAAAGTAGCAGGGGAGATGGAACAGAGCTGCGGCTGCCTAGAGCCTGGTCCCAGAGCACAGAGGTGGTGCAGCAGGGAGTAGCTGTTGTGAGAGCGACTGTGTGGGGCCAGTAGAAGACAGGAGCAGGTCACTGCTCTCATGGTCTGCCCCTTCTCCAGCTCAGTGTCTCCACCATTACATATCCCTCATCCCAGTGTCTCCCACCCTCCCAGATCAGTATCTCCCTGTGTTCCCTAACCATCCATCCCACTGCTGTCCACCCAACCACTTATCTGACTCCCCCAGCTCAGTGTCTCCCTCCTTCCCATCCCACTAGCCGACTTACCCTTCTAACTGCCCCTCAGTAAGAACCTCCTCAGCTAGTCCGTGATAGTGTCCCCCCTCATTGAGCCCAGTGAAACCCCATCTCTCGGTTCCCTTCCTGTCCATCCCAGTGCCCCCATATACTGTATATCACCCACTACCTTTCCCTATCCCCCCTCCTGTCATCCTGTTATTCTCTGTCCCACATAAACATCTACCTGTCACCCTCTACTTGACATCACTCTCTTCATCATCCCTCACATCATCCACTGCCTCCCCCTATCACTCATTCAATCTTGCAACGCCACTCCCATTTTTCGAGCAGGTGCAACAAAACTCCTCTCTCTTTTAGGGCCAGATGTACTAAGCTTGAAAAGTGATACAATTAAGAATGATAAAGTGGCAGCCAATCAGCTGTCAGTTAAGAGCTGATTGGTTCATGGTTTATCACTCTCAATTTTATCACTTTTCTAGTCTTAGTACATCTGGCCCTTACCCTGCAATGGTGAACCCTGTCATTTTTTTCTGGAGCTGCCCCTGGGTGGGTGTGTTTTGGGCTTTGAATTATAATAATTATGCTGTTGTGCATTTGTGTACCAGATGTATATATGTTTTCTATGTATGTGTGTATGCTGTGTGTTTTTACTTTATATATGTACAGTCTGTGTATATGCTGTGTGTGTATACAAGTACATGCTGTGTACATAGGCGTACGCAGGGTTTGTGCCGAGTGTGCTCAGACACCCCCTAATGCCAAAAACACCCATAACCTCTTACTACTGCCGTTGGGTCCGGTCTCCAACCCACAGCAGTCTGCACACACATTCTGATAGTGGCTGCCCCTCCAAAAACGGCTGCCGCCTTGGAGGAAACAGACACGACAGTAGGTCCGCTGTGGGTTAGAGGCCGAATGCTGTGGCAATGAGAATGTACGTCCCCTTACAATGTGAACTGTTCCGCGCTACCTGTGCAAGCAGATCATAAAATAAATAGTTAAATAAAATTTGAATAGAGACCTGTAAATGTGTTAGTTATTAACATATATGTAAGAACCCCCCCCTCATAAAAACCCTGCATCTGTCCCTGTATAGGATCCAAAACCCACTAGAATACAAAAGCGGGATGATGATGTTTTGCCTCGATCTGGGATCCGAGCCTGACGGGAAAACCCGAGATGGACTTGGATCCCGTCTCAAACATGAAGTCGGGGGGGGGGGGGGGGGGGGGGTGTCGGTTCGGATCTCGGAAATCCGTACCCACTCATCCCTAGCTTAAAGTACTGTTTTTTTTTTCGTATTTTATTTTAAGGGTCTGTAGCCAAGTCTTCTGTCATCAGGTGATGCCCCCTGAGAAATACCTGGGTCCAGCCAGGCTCTCTCCTGCCCTGCCTACAAGAATCACACAATGGAATGTAAAGTGAATTGTAAGCGGAGCACGTTAAGGTGGATTGAATGCTTTCACAACTAAAACTTTGGTGGGTAATCTTATATGATCAATCAGATAATATTGAGCACCCAAAATTACAATGATTTATTTATTTATTTACAGTTTCTTATATAGCGCAGCAGATTCCATTGCGCTTTACAATAGTAGACAGTAATAAAACAAACTGGGTAACAGACAGACTTGGGGTTAGAGGGCCCTGCTGCAAGCTTACAATCTATAGGGATATAGGAGGGAAACACAAGAAAAGGCACCAGTAATATCATAGCAGTCCCACCAAGTTACAAGTCCAAAAAGCTATATAATACATAAGTGGATTGTAGTGGTGAGAGTCTATTCTTGGGAAGACCAGTTAGGAGACTATTGCAATAATCAATTCGGGATATAATGAGTGCATGGATAAGAGATTTAGTAGTGTCTTGTGTGAGATACGGTCGTATTTTGGGTATGTTTTTTAGATGCATGTAACATGATTTGGAGACAGATTGAATGTGGGGAACAAAGGACAGGTCAGAGTCGAGGGTGACTCCTAAGCAACGAGCTTGTGGGGTAGGGTAGATTGTCGAGTTGTCAACAGTGATGGAGATATCAGGATGGTAACTGTTCTTAGTTGGTGAGAATATAAGTAATTCTGTTTTGGAAATATTGAGTTTGAGTTGGCGAGAAGACAACCAAAATGAGATGGCAGAGAGACATTCAGAGACTCGGCCAAAAACCACTGGTGACAACTCTGGGGTTGATAGATAGATTTGAGTATCATCCGCATATAAGTGATACTGAAATCCGAAACAGCTGATTAGTTTGCCAAGCGAGGAGGTATAGATTATGCATCAAATAGACCCATAAAATTTGTTTACTTTCTATCGGAACAATTTTTTATACCTATTTAAGTACAAATAATGGCTATGCTACTGTAAAATAGCTGTGTGTGTGTCACAGTCCGCCCAGGTCCCCCTGCATACTCACCCGTCCAGTGCCTTCGGTCCCTCTGGTGCTTCCGTGTGCTGTCCCGGCTCTCTGGCGGGTGAGCCTCATCTACGTCGTGTTGTCCGGCATCCCTGGTCCTCGCGCTGGCTGGAGTGTCTCGGCAGGCAACAGGCAGCACTGGCGCTGTGGCAGGTCCGGCGGGCGCTCCCCGTTGGCTTCCACGGCTGCCACCATCTTGGATTGGGACTTCCGGGTTCAGGTCTTTTATGACCTTCCCGGTGGGCTGGACCAATAGCAGCAGCCCAGGGCCGGTTAAATTCTGACTTCCTGGACTGCCTGGTGCTGGTACAACTACTAGCGTACCCCAGGAAACTGCATCACAGGATCCTGCCCAGTCTCTCTGTTTTGGTATCCTGCCCTCATTTCCAGCTGCCAGAACTGCTCTGCTGTCAGTTCTGTTATACGCCAAGTGGGCCAGTCTTCAGTTCCATTATATGCCAAGTGGACCAGTTTTCAGTTCCGTTATACGCCAAGTGGGCCAGTCTTCAGTTCCGTTATACGCCAAGTGGGCCAGTCTTCAGTTCCGTTATATGCCAAGAGGGCCAGTCTTCAGTTCCGTTATATGCCAAGAGGGCCAGCCTTCAGTTCCGTTATACGCCATGTGGGCCAGTCATCAGTTCCGTTATATGACAAAAGGGACAGTTTTCAGTCTCCGATACAGCCGAAAGGGCTGTTCTCTTTTTCCAGTTTCCATACTAACTCCAGTTCACCGGGGCCTACACCAAATTATCCTTCCCTAGTTCTCTGGGAACACAGGGTGCTTTCCTCGGAGGGCCGCGACCTGCTGAGCAGACGCCTCAAAGCTCAAGTTCCTTTGCGGGGACCTCTGGTGAACACCACTGCTCAGTTAGACTCTGCGCCTCCATTTGGGAAGTCAAGTTAACACCTTGTGTACCCTCCTATGCAAAGACGGTACATCCTACCCGCTAAATTCAATCCCAACAAACCTCAATCAAAACAATCACCAGAAGCAGATCCACAGAACCAGCCCGTGACAGTGTGATGTTACGCACAAGAACTACACTTCTAACAAATATGTCTCTTCAATCTTTACTACAAAAAATATCAACACTTCCAGTTAAATACCACTTTAACAAATTTGGGAAATCATTTTAATGGGAAAGGTCTGTATATGTTATTGTAAAATAGATAATGTTATGAACACAGTCATTTATCATTGTATGCTTTAAACAAGTTCAGTGCTCCATCCTGAATACATTTAAAAAAAATCAAGGTCCATCAGTGGTGTGCATAGAGATTATACAAGTCATGTGCTTAATGTTTAACAATACAGCAAAACTGAAACACCATATCCCTAAATTACCCAATTGCAACAAAATGTCTATATAACATTTACCAATCTGTTTAATATAGGTTCAAAATTATATTATTATTATTATTATTATTATTATTATTATGAATTTTCTAATAAGGGACTATTTCTTCCTCTTCTAACCACACACTTAAAAAACATTTACACGATACAGAATATTAGTGACAGGGCCATCTTAGTGACAGTCCCTGGGCAAAGCAATGCATTGGGGCCCCAACCTCTGGCTATTTTTTAACTAATGTAACACTCCTAACACTTAGCAGCTGCTTCTGCTGTGATCCCATGATAGGTGATGTGGAAAACTGGAGACAATTGGTAGAAGAGGAGAGCATGGGCATTTAAAGAGAAGAGGAAGCCCTGGTGCAGCCTCCTCCACCTGGGCTTTCTCCTCTATGACGGAAGCAGCACAGTGTGTAGTAGAGTCTGAGCACTAGAGCACTCAGGGGCAGATTTCTTAAGCTCAGTGAAGTGATAAAGTGGCTGGTACTTTATCACTGACCAATAAGCTTTTAACTTTCACTTTTCAAACCCAGCCTGTAACTTGACAAATAGGAGCTGATTGGCTAGTGATAACACTAACAGCCATTTTATCACTTCAATAGGCTTAATAAATCTGCCCCTCAGACTCTACTTTACATGCATGGATCTCTGGAAAAATGTCACGGCAGTCATTTTTTCAGCGGTTTTGCTTTTACAAAGAAGGGTGAGGAAGAGTTCTAGAGAAATGAATTGGAAGGTGCAGGCAAGGAATAATGGGAAAGCCTACTTCACCACATGTTAGTCTTTGCATTTGGGTGTGGATGAAACCCTCATAGACGAAAGCTGAAGTTTTGGCAAAGGCAGGTTACCGGAAAGTAATATATAGGAATAGGTTGTGGCAGGGCTGCCACTAGGACTTTTGCGGCCCGGGACTGATTATTGATTTCCAGTCTGGGCTCACCCAGAGCTGGCAGAATGCAGTCTCCCTAACCCGCCCCCCCCCCCCCCCCCTAATCCCCCTCCCTTAACTTACCGCCAGACTCGGTCCTCACTCTGCACGTCCCAAAGCACAGGCTTCTTCAATACAGGGTACTGGCAGCCAATTAATTAACGATGCCGGATCTGCATAGCACTAAATATTAGGAGAAGGAAGTGGGGGAGCGTGAGGTCCAGGAAAAAAGTGTTAGTAAATTTGTATTTTGTAGGTGCTTAAAGAGGTTTATGGGGAAGTAATGAAAAGAAATTTAGATCCATAATGCAATGGCCACATGTCCCTTAACTTCTGGTTCTGTGACCGGGAGAGAGCAGAGGGACTCTGGCAGCATGCTGGGAGGGATCCATTTTTAATTCCTCTTAAAGTTCTTCGGAGAGAAGCCCATAGGCTTCTATAGGGAAATCACCAGCTATAGCCTCTGCAATGGAGCTCCGCCGGAGGGGACTTCAGTGTAAATCGAAACTGCGGTAAAAACCCAAAAACCCTGGAGGGTTTTACCACATTTGCTCTTTAGCACATTCCAACCTTAATGTGAAAATCCTAATTTTAGCATTGGTTTTGCACAAATTAGGGTGTGACGGTTTCTTAAATCATTTTGCAACATATCTCTATTGTTCCTGAAGCTTTACCACAAAATAATAACATTTTGCCATAACAGTTATCTCTTACAATGGTTGACCTGGCAGGTGCCGGATGACTCACCGACATTCGGGATTCTGAAAGTCGTTTCTCGGACATCGGAATCTCCACTGTCAGGAGCCCGACAGTCTGAGTCTCTACTTACAGGAGCCTGGCTCGCCACCAGGGCCCTTATTCTGATCGGTGCGTACTTTCCCGAATTATTTCGGTGCGGTCCGCACGCCACGCTGTGCGGTGGCGTACGGCTAACGTCCGTAGAAACGCCCACGGGTCCTCCGCATTCGGACGGACTCACTCTTTAAGAACAGGGCGTGTGTACGGACAACATACAAACCGTGCGTGTGCGGTGGAAACGCACAGATTCTTGCACGGTCTTCCCGCACAAGCACGGTCTTACCGCGTTAGAACGTACGGGAAGCTGTCCGTACGCCCCGATGCAGAGTATTTACGCTCAATCCCACACTTTTTTACTGAGTACACACAGCGATCACATGACCCACTTAGGCAATTAGGCAACCTCCTGAAAAAGGGATTGTTCCCAATTTCAATCAATTAAATGCTCATCTATACTGACCCACATTCCTACTACATTCATGACACACATTAACCCTTACAGCATGTGACCCTAACATACATCTATATACACTATGTACATTTTGCTTATTTTAAAGATTTTAAACAAGTTACACATATACTTTAGCATGTTAGAAAAAAACACTGACAACTTTGAACTTTAAATAACTATTTATTAGAAAACAACTGTCCACAACAACATAATTAATTTTCGCCATCAATGATGCGGTCCATTTCCGCCAACATTTGGCGCATCAGGCCTCGCAGTCTAAGGAGGGCCCCACGGCGACCCTCCTCTGCTTGGGCAGGCTCATCTGTGGAGGAAATTCAAATTGAAAAATGACTAATGATATTCATGCATACATTTAACATAGTCAAACCTACTTTTTAAACATGCACCGTGACAGGTGTGTGTGTGTATATATATATATATATATATATATATATATATATATATATATATATATATATATATATATATATATATATATATATATATATATATAAATATATATATATATACACACATATATAACTATATATATGAGACATACACCTATACATACATGCATACATACTACATGGAAAGCCTGATTTTGGCCCTCTACCCTTTACTCTGTCGAACACCTCACAGTCATACTGCTCCTTCTCAATCCAAACCCACCCATGACTAAGCTCTGAGAAGCATGTCACGCGCTGCACCAATCACAATTCGGCAAACAAAGTTCAGTGTCTGTTATATGATGGAGCCTGGCAGGGGAGTTACACAACTCTCAGGAATGCTCAGTACATTTGTGCAATCAAGCATGGCTTGCCTGCTGATGGTCTGCTCCAGAAATCATTGTCAGAATGCCAGTTAGGGGAAGCTGCAGCACTAACCCACTCCCATGCTCAAAAGCATTACTAAGACCAAATCAACACACAATTATGGTGCAAAACATACATGCAGACCGCAGGGGGTGGTTAGCTAGAGGAGGGCCCAGGGGCACTGACCACTTGTTACTCCAGTCTAAGCCACGCCTGTCCATACTCCATTTATGCCATACTGAATCTAGTTTAGAAAGATCATTCACCAGTAAACTCTACTCACCTATATGAGGCTACAGATTGTATGCTTGCAGCAGGGACATGAAACACTTACATTAGCAAGTCATCCCTTTCTTACAGATTAACTACACAGGTTCAGTGGCACTTAAAATCGATATGAAAGACATCCTCACAACCTGTGTCATTAATATGTGTCCTGGATGAAAGGGATGGTTTGCCCACCCTATCTAACCCCAAAGTGTGTCTGTTGCTATCCCGTTTGTTTTGTCACTTTATAGTATTGTAAAAATCAATTGAATCACCAGTGCTACATAGCAAATAGTAAATGCCAAACGGATAAATTAATCTTTATGTATACATACCAATTCCGGCCGCCTGGACGACCTCACAGGCCTCCACCTCCTCCTCAGGGGCCTCCAATGCTCCCACCTCGTCCTCGCCTTGGATGACCTCCTCCTCGGGTGGCAGCGCCTCCACAGCCCACCCCTCCTCATCCTCCACTTCTTGGGCCCCCTCCTCCGGCCTCCCTTCCTGAGGAAGCTCCTCCAGGGCCACCTCTGCCTCCTCCTCCTCCATTTCCTGGGCCCCCTCCTCCGGGCTCCCTTCCTGCGGAAGCTCCTCCTGGGCCACCTCTGCCTCCTCCCGGGCCTGTCTTGCTCGATCACGTGCTGTGTATGGGAAAAATCAAAAAAGTGGCAATTAGTGGTAATTACTATTAAGCCTTATCAAGCTATAAATGCAAAGGTTATAAGTACAGATAATTGTACAGGCAAACAGCTCCTTAGTGGCCTTTACAAAACACAGCCTGTAACATGGCAGGTATGCTGTGACATTTGGGCCATTGTAAGCATCACAAGCATTAATCCTCCCCAATAACATATTTTATGACCATTACAGGGTGTCAAACAGGAAGTAGCACTCATATATTGTATGCCATGTTTAACTCATGATCAGGCTGGTGACCTTAGTGGATTAAATAATGTCAGGTAAGCAATCATGTCCAAATCCCCATTTACTGTCGAAATACTCACATCTAGCAATGCTGGCCCTTATTTGTTGCAGCTTTTCTGGCTCCCTGCGCCTCAGGTCGGACCACCGCCGCTCCAGCTGAGCGATGGTCCGCCGCACCTGGGCGCGTGCGAATATACGGCGGCGGGCCACCGCATAGGCATTGCGCTTCTGGCGGTTGGTAATAAATGGGCCCGCCCGCCCCAGCCTGATCTCCATAACGGAGACCAGTGTTCTCAGCTCCGCTGGTGAGAATGGGGCTGCTCTCCCATAGGCCGCCATCTTAGCAAATCAAACAATCATGTGCTGTCATTGGTTGATCAGAGTGATATTTGGTATTAACTTTATTGTTCATTTTTACACTAACAGCGTGTATGCGCCCGAACAGACGGCTAACCCATTGCATCGCACACCCATCCTAAACAGACAGTGTAAAATAAGATGGAAACACATTATATATAATATATACCATTCACCAAACATGGGTATAAGCAACAGGTGAAATAGTCTGCATCACTAGACACTTACACCTAACTCCACAAGGTACTAAACAGCTATTTTATAATGAAAGCTATGCAGCAGAAACATAGCAAATAGTGGCAGACCTTTTCCAAAAATTAGCCCATGCTGCCATGTGTACACTTACCTTCTACTGGCCCCTACTACAGAGGTGGAATGAAAAGTAGCTAGCATCCAGCCTGAATTTGGAGTGCTTTCACATGTGATTTGGATGCTAGCACTGATTACTTGTGGCTAAGTGGTGGACTGGATTTACATATGGAATGGGTAGTGTCAGTTGTACTACATACCAAACAAGTGCGCAGTACAGATGTACATTCAAATATACATTTCATGTGTGACCTCAGTTTTATTTTGTCATTGGTGTTGGAATCTGCATTTAGCTACTAAATCAGACTTACTCAGTTTGCCAGGTTTTTGAGAAATATTTTTCCACACCAAGGGGCGTCCCGTATGCGCCGCACGGTTGACGCTGGCGTACAGAACGCGGCCGTACTGAACGCAGGTTGCAGCTGATTAACACTAGTTACAGAAATAGTATTTAAAGTGGTCCTAGAAAGGCAAACAGTTGTTGCAAACATGGCTGGCTCAGAGGAAGAACAGGTGGTGCAGAATCTCTTGTCCCGCATGGAGGCCAACACCACCTATGTCCCCCTCAACCCAGGGCAGCCAGATGGGCCATCAACATCAGGCCAATCAGCAGCTGGCCCATCCTCAGCATCAGCAGAATGAAGAAGATCTGGGAGGAGATAACGGCGGAGATTAATGCAGTGGCTCCACAAGTTCGTGAGGCGGAGCACGTTAAGAAGAGGCAAGTACATGTGTGTTACATTTGAGCAGTACAAGTCCAGTAATGTTTACATTAAATATTAGATGGAGTTGGTCAATGGGTGGTCACGTTGCTTGGAGGCACAGACATGTTTGCCATGACATTGAATTGATAGTTATTGGAGGGTGACTGTTGTTGTATCTTCTAAGGGTTGGTTTTAAAAATGAATATAATGTAAGTTTGGTGTCAGTAGGCACATGTTGTATTATGGAAGTGGGGGGTGATTGGGGTGCGCTACCTAGTATAGAAACTGTACCTCCCAATAAAACATTACAATTTCAAAACAGAATACACATTTCTGAAATAGTGTTCTTGTATTTGAGGATGTTCCCAATGAATAAGCTCAGTCCATCTCTGGGTAAATAGTTCTTTTATTGGTGAAGAAACCCGACGCGTTTCGTCTCTAAGACTTCATCAGGGGTAAGAACCAATGGGTGAGTGGATTTTGTGTGGCTGGTCCTATTTGAAGTTTCTGCTGATCGCAGCTGATGCAAATAAAATAAATATCACCAAGTCCTTCTTGATGGGGCTCAATTAAATGGAAATTTCTGAGTTGAGAGTCTAGTGTAGGTTCTTATCAAGAACAATATCAGGACGCTCTCTGCAGTATCCTCCTCGCTCTGCATTCAAAATGAGATTCTCATTTTGAATGCAGAGCGAGGAGGATACTGCATCAGCTGCGATCAGCAGAAACTTCAAATAGGACCAGCCACACAAAATCCACTCACCCATTGGTTCTTACCCCTGATGAAGTCTTAGAGACGAAACGCATCGGGTTTCTTCACCAATAAAAGAACTATTTACCCAGAGATGGACTGAGCTTATTCATTGGGAACATCCTCAAATACAAGAACACTATTTCAGAAATGTGTATTCTGTTTTGAAATTGTAATGTTTTATTGGGAGGTACAGTTTCTATACTAGGTAGCGCACCCCAATCACCCCCCACTTCCCTGATTACTACACCGTTCCTCACTAACAGGAGGAATTTTGGTGGTGCTGCACACACAACCCAGCGCAACTCAGAGTCAAAAACCCTTTCTTCTATACATGTTGTATTATGTTTAAGATTGCAATGGGTGCTACAGCAAACATGAGGAGTTACATGTATTAATATGTACACTTTGATTGCAGGTGGCACGACTTCAAAGGAAACCTCAAGAAGAAATTGACCCAGCGGTGGGAACACAGCCACACCTCTGGGGCTGGCCCCATGCCTGGCAAGCTGAAGCTCACCCCCCTGGAAGAGATGGCACAGTGCTGCATTGCAGTGGAGGAGGTCCGGGGGGTGAGCACCATAGACAGCGAGTCCCCAGCGGAAGTGATGGCTTCTATGCTTGAAGGTAATTATTTGCCAGGCCATAAGTAGATGTTTTGAATTTGGCATGGAATGTGTGGTAATTGGTATTTTCTCGTTCAACAGCATCCCCACCGCTTGGTCAAGATTCTCTTGAGGAGGTTGGGGAGTCTGTGCCACCTGGCCCCAGTAGCAGGCCCGTGCAGCAGCAGCCGGAAATGTCCGCGGCTGAATTGTCCACGTGGGGCCGTGTGCTAGAAAGTATTGTGCAGCAGGGAGACTCGGCATCAGAGCGGGTGCGTAGGGCCGAGGAGGTGCTGCAGGGTTTGACCACCAGCCACCAGAGTATTGCTGCGAGCCTGCAGGCTATGAGTGCCAGCCAGCAAGCTATGAGTGCCAGCCAGCAAGCTATTGCTGCTAGCCTGCAGGTGCTGGCTGATCAAGCCCTGCGGCAAAATGAACTCCTCCTCCGCCATAATGAACTTATGGTGGAGCTAGTTACCACCAATAGGGTCCTAATGTCACCCGCTTCTGGTGCATTACCACCATCATCACTCCCTGCTGCCAGAGGGGGAAGAACATCCACCCCCTCCCCAGCATGTGCTCCACGTGACCCACCATCTGACTGTGGCCGTGGGCGAGGCCGAAGAGCTGCTGCACGTGGCAAGGAGCCTGCCAGGGGCAAACGTGCCCGCAAATGAACTTGTGTCCCCATTAATCTCCACCGTTATGTCTTCCCAAATCTTCCATTGAGCTGTGTGTGTCAGCATCCTGTGTCAAAATCCGTGCCGAGGGTCACCACATTTGCCCGCGGTTCAAATGTCATGTTTGGTTCCCCTGTTGCCCTGTTTCGGCTAGCATTACTGTGTGCTGTACTTGAAGTGTTGGTGCTGTACTTTTGTTGTGAAGCCACCTGATGTGTTCCTAATGATTCTGCTGTGGCTATTTATTATATATTATTTACTTTTAGTCCTGTTATGGTACCATTTGTTTTGTGATGTTTTTGACATTTTTGGCAAAGTTTCTTTAATAAATGTTATTTTGGCCCCACAAATGTCTGTATTAATTGATACACGCAGAAGTGACATGTGTATTAGTATTATTAATATTAAGTTGTGTTGATTATTTGCTGTGTAAAAGTGTGTGACAAGTGCAGCATGTAATGTTCCCTTTAAGCTGCAATGCTTCCAATTGTAGCAGTGAGAAGCGTGTAATTAACAAGTAATGAGTAAAGTAGGTGATTGTATTGTGTTCAGCTGACATTGGTTGAGGTGCGTCCGTCCTGATTAGGCGTTCCGATTGCCTAGCGCATGACCGAGTGGTGTCCGCAAAGCAATACTAGCCTTTTGGACACCACACATTTCTACCCTTTTTGTTCGCGTGCATTCGGCGTGCTGTCCGAATGCACGCCTACCCAAATATGTGTACTCCCCCGTGTCCGCCCATGTTTCCGCCCAGTTTAGCCCACTTTGAAACTACGCCCCTGTGTCATTCCGCATGACGCCCATAACACACCCATATTGGCCGAATGATTGCGGTGCACATTTCTGTACGGTATTAGTGAGAACAAGTACGGAGACCATAGGTGGCACATGCGCATAGCGTTCCCCACGCATGCGCAGACGGCTAAAAAACGCGATCCGAAAGAATTCGGGAAAGTACGCACCGATCAGAATAAGGGCCCAAGCCTGCAGTGTTTCGACTGCAGCAAGCCCACAAGGGGCTTCAATGCACTCGCCCCCTCTGTCGGGCTCATGACAGTTGAGAAACCGATGTCGGAGAAACAACCATCGGAATCCCGACAGTTGAGGACTTATACCATAACTGTCCTGACACTATAAGAATAATACATACAGGCATTAATTATATTCGCAGCAGAATTATCAGTAATTCCTCATCTTTGCGGCCACCGCTTACGCTTCAGAACTTCTGTACTGTACGGCGGCACCACCACCCTGGGTTAACGCCACCACCCTGGCTCCACACCACCCTCCTGTGTCCACACCTCCATCTATTACCTTGAGCGCCGAAGCATGGGGAGTGAAGCGAGCTCGCGAGGGGACAATGGTGTTGTAGCGGTTAAGTAGCAGCTAACGTAACTACGTAGATATAGGAAATACCAAATTATCTTGTCTAAATTGCATAACAAAGATGGATTTTGTTAAAAATGACCAAAAATAAGTTAGTTGGAGATGGGGTCACAAAAAACTTTCAATATAATAGAAAGAACATTGCAAAAAAAAATCAGTTTTAAAAAGCTATAGTGCAATAGAGCAATAGAGCACGTTTTCCAGGTCACCCGGCAGGTGCACAGGTGCATTCATTACTCATTGAGGACCGAGTTTGAGAACCCGTGCAATAGAGTGCTTCCAGGCAATGCACAATTCAGGTTGAGATTAACAGGCTCTCACAATGTTGCCCTTTGTAACAGTGTTTCCAAGTATGGATATTGACCTCCTGTTTACTACAGATCACACAGAGAAAAAAAAGAAAAGGTACTGAACATACATAAATAAACTACATTAGTGAAATCTGTCCCTGATATGACGATACTAGCTACTGTATGTGGTTGGTTATAAGGAAGTGTTAACTCTAAGCATCTATAGTGATCACAGATGAGCCTATCGCTTAATATTTGATTTGCACAAATTTCTAATGCAGTTATATTGCATTTCCAAATTCACTGCACAATCATTGTTGCTTTTATCTTTTTTCAAACTTATTGCATTGACCTAGTTTGTCATTACAAGGTCGTAGATGATGGGAGAAAATATTGACTTTCGTAAACGTATGTCCTTGGGTCACCCACACAGTGAGTCATGAGCATTTCCTATGTACCAGTACATACCAGTACATACACCCCAAAAAATTGGAAAAGGTCCAACTCAAGTCTGTAGCCTCAGAGAGATGATCTCAGTGTTCAGTCCCATGCTCATTATTTACAAAATATATAATATTACTTTTACATTTTTGTTTGTTTTTAGATTTAAGTTTGATTTATGATTGTCCTGTGAATTCTATATTACATCATTAACACCATATTTTTGGATTGCTACCATACCCAAGAATATCTGCCTAATATCAGAGACTGATACATGCATATATGCATATAATTACCAGGTACAAGCCGGTTTCTTGCTGGTTCGACCCGGTAATTAGTGCGATGGGATAGGGGTTACCGGTTACAGCTAACCGGTAGCAACGTGGCAAACCGAACTGGATAAAAAGCAGTGTTACTACTGATTCGTTGCTGTGCAGTGTGAACGGGTTAATCAGGTCCAGTGACCCATTTCCCATTCACACTATGGAGGAGGCAGCGCTTGGAGCAGCGCCAGCTCTATGCGCTGCCACCACCCCCTCCCCCTAATGACTCCGCCGCTCCACCGCGCCCCACACATGGCGTCAGCGAACTGGCAACATTGCCGGTTCTCTGATGCTGTGTGACCGTTTCAAAGTCCTGGTGCGACTCTGCATTTGCGATATGAAAAGGGTATAATTTTCTGAAACTGGTATTTGATGAACACACTTGGGCTGTCAGTATTATATTTGGTACATGATATATTAGAGGTGGGGGTTTTGGCTGTGGTTTTGTGAAGGTTTTGCAAACTGACAATTTAAGGCCAAAACTACTGTGAAATCACATAGAACAGAATGAAACTGTATATCATAGTACCATCGTTGTATTAGACTATAAAAAATAGTACAGAATTGAAACCCAAATTTATCAAGTGATGATTTTGAAAACCACAGGAAAACTGCCGGCTAACCCACGGAACATGACTAGGCTTAGACAGGCATAATTGCTGAAATAGCAGGTTTAGTGAATTAATTTTGGCAGACAAGATTAATGGAGAGGAATATTATCCAATCAGGCTATGGGTGATATGTGTCTCATAGACCTTAATGGAAATTCACACACAAATTTAGAAAACATCGAAAAGTACACACAATCAAACCATATATACAAAAAAGCACACATAGGAAAAAGGTAGACTATATATACAATACAGGGGTGGGATGGTACCAGTACCAATCTGAGGATACCTAGCCTACTACCCAGCAGATCTAATTGTGCTAGGATAGCCTAGATTTGTGGGAATTTGGGAGGTATTTCACTTCTGCACGCAGCAGAGACCAGTGACTCCAGTGTGTCAGCCAATGAAATGATGTTGAAGTGCAGGGGTACACACACACACACACACACACACACACACACAGCATCCCTACCAATTCACAATTTACCAATGCGGAGAGGTATAACAAAAATAAATATGGGGTATTGATTTATAGTGTGTTCAAACCATTCAAGGTGACCAAGCATTACCCAGGATCCTTATGTTTGTACTTCCCTACACTTATATCTACCCAAACAATGAAAATCCCAGTGTACTGTACATTGTCTTTTCCTATTTCCTACCAATGTCATATGTAAACATCAGAATAGATAAACAGATTATTTGGTGTAAATACTCTACACAAAACTACCCAAGCATCCCAAAATGGGACACCTTTACCATAATTACAGAGGCAGCTTGTTTTAGAGGGATTCAGTGAATACCTGACCGGCGGCCACAACACCATCAGTGGAGATGCCGATGCCGGGCATCCTGAGAGCTGGCATCCTGAGACCTCAGCATAGTAAGTATGCTGAGGTCTGTTAGCACTAGGGGGATAGGCACTAAAAAGGGGGGGTTAGGCCCTGGGGGTGGGGTGGGGGTAAGATTTGGTTGCAGATAAGAATGGTTAGGGTGGGAGAAAGCGAAGGTTAAGGTGCCCATACACTTATCAGATTTGGGCAAATTTCATCCGATCCCAACGGATCAAGCTTAGAAATTGGCCCAAATCGGATGTGTTTTACATCCCCTCTGACCCCATTTGCGGTCCCGTGTGGATCGGGTCGGACTTTTTAGCACCCACGATGTGTTGGGTCCGACCCGTAGGTGTGTGTGTCAGCGGCGAAGCATCCCATGTGAAATAGAACTCTCATCTTAATAAATGTTCCCCTTGCAGTGCAGTGCCTGACCTCATGCACTCAGTGTGCTGGGATTGCTTCCCTGTTATACCGCTTTCAGACCGCAATCCGAACACGGTTTATTGCCGTGTTCGCGGGGCCTAAACACGGGTCACGGTGCGGTCTGAAAAGGCCACCACGGGTCGAGCAACACGGGTGTTCAACCCTGGTAATGACCAGGGTTGAACACGGCTATGACCCGTGTCAAGTGCAGTGTGAACGGGTGCCTGGGTCGAGCGACCCGTGTCCCGTTCACAGTATGGAGGAGGCAGCACTGTCAGCTCCAAGTACTGCCTCCTCCCGAGCCCCTGATGACGCGCCGCCGCCCAGCACCGCCCCATGTGACGTCACCGACTCAGCAATATGCCGTGTCGTGTCGGAACTTTCAGACCGCATTGCTGTTTTGCTCTGGGGATGGGACCCGTGTCCTAATCCCGTGTGCGACACGGCATTTGCGGTCTGAAAGTAGTATATGATTGCTGGACATTCATATCTTGATAAGGCTATACTAATATTAAAGTTGTATTTAGGTAAACTTAAACTGCACACAGAATAAATATATTTTAGGGTATTATTTACAGCACAGGGTGTCATCGCATTAAACATTAATTTATGCAAATAACAATCATGGTAGATTGTGATCAAGTAGTGTGCCCCATGTAAGCTGAGGCCTCTGAGAGGTTCTCAGAGGCTTCAGAGTTCCCAGTGATGCAGTGCGTGGGTGGCATCATGACGTTGCCTGTTCACTGAAAGTGAGGAGCAGGAAGAAAAGCAGCAGTGATGGGGAGTTCAGCAGTGGTGGTACTTTGGAGCCCTCAGTGTCAGTGGGGATTCTCAGTGGCACAGCGGCAGCGAGGAGGCTCAGCCAGCAGCAGGGATCCTGACAAGTAAAGTAAAATTTTAAAGTGGGGTCATTCACTACATGTGAGATGGGTGGGGGGTTTCTCCAGTCCACAGCATTTTTTTCTATGCTTTTACATGGGGGGAGGGGGAAGTGGGCATCTTCACAAATGTAATATCATCCCAGTTGCTGTCTGTGATTGAAGTTTTGTGACTCCCTTAAAAGTACATATACATTTTTAGCGGGGCACAAAACTCCATCACATGAAGCAACTGAGACAACATTACACTTGTGAAGAGACCCTCCTCCCACTGCATAACCGAATTTAGTGTGATTTATTGTGAATTTTAGTGCATTCCATGTGACTTATTGTGAATTTTGCCACATTCCGAGTGAATTATTGTGAATTTTGGTGCATTCTGTGTTACTTATTGCGAATTGGCGCGTCTGTGTGACTTAGGGTGGGATGTATTAAAATACATCGCCGCCCTTCACGCCGCCCCCGCCGCGATGCCGCCGCGATGCCGCCGCATATGTACTAACATATGCGGCTGGCATTGCAGTGCGGTGACGGAGGCCCCCCGCGATACCTGGAATGTGGTGTGCGGGGGGTCTCCGTCACCTCCCTGCCGGCTCCTGCATCCCTCACACGGCGTCACACCGGGGCAGCTAAGCAAGCTGTCCCCGGCGCCTCCTCCTCCCCCCTGCAGCCGGAAGGACGTCCGGCTGCGTCGATAGGGGGAGGAGAGGTTTACCTTCCAGGGTTCAGGAGGACCCTTCAGGAAGGTAAGCCAGAGGGGGGGGTCGGCGAGGCGGCGGGTTTGCGTCGGCGGCGAAAAGAAGCCCATAGGCTTCTATAGGGTATCGCCACCCAAAGGTGGCGATAGCCTTCACTGCTGTATCATTTTTGATACATAGGAAAATGCGGTAAAACCAGGGTTTTACCGCATTTTACATTTGATACATCTCGCCCTTAGTGTGATTTTTTTTGCGCATTCCGTGTAGCAGGATGTGAATTTTGGCTCATTCCGTCTGGCATATATTTTATATGTATATTTTGCACAGGGGGAGATTCTGGTAGATCCCCGGTGAGTATACAAAAAGTAGATCCCGGGTTCCAATAGTCCGGCCACCCCTTATGTAGAGCATTTTTAAGTACTTACCTAATAAATCCAGTATGTGATAATTATTCTCTTTACATTTTTTCATGTGGTTTATGATTTTAGCAATAATAATTCGATTTTTTTTTTACGTACAGATTAGAAACCCTATTTATTTATATAACTGATTATTATTATTTTAGGGCTGATCAGCGCATTTACAACCCCCTTGGAGAGGGAAAGATATTCTTCAAGAAATTGCAGACACTGTTGCTGGCATAGGTCTGAAGCATAGAATTAATGAAAGGAAGAAAAAAGTACTCTCCTTTGTTTGGGGACACACTTAGAGAAAAAGATTTCTTAGATTTATGTAATGGTTACAATATTTAAAACAGAACTTTTATTATTTATCTATAAAAACTTGTTTTTTGACAAACTGACAAACAACACAAAAACAAATAAAAGTGCATCAAAGACAAAACTCAAATGAGTTCATCCAGCATTGGGTAGCTGATAGCAGTTAGACATGCACCCCGCTACCACCTCAAATCTGAGATAATGAGTACTGTATAAATTTAGCCCATAAATTTGGGTATTGGTACAGAGGTCTTCTCAGTTGGTGATAGCAGATTGTACACTGTTAAGTCTCAAAACATTAGCGAAATGTTACATTTGTAATATGGTCACATCAGAAATTCTTATAATGGTATTCGGGTTAGACCTCAACACCTATTGTGGAGGTCGTTTATAGAGGAAAGTAGGAAATTTGAAAGCAAGTAGAAAAAGCCCAGTTGTATTTGCTCGGCTTGTAGTGACCCTCTAATAAGACAATGGGTAAAAATAGTTGTCTACTGGACTATAGGAAATGGGAGAGAGGTAAAGTTATAACATCTGCTTTCTTCTCATTGGGAATAGGGTGCCCTGTTGACACTAGGTCAGTGCAGGGTCTAGCCGAATCCTTTGGTGAGGAGATGAGAGTGTTATTTGAATAAAAAAGGGGAGAAAGTAAGAAATTGGAGAGTGCTAAAGTATGGGGAGAAGCAAAGGAGGGCGACTTAGGTTTAACGGGTTAGTATGCTGCTGTTCCCCATTTACCCATGCATGCATTCCCCATTTACTACATATGGCATGCGATGGCATGCGATGGGAGCCGTGAAAGTACACAAGTACCCCTTTTTCTTTTTAGGAGTACTCTCATCTCTGCCATAAAGAGATTTTGGCAGGACCCTGCTCAGATTAAATTTATCAACAGGGCACCATTAACCTTATAAAAGAGACAGCAGATGCTCCATCCTAAAATCAATGCAGTTTCTCGGTGAGTACCGCTCACTCCCCACCAATGCATGGGCAAATGGGGAACAGCAGCATAAGTAGCCCTCCTTTGCTTCTCAACATACTTTAGCACTCTCCAATTTGTTACTTCTCGCCTTTTTTATTCCAATAACACTCTCATCTCCTCACCAAAGGATTTGGCTAGACCCTGCACAGACCTAGTGTCAACAGGGCACCCTATTCCCAATGAAAAGAAAGCAGATGTTATAACTTTACCTCTCTCTCATTTCCTATAGTCCAGTAGACAACTATTTTTACCCATTATCTTATTAGAGGGTCACTATAACCTGAGCAAATACAACTGGGCTTTTTCTACCTGCTTTCAAATTTTCTCTATAAATGACATAGGCTGCTGCTGCTGTGATGATTGTATATATAGTGATGTTCTATAATCTTTTAATATAAAGTACTGTGGTGTTTTGAAGGTACCCTCCCCACAGGGGAGAAATATAGACAGCACAAAATGTGAAATATGTATATATCTATTCAGCCATGCCTTCACAGAAGGCAACACAGACTTCCACGGAAAGTGTTAAACGGTGGACATACAAACACCCTCGCAGAGGGCAGCATAGACTTTAATGTAAAGTGATAAAGGCATCCATTGGCACCTTCATGGAAGGTAATGCACAACATGGGGAAGGAAGAAACAACACCCCTTTCACCATAGGCAACGTGGATTTCACCGGGCAACCTGCCCTATGTTAAAGCCCGTAGACTGAATTAACAACTCAACAATACAGGGGAGCCTGGTCCCCGAGTGTCTGGCGACATAAACATTGATTAATAAAGTTGGGGAACTCGCGACCAGCGCAAGACCCCTGTTTGCCCGCTCAAACAGAGGATATAAAGGTCAGCAGCTGTTAACAGCTGAGGTGTTCCCTGAAGAGATGTAAATAAGCAGAGCTGCGCAGCCGGATAAGTGAAAGACAGCGGTGCTGGAGGGACGAGACGGAGCTCACCAGACAGAGTATAAGTGCAGTGCAGTCCGGCGCAGTCTAGTGGTGGCTGCGGTGTCTGACAAGGGGCAGTGACGCTGACGGTGGCCGCATATAGAGCTTCATACCCGGCGGGAGGAGTGGTGACGCCGCATCATCACAGAGGTGGAGTTCAGGTCCAGAGACGAGCGGCGACGGGGGGAGGACTTCAGGCGGCTGCTTGTGTGAAGATCCCGGCGGGGAGGTGACGGAGTCTGCAGCGTCAGTGAGGAGACGTCTGCTGAGGCGAAGACAGGGCGGAGACGCAGCAGCTGAGTGACAGGCCGGAGGTGGAGGCTGACAAAAGGGTCCAGCTGGAGTTGGAGGAGTCCTCTGTCACACAACCAGAGAGGGGAGTGGTGAGTAAGGAGCCAGCCCCTTGCGCAATGTAGTGCAGCCTAAAGACAATTCCTATGAATTAACAGCCTGGCCCAGCGGCCCCTACACTGCTTCACTGACTGACAGCTAGCAGGAAAAGAAAACTGCATATTTGGTCAAACATCAAATTAACACACAACTCTCCCAGTCTAAAGCTCTGCGGTAAAATACATAAGGAGACTAGTAATAGCCAGGTCCAGTCGACAGGAAAAGGGTATCTACATCAGAGAAAGGCTGACCGTAAAATTGCTATTGCCACAGTCTTGAGAAGGAGAGCTATAAAGAACAGCTTATCTACTTTTTCAGAATTCCAGCTTCTTTAAAGGGATATAGTAAAAATAAGTGAGTGCACAGTGAGCATATGATAAAACCCACTGACAGTTGCAGAGCTTCAAGAGAAGTAAAGTTAACACTTTGTTAGGCTAAATATCTGCAAACATAAAAACAAGGAATACTAATAGATGTGAGTCCTATAGCCAGCGAGACTTAACCCCATTGGATTACAATAACTAATCTTACTGAGTCCATTCTATAGTGAAACAGTTTCATTTGTCTTTGTCGTGGGAGAGGATCGATTTAAATAGTTACCCAACATCTCCCCTAATTCAGGAAAACATTTCCTCCATTATTGAAAAGGTGAAAGTTAATTTGGAGACTGTTACTGGAAACAGGATTACAGGCAGCAGTGAAAATGAATTCATTATTTTGAATGTGAAACATACTTAGCCGTTTCAGGGACAGTGAATGAGGAACTCCCCTTTCAAGTAGCCTCTCTTAGTGGATTATAAATACACTGTGGTACTTCATTCCCAGTGCGGAACTTTAAGACTTCAGGAAAGGAAAATAATATAAACTTAAAGCGCTTATTCTTTCTTTATAATAGACAGAGACCAGTGTGCACTTGTTATATTACACAATTATTGCGCAATAATAATAACTTGGGTAACTTAGAGGCCTCTATTATACAGTAATTGTTATATGGATGTTTAAAGTAGCTATGTAATGGAACATACAACTGAGTTAATTGGTTGACGTCTAATATTCATTCCTTTGTGTCTTGCTGAATATTCAAATTAACTTGTGTTTATTGTAGCAACAAGGTAGGGTGGTTAACCTGTGTTATTTAGGAGTACCAGAACTGCAAAGCGAGTAGAAGAGGACAGCCGTCCAGAGTTCCTGTATAATAAAAACTGAATTGTGATTGTAGCATTATTCTATGTTCTTATGGAATGCTCCTTGAATATTAATAGCTTTAATTGTTGAAAAATAAATTGTTCATTCTTTTTGTACACTGTGGACATTTATATCTTATTCTATCCTGACTGGATAAGGATCCAAGAAATACTTACCTGCGAAACCCCGTGATAGATTTCACACTGCTACATTTTGTCTGCACTGTGTAACGCCGACCTCCACAATAGGTGTTGAGGTCTAACCCGCATACCATTATAAGAATTTCTGATGTGACCATATTACAAATGTAACATTTCGCGGTACTTGTTTCCTATCTGGGCGCCCGTCGCGGGCATCGCGGGTACATTTATGTATGGCCGCGACGCGACCGACGCGATGCCCGCGATTTCCCATTGAAACCAATGTTAAACTTGGAAATCGTGTCGGTCGCGTCGCGGCCGGCCATAAATGTACCCGCGATGCCCGCGACGCGATGCTCCCGATTTCCCATAGGAATCAATGTTAAAAGCCGCGATGGACCCGATTTTACTGTTAAATGCCTCAACCCACCCGATTTGGCCATAGGAATCAATGTTAAATGGGCCACAGAGCCCATTAACCCTTAAATGTCCCCCCCAATTTTTGACGCCACCCCACGATCGACGCCAACCCGAAGCGTGGCGAGCGCAGCGAGCCCGCGAGGGGCGGCGGTACGCGTCCTCCGACCTTTTCATGCCCTACTATCCACTAGGGCGTGGTGTGAGAATATAATAGTGTGGCGAGCGCAGCGAGCCACCGAGCCCGAAGCATGGCGAGCGCAGCGAGCCCCGCGAGGGGACGCGGATACCTTCACAGTTATGCGCGTCCCCTCGCGGGCTTCACAGTGAAGGTATCCGCGTCCCCTCGCGGGGCTCGCTGCGCTCGCCACGCTTCGGGCTCGGTGGCTCGCTGCGCTCGCCACACTATTATATTCTCACACCACGCCCTAGTGGATAGTAGGGCATGAAAAGGTCGGAGGACGCGTACCGCCGCCCCTCGCGGGCTCGCTGCGCTCGCCACGCTTCGGGTTGGCGTTGATCGTGGGGTGGCGTCAATAATTGGGGGGGACATTTAAGGGTTAATTTGCCCTATTTGGCCCCAAATCGGGTCCATTGAGGCATTTAACAGTAAAATCGCGGTCAATCAGGATTTTTAACATTGTTCCCTATGGGAAAATCGCGGTCATCGCGGGCATCGCGGGCATCGCGGGCATCGCGGCCATCCCAATTTACCCGCGATGCCCGCGATGACCGCGATTTTTACCCCCGATGACCGCGATTTTGATCGTGGGCGCCCAGATAGGAAACAAGTACCCATTTCGCTAATGTTTTGAGACTTAACAGTGTACAATCTGCTATCACCAACTGAGAAGACCTCTGTACCAATACCCAAATTTACGGGCTAAATTTATACAGTACTCACTATCTCAGATTTGAGGTGGTAGCGGGGTGCATGTCTAACTGCTATCAGCTAATCAATGCTGGATGAACTCATTTGAGTTTTGTCTTTGATGCACTCCACTTTTATTTGTTTTTGTGTTGTTTGTCAAAAAACTAATTTTTTATAGATAAATAATTAAAGTTATGTAACCATTACATAAATCTAAAGGAGCCCATACACGGTCCGTTGTGTAGGGCTCCGTTCTATAATATGCGATGCGCGCTCCCGCGCATCACATAGTACGGTACAAAAAGTATGTGCTGCACATACTTTTTGTACTAGGTACACATCGGAACGGATCGCAGTGCATGCACACTAGGGATGCGATCCGATCCGATGTGTACTTTAAAAGTACAGAACGGACCGAAAAAATGGACCGTGTATGGGGTGCATTAGAAATCTTTTTGTCTAAGCGTGCCCCCAAACAAAGGAGAGTACTTTTTTCTTCCTTTCATTAATTCTATGGGCGGTATTCAATGTGAATACCGGCGACGTGCAGCGAATCCTGTTTAGGATTCGCTGCACATTCGCCATGGGTCGCCGCATTCCGGAGCCTCGCCGGCTCCGGTATTCAATGAGTCAGGGGCTCGCTGCCCCTGACCGGCGAATATGAGCTCCTGCGGCGAACGCCGCAGGGAGCCTGAGGACGGTGGCAGGCAGGGAAATGGAAGTCTCCCTGCCTGCCCCACAACGTTTGTGGGGGGGAGGTGGGCTCCCCGGGTGCCAGGCAGCACAGGCTGCCCCCCGGGGGTGCCAGCAGGGGACCGGGCATATTCACTACACCCGATCATGAATATGTAATGATCGGGTGAAGTGAATATATGAATATCTAATGAGCGGCTCGGCTCCGGCCCCCTGCTGGCTGCTCTGTGTAAAAAATAAAAAATAAATATATATTTTTTTTTTATTAAATATATATTCATGTGCTTACAGCACATGAATAAAAATAGCATGCCCCTCCTCAGAATAAAATTCCTGATTTTTTGACACCAATTGTAAAAAACAAAAAACTTTATTTTAAAAGTTCACCTTCAAATTCACCATAAAAAGATAGCGATTGCTACTCGGTGAATCATGGCGAAAAAAACCTTGAAATGTATTCGCCATCTGGTCATTGAATAGGGTGATTCACCGTTTTAGTCAGAAATTCGCCTTACAGCACAAAATCGCCATAAAAACCTGGCGAATCAGCCTCATTGAATACCGCCCAATGACTCTTTTCTCTCAGGGGTGCACCTCCACAAATGTGATATTCCTTCCTTAATTGTACCAATCAATATATCACCTTTATTGTGGATTCAACACTAATTTAACAGAAAATACTTGATACATCTTATACACCATATTGAGTAAGTGCTACTTGTGCGCGGGTTCTCCACCCCAGTCCCCTTTCCCCAATCTTATATACTAGTTCTGGAGCATCCAAGATGACTCATCCTTGTTGAATTTAATGCGTGGGATGAGGATACGCAAACACCTCCTAGGCACAATGATACTCTGGGCCTCACACCAGTTGTTCCTTCAGCTCATTGGCATAACTATAGAGGATGCAGGAGATGCAGTTGCTATGGGGTCCGGTGGCTTGGGGGGTCCAAGGCAATCCACTGCACCCTCTATAGTTGTAAGACTGGCATTTCACTTACTAGGTAAAGGACGGAGGTGAAGCCGCTTCATGTTCATGTGCAGACACAGGAACTTACAACGGCACCGGCTGTGCATGGCTGCGGCTGATGGACTGTTCAAGCACTTCAATGCGCGTCTGTCAGCCGCGCACTGCGGCGCTGCTGCTAGTTTTCAGAATCTGTACATGAAGAGGCTAAAGCATCCGTTCCCCATCTCTCTGTCCCCTCTTCCAGTAAGCAGTCGCACACTGATTAACGCTATTAGCAGGCACCTGTCAGTGGCGGAAGAGGCAGCGCCGAAGCTCAGGCTGCGGGCACACAGCGGCAGTACTTGTCCGGGATCAACAGTACTTGGCTGCCAGAATAACTTAGGATTCCAGGTGCAGATCTTTTTAGTGTATTTGTATGCATGTCACACACACGGAAATGGCAGACTGCACTCCAGAGTGTACTTTAAATGGCTTTTATTAACTCCAAAATTCCAACATGTTTCGGAAAGACGCCCATTGTCAGGGACGCCCAAAACATTTTGAGGTTAATAAAATACACTTAAAGTAGACTCTGGGGCACCATCTGCTGTTTCTTGGTATACACAGTATCTACTGTATCTGATGGAGGCACTGCAGCAGATGTCATACCTTCCCCAGAAGAGTGCCTGGTTAATGGTGACATCACGGAATGTTTCCCCATACGATGGGGGGCCCTTTAACATTTTTGCTATGGGGCCCACATAGTTCTAGTTACGCCCCTGCTTCAGCTACACATAAAAGTGGTCACACTTCCAGATTGGATTAGAAGTATCAGACCTACAATGGAACCAGTTAAATGTTCAGACCACCACTCGTTTATTCTCAGTTACAACCCCTCAAAATACTGTAGTACTTTGCCCATGGAATTGACCAGGATTTATCCTTGGAGGGGTATGAATTTCTGCAGCAAATCTATAGCTCTCTGTGGTACTTAAGGGTGGATGTATTATTAGATAAAATGGGGTGGTATATGCTGATGTTATGAGTCGCAAATACTGCATCCCCGGATGTAGAGATGCCTGCAATAACCATGCACCCCTGTCTATATCAGAACTACTAGATAATGACAATTTGCCGGCTAACGTATGAACAACCAGTTGACCTTGCACTTGGCAGATAAACTATCCTCCATCTGGGCTGGAATCCCAACCATGACATCAAGGGTGTGGATCATTACGTCGACAGACAAAGGTCAACCACTATTGGTCGACAGGCAGAAGGTCGACACATGAAAAATGTTGACTGACTTTAGGTTGACATGGGCAAAAGTTTCACATGGGAAAAGGTCGATATGAGATTTTTAAGGGGGGGGTACTGTCTATCTCTAAATAGGTCGACATGGACACCATATAAATGTACCGTTGCCCCTTGCATGGTTCCCTGTGCTCACCATGCTTTAGGCATTATTATATTCTTCCTATATGCCTTTAAAATGGTAAAATATGAACAAATATGTTTAAAAAAAATCATGAAAAACTCATGTCGACCCTTTTCCATGTTGATTTTTTTCTTGCCGACTTTTGCTTGTGTTGACCATGTCGTCCTAATGCATATCAACCTTTTTATGTGTCAACTTTCTGCCTGTCAACCATTAGTGGTTGACCTATTGACTGTCGAACTAGACACTGTCGACCTAATGACCGCATTCCTACATCAAAGCAGTGGCAAGTTTCCCAGCCTGCTAATGTAAACCATCTCTTCTCATGGACCACATGTGACCGAATAGATGGACCTTGCCTCAACCAAGATTTTGATATGGTATATGGACATAAGTGGCCTGCATTTGCAACAGAGTACAATGCTCTTTGTAAACAGGTATTTTTCCTGGAAGCAATTAGTAAACCTAACATAGGGCCTTATTCTGGTTGGTGCGGGCGGGCCGTACGCGTACGTTCCGGGGTTTTTAATGATCTGCGCATGCGTACCATCTCCAATGCGCAGGCGCGAACACTCCACAACGCTTACGGACGGGTCTCTCCGTGCGAAAAAACCTGTACGCGAGAGTACGGGCATTGGGGGCGGCATAGGGGTGTGTTGAGGGGAGCGGCCGAAATAATGAGGGAAAATGGGCGTAAACATGGGCGTACACGGGGGTGTGCACCAAAAATGTACTACCGCTCGATCGGCTAAAGCACCGTTCATTTCGGACACAAAACAGGCGGCCGCCAACCGCCACCTCAGACCACCCCTACAGATACCGCATGACAGCGTGCGCCTGGGTTTGCTAATTTACGCTGATTACTACTCAAACACATACACCTGAATGTAATAAGCAATGCTGCAGTCTATTAAGTCCAAACCATGATTTCACTACCTGCAAGCCACACACAGCACTCAAACACCTTGGAAGCTTATCTTTCTATACTTCTCGACATTTAAAGGTTTGTTTAATTGAAGGTAAGAATCTTTGTAAGACCTGCTTATATATGCTAAGGTAGGTATTTGTTAAACAGTTATACACATTCACTACGTGCTTTCATAGACTTTACACAGTAGCACACTCAATCTACACAAGTCGATATGTGTCAACGTTTTCACTGTAACATCAACATAAGTTGATCTAAAAGTAACAGCAATGTGGGGACACATAGATAGTGATTAAAATGCAACATTAGAACATAATAAATATACATGTAAGGAGGGTTAAAATTTATTTTTATTAGGGTGTTCATTAAGGTAGACAATTGAGGTAATATAAAACAATAATTGAATAACAATTAGAATAATTCATGTAATTGCCTTAATCATAGTTGAAAGGCTAGATTTGCAGGTCCATATATGTGAAGGGTATGCCAGCGTGCACGGACGTACGCTCACTCTCATGAGCGGTGACATAAGCTGAGTTTTCCATTGAAAACAATAGAGACCCATCCGTGCACGGTGGCGTACGCTCAGATAGCCGCAAGAAGTCGGTGGGAATACGGACGAGAGACGTCCGTAAACGGGGGCTTACGCTCTGTTGTACGCCAGTTGTCGGAGTCTAAGGGCTGATCCGTCCGTGTACGTTGGCGTACGCTCAATTGTACGCCACTCCCCTTCGACGTTGTTTCTGGCCGTACGTATGCGGCAGATTTGTTGGTGGACTTAACCTCAACGGCCGCGTACGGAGAGCGTACGTTATTATGGAACGTACGCACGTTTGGCCGCACCAACCAGAATAACCCCCATAGATCCCAACTGTATGAAACAACTTCATATCAGGATAAAACCTTACTTTTCCAGGTAAGGTTATTGAGTAAATGGCTGCAAATCAACAGGAAACTTGTCTGTCAATGCATGATCCATTCCATTCAGGATTCAGGAACAGCCATAGCACTGAAACTCTACCCTAGAAAGTTCTTCTGATGGAAATATGGTGACTTTTTAATCCTAATTCATCCAGATCACTCCGCAGCACCTGATACCATGTACCATGGGCTATATTTGAATGCTTGAAAAATTTCTCTGGACTGGAAGACACAGTTCTGAGCTGGTTCAAAATAGAGATGTGCAGGTCCGGGTTTACCCGGATCTCAAAACAGGATCTTATTGGCTAACGGTTGTCACATATTTTGGCTCCAAAATATGTGACATCCGGATAGCCAATAAGATCCCGTTTTGAGATCCATGTAAATCCAGACCTGCACATCTCTAGTTCAAAACAATTTTCACATGCAAGTGACAGAGAATTTCTTCAGAAGTATCCTCAGTATCACTGGCATTCAGTGCTCCACAAGTTTCTATTCTATCTCCCATGCTTTATGCAGTATACATGCTACCACTGGGTGGTAGCATGGCTTGGTCTTCTACTGCCATGAAAATGTTACACAATTGTACTTGCCCTTTGCTCTGGACAGGGAGAACCCAATACCAACTCTCCATGGCTGTCTAAAAGTGGATGAATGCCATCTGGCTGCAACTGAATCTTGACAAAATAAAGGTTCTTATGGTAGGACCGCACCATCATGGACCAGATTGCAGCTTAGCCAACCAATTGGATTTATAATTGGGGGGCAGTAGTCTAGAATACTGAACATGGGTGGAATCTTGATGTTGTACTGATTGGTGGATTGACACTTAAACATCATGTAGCAGCCAGAATAAAACCTTGATTCCTTCATCTGAGAATCGAGCACTTACTACGCTCAGGATATTTGCCTACAGTCATACATGCATGTGTACCATCATTTTTAGACTAATGCAATGCCCCCTACATGGAGAATTGCTCTGTTCCAGTTAGTTAGCCTTGTTCCAACTACTATTCTCTTCTCCCTTTATTGGCTGCCTATAAGATGGTGAATTGTTTTGAAGATTGGCTTACACTCTTTCTTAGCCCAACATGACCAGGGCAACAGTACACAAAGCAGCTTCTTATTCTTTTCTGTTGGACTTACTCACTGCAACCTGCCAATGAAGGACTATTAGCAGCATATAGAATCTCCGTTTATTAGAGAGGGGTCAAGCTTTTAGCTTTTCTGCTGCAACTCTATGGAACTCACTTTCCCACATAGATTGAGTGGCCTCTACTGTAGAATCCTTCAAAAACCAACTCAAGACTTACCTGTTTACCCAAGCAGTTCACAATGTCAATTTAGATATTATTATTATTATTATTATTATTATTATTATTATTATTATTAATAATAATATTATTATCTGTTTTTTTATTTAGTTTATGTCAGTTCACCTTGTGTTGTTTTGAAGATTTAATGCTCTAAAGTTGATATTAAATGCAACAATCTCTAGTTGGAAATAAGAAGAAGAAAGTATCTTATTTATAACAGTTAACAGATAAGCATCCAGTGCTAACTAGAGCAGAGATGTTTCCAGCAGCCACATTAGGGACTTTGCAACAGTCAATAATATTATGTTTTGTGTATTTTATTTATCATATTCCTCCTATCTTGTCTATCCATTTACCTAAGATAACACTTTTATCATTAAATCAACATTAAACATGAGTTGCAGAAACACACTGATCTCTCACCTTTTCTGCTTTTCCAAAAGTTGCATAATTATTATCTATTAACAGAATGTTCTATTGAAACAAACAATTTGGACCCAATCTATTATGGAGAATATCAAATGGAGCAATTGTATAAGCTGTTAAGTATAAGCTTACTGTATTTTACTATTATTTCCTGAACATTTAAGTATAAGCCTCTGCATAGTCACATTGTTTTACTACAAATCCTGCCACTGCATTACGTGTACATGCACCTGACAATATTTACTCAATGCTGACTTCTGACTTAAGGGGCATACACACGAGGCAATTTCAGTCCCATTTCTAAGTGATCTGATACATTCATGTGTATGCCCCCTGTGATGCGGATGTCGCATCCCACCCATCGCCATGGCCTGCAGGAAAAGACAGTGCATGCACTATCTTTCCTGCTAAGATCGCAGCATTTTACCTATCAGCATAGGCAAAACATTGCTCCGCACGGATAGCTCAGCACACATTGCAGGTGCATTATGGGAGTGCAGCGATGTGTGCTAAACGATCCGTGCTTAAGCACATTGCGCAGGACCGGCTCCCCTGTCGCCACATGTGTATGGTGCTTTACTCCACTGAATAACCTCTATAACATTATTTATTTCCAACCTGACCACACAACAAGAAAAAGAACACACCTACATAGCCACATTTACTGACGGTCTGTCCCTAACAAAATTAAGGGGAATATTTTGAGCTTTTAAAGTGGTTGTGGAGAGGTTGTGGTATTAATTTGCCCTGCCACTCCCCCTTCCTCCCCCCATTAGGTGGAGCCCAGGCTAGTGCTTGGGTTTTTGGCACCCCCTGCAAACTACACATTTTGTTCCCTACCTCCCATACTTTATAAAGACAGTGGTCTCACAATATCACCGTAGCACAATCATATTCACATTAAACCACATGTAATGACCCTTACACATATATATTGCACATATCTGTCTCTTTTCTTCCAGCAGCTTTTTCTTCTCTCTGCTTCACTTCAGTGGCGGTGGCAGCATGACATCACATATGCCAAGCGAGAAAAGGAAGTTGCTGAGGCAGGCTTTTCTGTTGGAATTACTGTACATGGCTGTGTTGGAGGGGGAACTGAGGTCATCCTACCATTGCAGGTGGTGGAACTCAGTTCCACCCTGTTTCCCTCTGATTTAAACCCTGGGTAAATTTACTAAATAGTGGGTTTACAGAACTTAAGGTGTTGCCCATATCAGATTCTGGTTGTTATCTTCCAGAATCTGATTGGTTACTATGGACAGCACTCCACTTCTGTAAACTCGCACTTTGGTAAATATAGGAATCAATTTACCATTCCTTCATTGCTGCATTTAAAAAACCTGGGGGTTATCTGGGCAGCTCCACAAAGACCCTGGTACATACAAAGGAATTCTGTACCTGTCACTGGCAGCCTAATGCTGCCAGTGAAGGATTTAAGTGATAGGCACATGACAACTTTGATGAAACTAGATGGACCTGGACTGAGAACCTTAATATTCACCTCTCGTTCCCCACAGTGTAATGTACTTTTTAATCCTTTCAGTGACTTTCAGATAGCTGCCAGACAAAGGGATGTATCTAGGTCAGCAGGTAACCTGGGAAATAATAGGTCAGACCTCCCAGAGGTTGTACATTAGGTCTCTACTGCACTATACTGGATGACATACTGTAGCATTGGAATATCTATGCCTTAGTATAATACCTACCTCCTGAGTAGACTTTGTGGCACCAGGGGGGATTTGCCAGCCAGCTATACAAGGAGAACAGTTTTCTCACTGGAGGAGATTCTATCCTAGTGGATACTGTAAATCAGACATCAGCCTACCAGGGCAGAGTATGTGTGAGTCAGTACCCCAGGCTGGGGGACATAAGACTGTCTAGCTAATGCTGGCTACGCACCAGAATGATTTAGCCTCAATTCCCCCAATATGTAAATTGGGCATGTTTTGGCATGTTTTAGATCCTATTCCGATCCGATGCGCGTCCCCGCTGGTCGTTTGGTTGTTTTACAGATCCTACCTACTGCAGTCAGGATTTGAAAACGACCCCTTCAACTGGGTACAGATCAGAATCGGAACAGATGCAGATCGTGAGCAGATCATGTGCTCAAGCAGATTGTGAAACCATCATAAGGTCGTCTCACGATCTGCTTATGATTGTTCTGGTGTGTACCTAGCATAATGGTAGTGGTAAGGCTGCAGATTACGGAGATTGCTATTTCAGGGTGTTGACTGCAAGAGGCTGCTGGAGTATCTATGCTAGCGATTATCCTGTACCATGTGAGCATCTTATTCTGTGATGCTGTCATAATAAAGTCTTATAGTCTTGTCTGCCGGAGTTATTTGAATCCCACCGAGAGTAACCACCATCCCAGCTAAGGGTGGTTTCCTCACAACAGCTAATGCAAAACACGTGCACAGTGGTTTAACCCAGGGAGAACCAAATCCAATTGTCAGTAATAGGTAATTACATAGATTCAGATGTAATCTTATGCACATAAACTGGGTTAACTAGAGCAATGTTGGAGAAATCTCTCCAGTGCTAACTCATTGTTAATTTGGAAAAAGTTCCATTTGCCATACTTGTCAGTTTTTTTTTTTTCACTGCTTTCTAAATAGAACCCCTAGGACAGAGCCTGCAGTGCAAGTGATGTGTGGTGACATCATGTTACTTTTTGTAACAAATTAACTTGCTTGAAGTTTGCTTATGAGAAGGACTGCCACTATGTAGGACTGACACATTTTATATCAAAAAATAAAAGCCCTGTACAAAGTATTGCCATTTGCCCAAATAATTTAACAAAGATTGAGTCAACTGCCAACCCATCCACACAATTCAAGGCTTAGATGCAGCCAGATGCCAGCCCACTGTGAAAAACTCAAGGTGCTAAATGCCACCTCATTGTGAATAACTCAAGGCTTAGGTGGGAGATAATCACCAACAATTCAAGGCTTAGATAGAGGCCTATTGCCAGCCCATCCCCAACAATCCTAGATGTAGACGGGGCCAAAATCCAGCCAATTGCGAATAACTGAAGGCTTAAGGCCCCAAACACTATGTGATTTGGGCCCAGTTTCACCTGATTCAGATTAATCGAGCTGTGAAATTGGCACAAATTGCATGTGCAGACGTCCCATCTGACCCGATGCGTGGTCCCATGTGCATCAGGTCGGAGTCGGGAGGTCAGACGGGCTGCACATTAGATTTGGTAAATCTCACGCGCAGCCTGGAGGCAGACAGGGGACGCAGCATATAGGAAGCCAGCAGCGGACGGAGCCTGGAACCAAGCAGGGCGGGGGGGCTGCAAGCAGAGAGCCAGGCAGGGTGACTGTCGATCTAAACCCATGTCGACCTTGGCCCATGTCGACCTTAAGTCATGTCGACCTTGACCCATGTCAACCTTTAACCCTGTCGACCTTGGGGCCAGTCAACCTTCCGGGGTCGACCTAATGACTGTAGACCTAAGTCTGGTCTGACAGATGTACCGATTCCACTGTATTAATATTTACTTTTGTGGGTAACCTGATTGGGGGAACCCCCGGCATTGTCATCCCTATTTTTTTTTTTCTAAATTGATTTTATTGCAAAGGTGAATACAACAATATGAAATGTCATTGAACATTGTTGTATAATGCAAACATTTTCAATTTATCCTTTTCTTTACATTTAATATTGGTCACATCTATGAGTCTGAGAATTGTACAATAAAGATATTGTACAAAAATGAATTATGTGTATGAACTGTGAAGTTTTGAGCATATTAGGTATACATTTTAAGTATATATATATATATATATATATATATATATATATATATATATATATATATATATATATATATATATATACACAATGTATTAACCAATTCCTGTAGATATTGGTTCTGTGTAAAACAAACTTCAATAAACGAGAACAATAATTGAAACATGGTGTGTCTATCTGCTTTTTTGTGGAATTAAAAGATTTCTGAAATCTTTTTTCAATGTTTACACCATATTATTTTTGATCAAATGAAAAAGAAATAAATAATAAAAAATAACTATAAAAACAGAATGAAAGGAAAACTTAGGAAGGGGGGGGGGGGGGGGGGGCATGCTGGTCCAAGATGTCCATCTCCTTTTATGATTAAGCAGTTGGTGGGTCTTGTAAAAGTATTCTGGTCTCATACCAGAGAGTTGTGCGGAAAATGTATTTGTTGGTAATGTGTCTATGTAGCTTTCCCATACCTCGAAAAAAAGTTTTGTCATCCCTATTTATGTGCACATTTACCTTAAACAGAATGTGAGTTTGACTAGAAGGGGATAAATCATCGCCTCATTTAAACTATTAAGAAACATAAGTTATATAGAAAACTTGAAAAAGACCACGTTACCTTATCAGTATTACATGAGGATCATTGGATATCTTTTCTTTTCCATATATATCTTCAAAGAAATCCCTAAGAAGAAACTGAAAGGTCCGTGCACTAGGGTAGTATTCTCTAAAAAATTTTAGCGCCTATACTGAGGGTTTAGATCTTTATTCCATTTCACGGGTACATTGGTCGAATCTCGTATCTCAAGATATTATGTGCAGCACATGTTTATTGCATCGTATGTGTGATTCCATCACCCGATTTCAGGTCACAAGGGGCATGTGAGTTTAAAGCATGATTGTATACAGTGGCGGAACTCCGGGAGGCAATTGAGGCTCCTGCCACCGGGGCATTAAGCCCCGAAGGAGCACTTTTGCTCCTTCACAATGAGGGCAGACTCAGGGAGCAAGTATCCCCGGGCCCCCTTCACCAGCCGCAGTTTGCAGCGCAGGCAGTGATAGACAGCTGCCAGTGCTACAGAGCTGTACAGCCAGCGGCCATCCAGTTTAATTTGGATGTGCAGCCATCGGTTTGATAACAGGATGGTGGGCAGGCTGCAGTGCAGGAGCGGCGGGAGGCATTTAAGGCACCTACTGTACATATGAGGTGCACAGAGAGCACTGGATACACGGAGTTGTGCCGCTCACTACATGTCCTGCGGCTTTCAGCATCGCGGCTCCAGTAGCTAAGGTGAGGGCTGCTGGCGGAGATCTTGCAGCAGTATATCCCTCACTGCTGTACCTTCCCCACTACGACATGTGCATTACCTACCTGACCCCCCTCTCTGCCTTGCCCCCCCCCTCTCTTTCTCTCTGCCTCACTCACTCCCAGTCTCTCTCTTTGCATGAACCTCTCTCTTCCTGCCTGACACCCCTCTCTATCCCTCTCTTTGCCTGGCCCTCTCTCACACCTCTCTCTCCCGCTCTGCCTAACACTCCTCTTTCTCTCTCCCTGACCCCCCTCTCTCAATCTCACCCTTTGCCTGACCCGTCTCTCTCTCTCTCTACCTGACTCCCTCTTACTCCTCCTTTCTCTCTCCCTCTGCCTGAGCCCCCTCTTTCAATCTCTCTCTTTGCCTGACCCTCCCCTCTCACCCCCCTCTCTCTCCCTCTGCCTGACCCCCCCTTGAACCCCCCTATCTGTTTGCCTGACCCTCCCCTCTCACCCCTCTCTCTCTCTGCCTGACCCCCTCAAACCCCCATCTCGCTCTGCCTGACACTCCTCTATCTCTCACCCCTCTATCTCTCTACCTGACCCCCCTCTCTCTATCCCTTACAACCTCACAGCTCCTTCTCTTTATCCCTGACACTACTCTCTCAAACCTATTTCACCCTCTCTCTCTCTCTCTCTCTCTCTCTCAACCCTCTCTATAACTGACACCTTCTCACCCCCACTCTCTATATCTCTAACACCATCTCTCACCTCCTCCTTTCTCTCACTCTTTGTTCTCTCATCCACATCCCCCATCTCTCTATCCATGGCACTGTATCTCTCTCACCCCCTCTATTCTCTCTTTCTCTATCCCAGACACCCTCTCTCTATTACTGACACTATCTCTCTCCTCTTTCTATACCCGACACCCTCTCTCTCTCTATCCTTGACACTCTCTCACTCTCCTCTTTTATTTTCTCACTTTCCCTAAATCCCCCTCCCTTACAATCTTCCTCTGAGCAGTGGCGGAACTACCGTGGGTGCAGGGGGTGCATGGGCCCGGGCCCCATGGACAGCAAGCAAGCACTCCCCTGCACACCGTGACTGCCAATATACAGAGCTGCCTCGTCCGCCATTAGAGCCGGCACTTCTGCCATTAAGCAGGGTCCCTGGGCTTGCCTGTGCAGTGTGCTGGGTTGGCCAGGGGAGAAGCCAGGCAGGGGGAGGATGCCACCTCTGCGTACTTTGACCCGCGAGATGTAGCGTCATCATCTCACGGGTCTGCAGCAGCAGCAGCAGCTGCTGGTATTAGCCCCAGGCCTGGCTACTTGTCCTGCTTGTGAGTCTGAGGTAGAGACAGAGACTCTCCCGAGCACGCTGTGCTGCATGCTCTGCTGTTGGTTAGCCCCGGCCTGGCCACGCGAATCCCGTAGGGGAGTCAGGGACACTGCCATTGCCTGCTGCCTGGAGTGGACCAGTGGATGCACGTGCAAAAGGGATCTGGAGTTTAGATCCATCATCCGGAGTGAGGACACCTGAAAAAGCATCATCTAATATATCTGGTGAGCTGGGCAATATATTATATTTTATTACTGTGGTGGGTCACATAATGTGTAATGGCCACTGCGTTGTGTTGCGTAATGGGCATTACAGTGTGTTGCATAATGTGTAATAGGCATTACACAAAGTTCTAGTTACGCCTCTGTCACTGAGACTTTTGTTTCTCTCTTTCTCCATGATTCCCTATCTCTCTCATTCTCCTCCTCTCTCTCCATTGCTCTCCCGTCTCATTTTTTCTCTCTCTAGCTAGCTATATATTGAGGAGGGCCACCAACTTTCATCTTGCCTCCGGACAACATGGATGAAATCACGCCACTGACTGTATGCACATTGAATGCAATTAAAAATAAAAATAAACACTTGAGATGTGATTTATTGCACAGAGAGCTCCAGTTGTGAAGTACAATGGAAAATGCTGCACTATATAAGGAACTGTAAATAAATAATTAAAGGAAAATCGCCGTGTGATATCGCATCACATACAATCGCACTTATGTATGGGCACCATAAGAGCATCATGGGATTGCATATCTCCTGGGAAATGGCCACTGTTTTGAAAAGAATACAAAAACAAACATCTTATTGTCAAACTTTATTAGTAAGAAATAAGCACCAGTGAGTTACATTTATTTAACTTTAAGAGACATGTAACGTGTTACAGCTAAAACACATGTTGATACAATATCACTTCACAATACAATGTGCAATTCCTGTTAACTTGGGGGAAAGATGTACATTTTGTCTCCTAAAATTAACTAAATTCCAGCAGTAAATGACTAGTTGAGCACCTAGAATTCTAGCAATACATGCTAGTATCAGTCAAGTAAAGAAACCCAGTCACTTGCTTTTCACGTTTCACATTCTAATCTGTAGAATGACTATTGTGGCTAAAGAGGTGAATCCCCAATTCCCCAATGGTCAATCTGGGCAAAATATAACAGGTTTGAAATGCACAACTTGCTGATTCCAATAATTTTTGGGATGGAATTCTTGGGTTGGAATTGGCAACATGGATTTTGCAGATAGATTGGCGATGTATGAGCCCCTTTAGCAGTCAGAAAGACATTAGTTGTATTTTCACTTATTTGTTTTAATTGTATAATTTACTTTGTAAGATTATTTACTAACATTGCTGAAAGGTGCAAAATGTACACTAAGATCATAGCAATCTGGCATTAAATGTCTTTAGATAACTTCTATCGGACAAATACATTTTTTTTTTTTTATTAGCTGCTATGGGTTCCTGTGTATTTGCATTGAGCAATAACAATAAATAATCTATTGGCTTACTATGGGGAAGTCAATGGTTTATAAATGCTAGTAAATGCAGGACTAGCACCCGCGTAAAATGTTGAATATTTGCAAGCAAATGTCCTAAGGTAACATTTATTTTCTTTATTACTACAATCAAGATGTTCAAGTTTAACATTCTTAAATTACTTAGAATTTACAAAATGCAGATTACATACCCCAAATAGCCAAAGAAAGGTACATATATCAGTTAAAGTGCCCATACACAGTACAGCTGACCCATCGCACAGCTTAAAATGCATGTGCTGCACATACTTTTTTAGCTAGATCGCATCGCATCCAAATTGCATGCAAATCACATGCAATCTAGTCCATAGCGCATGTACCGTGTATGGGCACTTTCATAAAATAAAATGCATTATACATAGATTTCTACAGTATATATGATTTATGTATGTGAAGCAGGATGGAGGGATGTCAAAATAGAGATTTCACACTCTAGCGCAGTGGTTCCCAAACTGTGTGCCTAGGCACCCTGGGGTGCCTCAGGACACTTGCAGGGGTGCCTTGGGTTGGTGGACCAGGATCAATTCATATTATTTATGGTCAATGTACCCAGTGCTTAAAGTGGTCCAAGGGAGGTGGTGGAACTCAACCCTCTACACCCACCCTTTCGGGCCACACCCATAGCACCTCCCACCTGGAATAAGCCACGCCCATAATGCCACCCTTACATGGTAGCAAGGGTATTCAGTGGTGGGCGGGGGGCAGGTATTCAGCAGGGGGCATCATAAAAACATAAAGGCCCACACAGTTACCTAGTACGCCTCACAAATCAAGCCCAAACAATGACAGGATACTGAAATCATTATATACTATCTATCTGTAATGCCATTTACACATTATGCCGCACATTGTGATGCCAATTACACATTACACCCCACACCGTAATGCCCATTCCACATTACTACAAACACCATGATGCCCATTATGCCGCACAACATGATGCCCATTACACATATGACCCCACAGTGCCAGATACATATGTCCCCACAGTGGCAGGCATGCCCCCACAGTGCCAGTCATACCCCCACAGTGCCAGATATGCCTCCACAGTGCCAGATATGCCCCCATAGTGCCAGACACATTTATGCCCCCACAGTGCCAGAAACAGATCTGCACCCATAGTGCCAGATATGCCTCCACAGTGTCAAATATGCCACCACAGTGTCAGATATGCCACCACAGTGCCAGATATGCCCCCACAGTGCCAGATACATACATGCCCCCAGAGTGCCAGACACATTTATGCCCCCACAGTGCCAGAAACAGATCTGCACCCATAGTGCCAGATATGCCTCCACAGTGCCAGATATGCCCCCACAGTGCCAGACACATATATATTCCCCCAGAGTGCCAGACACATATATGCCCCCACAGTGCCAGTTATGCCCCCACAGTGCCAGACACAGATCTGCACCCATAGTGCCAGATATGCCTCCAGTGTCAGATATGCCACCACAGTGCCAGATATGCCCCCACAGAGCTAGACACATATATGCCCCCACAGTGCCAGACACAGATATGCCCCCATAGTGCCAGATATTCCCACACAGTGCCAGCCTGGTATGCCCCTATAAACACATATTCCAACAATATGTAAAAGAATATCCCAGCAGCAGCACAACTCACCGTTGTTGCTGCTGCTGTTGGGGAGAGGAGAGTCCGTGTCATCCTCGAGTGCTGGCTGGCTCCTCGTCCTCCACTGCTGCTCCCCTTCGGAGGGGAGCGCATAACCCGTCTCTTCTTCCCCTTGCCATCAGCCGCCAAATCATCCCTTGCGGGCTGGCTCCTAATTGGCTGCCGGCCCACGAGCTCTGATTGGCTCGGGATCTGGCAGCCAAACAGGAGCCAGTCCACAAGCTCTGATTGACTGACGGCTGCAGTGCCCAGTCACAGGGAGAAAGCAGGCGGAGGTGCTACTGCTACACTGTGTACGGATGGCGGCTGGTAGGGTAGCCGTACACAGTGTGCTAGGCTGCTGCGGAGGCAGGGGGATGATAGGAGTGCTCCGGAGGCTGAGGTCTAATATGAGCCAGCCTGCTGGAGGAAATTTAAATATAATTGTGGCCATGCACGGTGGGTGGAAGGAGGCGGAACTGAGTTCCGGCTTCAATTACAACTGCCGGAACTCAGTTCTGCCCCGTTCCGGCCCACTTTAACCCCTGAATGTACCATTCAAAACCAGTGTTTGTGGCTGCCAATCATAACATATGTGGACAAACAGAAGCAAATCCTGTCCCTCACCAGATAACTGTGACATATAAGCACAATGCACTTAATTTAATATTTTTTTCTGAATTTCTCGATAAGAAGCATTTGGCCTAGGATTGCCTTGAAAATATTTTGATGCTCTAGGGCGCCATGATTCAAAAAAGTTTGGGAACCACTGCTCTAGCGGATTAATACGTATTGAACAGCAGCATGTTAGATGTGAGTAGTGAGGGAGCTCCCACCGCACTATATTTATGCCGCAACCGTTACGTGCTGTTGTCCAAGACTATAGAACTCACAAGGGTCAATGTAACAGGGTAGAGATCTAATATTAATTTCTATTTATAGAAATATGCTCATTAACTTTGTCTACACTCTGGCACAATCAGTGCGAAAGTTCATTTTTGGTGGAACAACCACATGAATAAATTGAGTTCAAGTCATGGGGTCTGACCCAAATACTGTAGACTCTTGGGACCAGTGGATGAAATTTTCATTATTCATCTTTTTCCCTGTTCCAGAGTGAGGGATTACTTCAGTGAGATTTGGGAACAAATAAGAAAGATTATTGGAAAACAAATTGAGCAAATCAGGCAATTGAGTAATGACCATAGAATAGTAATAACAGATTAATCTGAATTTTCCAGCTGTATTTTATAAACCTAATCAGTAAGCATATATTAACCTGATTTTCTTTCCTCAGATGTCTATGTTTAGGTCAAAATATTATTAGGGGTTTACATCTATTAATAAACAGGAAAAACTATGACTATGTAGGTAAAATAAGGTTACATAATGATTGGAGGAATTTGCACCTCTTTGAAACACGTTAGAAGTGTAATTTTCTCCCAGGGCATATTGGGACATTAACATGCAAACTGGGCAGTACAGGTTCCCCGGTCAATGACCTCTTCACAGCTTGTTTTTTAGGAGTTCCCAGAAAATGGTGTTCCGCAGATTCGGATTCAGAAGAAAGATGGAGGTTGTGGTGGAAATGTGAATGTGGTAAATGTGGTTTTGGTGGTGCCAGTGGGGCATGATGTTTTTCTCCTTGATCACTCGTTCTTATCTGCAAAATATGTCACATTTTTGCTGTGTTTATAACTGTTAGCCGTAAGAGCTGTAATAGACAACATAACCAGTAGGTGACAGGGTCACATAGGAAAAGATACTATAGAAAGCTAGAGAATAGTATTCAGGATATGGACCTTTAACATACTTCCAAATGGTCATTTCACCATCATTTTATGTAATTAGTTTTTTTTTTTTCGATTATAGTTAAATTATCAATTTTCATCATAAAAATTGTATTCTAATAGTAAATGACAAAAATACACTACTTCTGATTACAGAAAATTAGTTACAAGCAAATGAAGGGGCTAATTCAGCATTGATTGCTAATCAGATAATGGGTATGGGTCAATGGGTCGACCCAATACAGGTTGCCATGCATTGGGTCGGCAATTGAAGGTCGACAAGCCTTAGGTCGACACCTGAAATAGGTCTACATGGGTAAGGTTGACAAGGTCAAAAGATCAACACAAGCATTATGTCGACAATGGGAAGGTCGATAGTCAAAATGAGTTTTTCACGTTTTTTTGGCCCAAATGTTTACACAGTCGACATGGATACCGTCTAAGTGTACTGCGTCCCCTTCAGGCACACTATTTTATTATCCTACTACACCGTAGTGGATGTTAAGGCATGGAATAGCACCTGTCGGCACATGTCAGCTAAAAAAATATATAAAAAACTCATGTAGATCTTTTGACATTCCCATTGTCGACCTAATGATTGTGTCGACCTCCCGACCCTGTCGACCATACACATGTCCACCTATTTCAGGTGTCAACATAAGGCCTGGTATACCTATTGCATGTCAATTTTTTTAATGCGTTGCCTTTCGACCAACAATGGGCAACCTACTGAGTGTGGATCTAGACACTGTCGACCTATTAACCAAAACCTCATCTGGACATCCATTGGTCATATATTTGTTATCACTAAAAAGTCACCCTCCTACCTGTGGTTCATAGATTGTACATTGCACAGTGACATCTTCATCTACTGCATCATGATGTTTGACAACAGTCCCAGAACAAGATCCATAATGCTAAAAAAATAAGAGAATTCAAAAACTCAAAATGTTTCTGCAATTTATAGACAATTTTTCTAAAGCATTTATATGATAGATAAACTGTATTGAAAATAAGCATTAAAGTGTGTAAATTTGCACATATACTGTATGATATATGTCCAAATTTGAAATACTATATTTAGATTATTTAAATGTCATGTTAAGTATTTAACAGTATTTAAAAAATAGCAAGGAATTATGAAAGAAAAATGAATATGAAAGAAAAATGAATAGGCAAACCATTCATTCCATTTGATTTACTGTGACAAATACTTACCGCACTAGCACCAGTTTCCTCTACACAGGCAACAACACCATCATTTGCATCTTCTGTGGAGCAATTACTTGCTACAACAATAAACTCGGCACTTACTGTATCACTTGTGCCTCCCTGAAAGTATCAAATATGATTCTTAATTATGAAAACAGTGCAAGTATACACCTAATTATATATCTCACGTTATTAATCAATACTTTAGTGCCCCCCCCCCAATTAATTTAGTAATTTTTTACATAATTAACAATTAGCCACAGTAATTTACCATATGCTAATTGATCACCCTGGGTCCCGAAGTCAGCCAACAGCACTGCTAGTAATGTGGATTTCCTTTTAGGTCCTAACCACCCCAAAATGAAATATGCGATAAATCGCCTGTTATTATCAGGTGCAAACACAATGTTAACAGATGATTAGGATGTAGAAGTTTTCCTGGTTAACACTAGATAACAGCTCAAATGAATTGGTGAAAAAAGTTATGTAATTAAATAGCCCTTGTTCTATTTCTAATTATCTATTTATTTAGATTCCTCAAACTAATAGGGGGAAATGTAATAGGGGGCCAAATGTAATTTTATTTTGCAGTGGAAATGATTGCTGCTTTAAAAAAACTGGAGATTTCTTACCAAATCTCTCACTTTCTGAATCTCTCATCCTATTAAATTTCACCCATAATGTGAATACACAGTGAGATTCAGGCTTATGCTTAATTTTGACGATCCGGTTTTGGCTAACTGCACTTAAGATTTACTTTACTTTTTTTTAAAGTGGCAATCATTTACACTGTAAAACCAGTTTAACTTTGAAGTGTAGACAAGTGCTGCTTTAAAAAAACGGAAGATTTCTTACCAAATCTCTCATTTTCTGAATCTCTCATCCTATTAAATTTCACCCTATGTTGCTATTGGCCTAAGGCCAAAGGCGACATAATCAAGATAGACTTGCCTGCACAGTCTATTTAGCCATTCAAACCATGGGGCTGCGCATCAGGATCACATGTGGCTTAACACTGTGAGATTTTGACTACCTTGCTATTCAATAGACAAAATCGTACTTTGTGTACACACTTTAAGTTATTGAATCTGTCCCCAGCTTTCACAAAAACATGAATATTTTGTGAATCATCTCAAAGAACATACCTTGTCTTGATTAAATATTCTAAAATGCCAAAATTCGCCAAAATTTCTTGGATTTTAGAAGCATTTCAAAAACTTTAGAAAGTTTTCGCCCTAATGCAATACTGAAAAATTCCAATTTTTTTTTGCCCTGCTACATTTCTGTACTTTTATCAAAAGCTCTTTGATCAGCATAGAGGTTATTTTTAATAGTATCTCACTCTCACTCTTATTCATGCTCTGACCAGAATGTACAATAATGTCATAATATATAGAAGTGGAAAGGTTAAGCCCCATATCAGAAGTATTCCAAAAACACAATAAAAAAAGTTTATGTGTAATTGTTGTCAGATAAGACACAAATTCAAATTGATATATAAAACAGTTACAAACAATACCTGGATCTTTCCCCGGCCAATCTCATGGAGTCTATAAAACACAGTATTGTTTCCACTGTTAAATTTATGGAGCGACACATCAACAGCATGAATGACTTGGCTGTTATTTAGAGGAGCCAACATGGCGCAACCAGGACAAATCCTTTGCAAGTTTTCTGCTGAATCTAAAGTAAGGAAGTGAATAGGAAAATGGATGTAAACTAAATTGTTCCAAAATTTGAATTTTAACATCTTAAAATAATCGAAAAATACTGTACAACATTTACAAGATTGCAGTCATCAGACAGGATTGCTGCTTGAGTAGTCAATCGTCCAGGCAAACTGTACATGTTCTACACCTGTGGTAGCCAACTCCAGTCCTCAAGAGCTACCAACAGTTAACGTTTTCCACATCTCCTCAAAGAATCACAAGTAAAGTATTTAGCTCCACCTGTGGATCTTTTAAAATGTGTCAGTCAGTAACGAGTGCAGTTGTGTACCTGCGAGGTGAGCTGGAAAACGTGAACTGTTGGTAGCTCTCGAGGACTGGAGTCGTCTACCACTGTTCTACACCATCTCGGTGTAGAACACTTTTGCACATTCCCATTTTCAGATTAGTGGAAGTCTAATGGGGCCGACACACGCAGAGATTTCAGGGCATTTTCTAAGCGATCTCACTAGATCACTTTGAAAATATCCCTACATCGCTCCATGTGTGGGGGCCATATCGTCAGAGATGCACGGCCGGCGTTTTGCTATCACCATGCAATTAATATCCAGCATGCTGGATAAATCTACTTAATTATTGTATACAATATTGTATACAATATCGCATCTCATCGCTGCTTTGCGATGAGATGAGATCTAGTACAAAAAGTATGTGAAGCACATACTTTTTGTACTAGATCTCATGTCATCGCAAAACCGAGATGCGATGAGATGCGATATTGTATACATTATTGTATACAATAATTGTAGCATGTATGGGCACCTTAAATCGCCGGTCAGGGCCAGTGTCCTCACCGGAGAACACTGGCCCTGACAGATTGCTCAGAACACAGCGCAGACACTTTGCCGTTCAGCACTGTGTTCTGAGAGATCTTGCTCAACGATCTGAGCAATCTACCGATCGGTCAGCAGGGTTGCCCCGTGTGTAGGCCCCTTTAGACCTACTCACATTTGCACAGATGGCAAAGTCTCATCAATGTATCAGGATTTGCGGATGGAGATTAGCGATCCATTCAAAATTAATTCGCAATTTTGCAAGGGGCATTTTTTTCTTTCTGTTTGGCCAGTGGCTTTCACCATGCAGTCCATTACGGATTCTGTGATTAGCGATCCATGCTGAATTAGGCCCTTAGTGTTGAATGAAACTGATCATTGTGAAAGGCATGATTCCTACTTTTATTATGCCATCATACTTTAAAAGTGGAATTACCTAGTTCAGACTTGCACCTACTACCAATGACTGTAAAGGTGCCATTTATCTTGCTGATTTTTACATCGCAATCACCTTCCACTGCCTGTAAAAAAAAAATATATATATAGTAATAAAAATATACTGCTTTATGATTAGGCATTTCAAGAACACCACCACTACCACCCTTCTCTCCAAAAACTGTATTGCAAACAGCATATATATTAGAATTAGAAATCTATCATGATTATTTTTTTATTTTAAGTCCTTCCTGACTGTGTTGAAGTACAATAAGAAGGTGAAAGAGTGGGAGAGACAGGATAAAATAGAAGGTGTTACAGTGGTGGACTCAGGATAGAATAGGAGGTAATACAGTCTGAGAAGTAGCTAGATGACATGGTACCCAGAGCCACGGTATGTTTCTGCCCCCCCCCCCCCCCCATCCCAGTCATTTTTCATTCTTATAGTAATGCTTCTTACATATGATGCCACACAAACTGTAATGCCCATTAGAGAATATGCCGCACACCGTAGAGCCCTTTACACATGATGACCCACACCGTAATGCCTAGTAGACATTATGCCACACACCACAATCCTTACATAACATTATACCACACGCTATATACACTTTTATGCCACACCGTAATGCTCATTACACATTATGCCACACATTGTAATGATTTACATGCAAAGGCATAATTATACATTTTGCACACCCCCATGGCATTTTAGTGCCACTTACACATAATGCACCCTGCTTACACGCATAATGCCTTCTGTAGTGTCGCACACACATATAATGACCCCCAGCAGTGCCCCATGACACACATAGGGGCAGATGTATTAAGCCTTAACAAGAGATAAATGCAAGGGTGATAAAGAGAGATAAACATCCAGCCAATCAGCTCCTTACTGAATTTTTTTAAACACAGCCTGTAACATGGCAGCAAGGAGCTGATTTATCTCTTGTTAAGGCTTAATACATCTGCCCCATAATAGTACCAGTAGTGCAGCTTTCACATATAATAACCCCCTGTAGTGCCACTGCGTTACACAGATAATGGAAATACTAGTGCTGCTTACAAATATATTGCCCCCCCCCCCTGTAGTGCTGCTGCCTTACACACATAATGCCCCTACTAGTGCTGCTTACACATATAACACCCCCAGTAGTGCTGCTTAAACAAATAATGCCAATGTTATTATTATTATTATTATTATTATTATAATTTTATTTATAAGGCGCCACAAGTGTTTCGCAGCGCCGTACAAAGGAACAATACAGGGAGACAAAGCTTGGCATAACATTGAATAAATAACAAAAATACAGTACAAATAAATAGCGCCACAGATCAATACACAGTACAGCTTAAATGTAAGTAGTGAGGACTCAATCAACATACAACTAGAGGCTTGATGCCAATGATGGAGAGGAGTATGCGGACAAAGATGGTCACTGAGTGTTGGAGTATAGGAGAGCTGTGAGTGAAATGTGAAGAGAAGTGGGCTTTGACAACAGGAGGGAAGAGGGCCCTGCTCAGAGGAGCTTACAATCTAGTAGGAAGGGGAGACAGACAGATTACAAGAGGTGCAAGCGAGTGGGTGGTGATTAGATAGCAGGATGTAAAAAGGCAAGGGGTCGGAGAACCAGCTGGTTTATGCAGTGGAAGGGTACGCTTTGATGAATAGGTGAGTTTTCAGTGCCCGTTTGAAGCTTTGCAAGGTCGGGGAGAGTCTAATGGAGCGAGGGAGTGCGTTCCACTGAAGGGGTGCAGCACGGGCAAAGTCCTGTACTCTAGCATGGGAAGCAGTGATCAGGGTGGAGGAGAGACGACAGTCGTCAGCCGACCGTAGAGGGCGGGAGGGTGTATGAATGGAGATGAGGTTAGAGATATATGGAGCAATGGAATTAGAGATGGCCCTGTATGTGAGTGTGAGGTGTTTGAAGAGGATTCTGTAGGGGAATGGAAGCCAGTGCAGATTTTGTTGAAGGGGAGTGGCAGAATTAGAGCGGCGGGAGAGGAAGATAAGCCTGGCTGCAGCATTGAGGACAGATTGGAGAGGAGCCAGTTGGGATTGAGCGAGGCCGGTGAGGAGAACATTGCAGTAGTCGAGCCGTGAGATGACCAGTGAGTGGATGATCAGCTTAGTTGCACTCTGTGAGAGAAAGGGCCTGATGCGAGCAATGTTGCGTAACTGGAACCGGCAAGAATGGGCCAGGGCTTGGATGTGGGGTGCAAAGGAGAGGGAGGAGTCAAGAGTGACACCCAGGCAGTGGAGTTGGGGAACGGGGGAGATGATGGTGTTGTTAACAGTGATAGAGATATTAGTAGGGGGCATAGCTCTGGGTGGGGGAAAGATAATAAGTTCGGTTTTGTCCATTTTCAGCTTCAGAAATCGCTCAGACATCCAGGTGGAGATGGCAGAGAGGCAGTTGGAAACTTGAGAGAAAACAGTGGGGGACAGATCAGGAGAGGAGAGGTAGATTTGGGTGTCATCCGCATAGAGGTGATATTGGAAGCCAAAGGAGTTAATGAGTGCACCCAGAGAGGAGGTGTACAGAGAGAACAGAAGGGGGCCAAGGACGGAACCCTGAGGGACCCCGACAGGAAGGATTGAAGGTGGTGAGGTAGAGCCAGAGGCAGAGACTGAGAAGGAACGGTTGAAGAGGTAAGAGGAAAACCAGTTGAAGACTGTGCCAGAGAGGCCAATGTTTTGGAGTGTGTGTAGGAGGAGAGGGTGATCCACAGTGTCAAAGGCAGCAGATCCAAAAGGATAAGCAGGGAGAAGTGACCCTTGGTTTTGGCTGACAGCAGGTCATTGGTGACTTTCACTAGGGCAGTCTCAGTGGAATGAAGTGGGCGAAAGCCAGATTGAAGGGGATCAAGGATGGAGTGGTCAGACAAGTAGCTGGTGAGACGCCTGTAAACCAGCCGTTCTAGTATTTTAGAGGCAAATGGGAGAAGAGAGATAGGGCGGTAGCTTGTGGGAGATAAAGGGTCCAGGTTTGGTTTTTTAAGAATAGGCGAGACCAGAGCATGTTTGAAGGGTGAGGGAAAGATGACAGTAGAAAGAGATAGGTTAAAGAGGTGAGCAATGTAGTGCCGCTTAGCTATATTCTGGTTGCCAAGTGTTCCATGCTTCTTGGCAGGGGCGAATTACATGCCTGTTGTCAAGGGGGATTACATGCCCATTGCCATAGGGGATTACATGCTTGTTGCCAGGATTGATAACATGTTTGTTGCCAAGAGGGATTACATGCTTGTTGCCATAGGGGGTTACATGCTTGTGGCCAGGAGTGATTACATGGTTGTTGACAAGGGGGATTGCATGCTCATTGCCCAGGGGGAGTTAAATGCTCGTAGCCCAGAAGGAATTAAATTACCCGCCCACCCACCTGCCTGTCCCCCGCGGAGGCGCAGAGTCTCTGACAGTATTACAAAGACCCTGCGTCCCTCTAAAAAAGGGGACAGCCGCTAGAGTTCCTCCTGCACCTTTAGCATCTGTCAATGCGACAGACGCAGGACCTCTAGTGTGTCTTTTCTGTGGCGGCAGCCGGAGCGCAGGGTCTCTGTAATGCTGTCAGACAGAGACTCTGCACCTCCGCTGCGGACGGGCGGGTGGCATCTGAAGGTAGGACCTTTGGGCAGCAAGTGTGGTGCCAGGCGCCCTGCTACTCTTCAGTGCCGGAGCTCGCGCTCTGTCATCTCCACCCTCACTACGCCCCTGCATATAAATATGAATCTCATGGCAGATAAGAAATAATTGGCCTATCTAGCTTGCCCATGTACACACACACACACTTTACTAGGGTTCATTTGATTGATAGGATTCAAATAACCTACTGGTAAATTTTAGAATTGGGGGAGGGAAATGGAACACCCGGAGGAAACCCATTTAAGCACAGAGAGACTATACAAACTCCACACAGTATATTTACATTCTTCCTTACATACCTGTTCTGAGCTCTACCACCTTATTTATGCTTTCTGTTTCCCTTGCTCTATAAATGTCCTATTGTTTCATGTCTCCACTACTCTAACACTCTACATAATAAACTTTTTATTACTTGTCTTTCAGGTCTGACCCTAGCATTTTTCTAGTCTATCCTGTCTTGCATAGTCACCAGATTATTTGCACGAAGCAGTGCGGGTGGGGGGCGTGGAGCAGCACACATGGGTCACGCCCATGGGAATGCCCAGCTTTTCATGGGCGCCCTCATGAAAATTCTGGGCATTCCCATGGTAATTTGCCCGTGACGCAGGTGGCGGGGTTGGGCAGCTGACATCCGGTGATGTTCTCTTCCTGTTCAAGTCACCAGATTGACTCAGATTTGCAAGTGCTGTAGAAATCATTCAATGGTCGGCAACCAACGAATGATTTCGGTCCCACAGTGCACATGTGTGAGCCATTCGTCCGAATGAAGCCTGATTGACATGCGATTTGGAGTGAGGGCCACTGATGTCATCAGCGACGTCCTTCTCCCCATGTCCATCGCAGCGCTTGTGTGCATGGCTGCAAATATGGGAACAAGGGCAGGAGGTCAGTGCGGTGGCAGTTTATCGAACTGCTGGGCTCCGAAATCCCACAACCCAGTGATCAGACCTGAATCGGGGCCCTAGTGGCTGCTGAACAGGATGTGGAGAAGGGGGATTTCCAGGCAACTGCAAACCCCCCCTGCATTTGCCCATGTGTACATGTAATATTATGTCTAAGCTAATTACCTTTAACTTTTAAACGTATCTACTTAAAGACCTGTGATCCTATTTTCTATTCCGTATCTGAACTATTAGGACATCCTGCTGTTTGGTAACTTTTAATTTGGATGGAAATATTCGGTACTTGTTTCCTAGCACAGCGCCCACTAAGCAAATAGCTTAGTTGGCTATACTGCGTAGGAAAATGCGATGTCCATATTAAGTGCACAGGAGTGCTTATACAATGAAATATTGCATAGGATCGCAGGGCACCAAATGGGATGCGATGCGATATTTCATTGTAAAAGCACCCATGCCATGTGATGTGATGGGTGCTTACTATGCCATTGCGTCACCCCCAGTATCCACGCCACCCCGAAGCGTGGCGAGCGGTGGCGGAACGGAACCTTTTCATACCACCACTATCCACGACGGCGTGGAGTTGAGTTTATTTAGTGTGGTGAGCGCAGCGATCAGGGGTGGAAAACATGTAAAGTAATGCGCGTCCGCTCACCACGCTTCGGGCTCGGTGGTTTGCTGCGCTTGCCACACTATATTAATTCAACCCCACGCTGGCGTGGATAGTGGGGGTATGAAAAGGTCAGAGGACGCGTTCAGTCGCCCCTCGAGGGGCTCGCTGCGTTCGCCATGCTTCGGGTTGGCGTGGATAGTGGGGGTGTTTTAGGAACACATTCACACCAGCCATATCATACATGTGAAAATATGGAAAAAAGATTTACTAATATCAGGTATGATGGTCAGTTTTTATTAAAACTGATCAAATATTTCTCAGATGTCTGTTGAAATTCTTCAACTCCCAAATGCTAATTCAGATTTTAATTGGAAAGACATTCAAATATTTGGAAATACAGTGGCCACACCATTGGGTATCACCATTCAAGGTGGTGGCACCAAAATGCCTGCTCCTCCTCAGTGAATAAGAGCTGGGCGCTGCACTGTGATGTTATTGTTCAGTGCCCAATTCCCAAACACTGAGGGGGAGCCGGCGGTGTGGGGAGAGTGTCTGGCGGGATCCCAGCATGTAGTGCTGGTCATGCACCCGGAGGGGTAACAATTGTGATTAAAATTGGAGTGTGGAATGCATACTCTCCCACAAGTTGCCGAAGACTTTGCTGTGCAGACTCCTGCACCCATGGAAGAGAGGCCACATCTCCCGCATCCCGTCTGCTTTACTAGCGAAGTGGGGAGGATAAGGAGATTAACAGAGATACCCAGCAATGAATGGAGGGGGAACAAAGTTTGCAAATTCACATCATTTAGTCCTACCCCTACTGTGGACCATTTTGGACGTGGGTTTAATGACATAGCAATCTGGCCCCACCCACCAAAGTGCTAGGCAGCATCTTCTCTTGGAGAGGAGATACAGTATGAAAAGTAGGTAATATGGGGTGTGCCATGAGAACACAACCCTTCCCAAGTGGCTACACCACCTATTTGGGGGTTTGTGGGGTTTATTGGATGCACTTGTTGACACCGACCCTAGTGACGCCACTGATAACTATATGCTATTGGAAACATTGTCTATTGTTTTGGCAGTAAGCTTTTTATCTTTAATATATTTATTTGAATTCTCTAAGTCTGAAACTTGCTTTATTAATAAATGTATGCTAAGCAATATTTTTATTTTATACAGTATATACCAGTGGTTCCCCAAAGGCACCCTAGATAATCAGAATGTTTTTCATGGCACCCTAGGCAGGGCCGGATTAACAAAAAGTAGGCCCATCATCATGACAGCATGATGACCACCAGACAGACATCAGCCGACCACATAGTTAGCCCGAAATCAAAAGTATTAAAACTGCATTTCTATTTTACACATTTACACATTTACAGTATGCAATGTTTGTACTTTTATACAAAAATTGCACTTGGGATTATAGTGTATGGGTTCTAGTTCTACATGCCTACATGGAATTGGAGCCACCCCCTCCATTTTTCATAATAGACCCTTGAACATTTTCAGTGCCAGGCCCACGAGGCCCTTTATATGGTCTAACCTCTAGGCCAGTGGGTGCCAAGCCGTCGCTCGCGAGCTACTGGAAGCTCGCGGCAGCGATTCGGGTGGCTTGACCACTGCCGCCCACCCGCCCATCTCTCCCTCCCTCTATCCCCGGCACTATTTCCGAGGGGGAGGAGAGCGCATTGCACATCTCTCCTTCCCCTCAGCGTATATCCCTGTGACTGGGCCACCATCAGCCAATCAGAGCTCGCGGGCCGGCAGCCAAGCAGGAGCCGACCCGCGAGCTTTGATTTGCTGATTGCTCAGGCCCAGTCACAGGGAAGGGAAGAGAGTGAACAGACGCGCCATGCCTAAGAAGGGGAGACGCAGTGGCGAGATGATGTGTGTAACCCAGCATCAGGGCAGACAGGGAGCCGGGTGATGAGCCAGCGCCCGCGAAGAGACGCATATCTACACGCCGGGTGCTCCGGCGGTGACTGACAGGAGGAAGGCGGCAGATCAAAGGAGGAGGCCACAGCGGAAAGAGTGACATGCCGGAGCCTGCATCTGATTCAGTTCTGAGGTACCATTCCCTGGTCTTCCCATCCACTCATTCGCCCCTTACCCACCAACGCTTACCCTATCTCTGACTGCAAGCACTTAGAGGTGCCTCACCTGAAACCCCAGCAGGGCTCATAGAGACACTGTGTATGGCACTATTGTGGGCATATCTGACACTATTGTGGGCATATTTGACACTATTGTGGGCATATCTGGCACTGTGAGGGCATTGCTGGCACTGTGAGGGCATTGCTGGCACTGTGAGGGCATTGCTGGCACTGGGGCATACCTGTTTCTGGCACTGTGGGGGCATACCTGGCACTGTGGGGGCAAAACCGGCACTGTGGTGTATACTTATTCCCGGCACTGTGGGGCATACTTGTTGCGGGCACTGTGGGGGCATTGTGGGCACTGTGAGGGCATTGCAGGGGCATTGCTGGAACTGTGGGGCAAACCTGTTTCTGGCGCTGGGGGGGGGGCATACCCGGCACTGAGGGAGCATACCCGACACCGGGGGGGGCATACCTGGCACTGTGGGGGCATACCTGTTTCTGGCACTGTGGGGGCATACCCAGCTCCATGAGGTCATACCTGGCACCATGGGGGTATTCCTGTTTCTGGCTCTGTGGGGGCATACCTGGCACAGTGGGAGCATATGTGTATCTGACACTATTGGGGGCATATGTGTATCTGGCACTATTGGGGACATATGTGCATATGGCACTATTGAGGTCATATGTGTATCACACCCCCATTTTCATTGGACGCACGATGTGGTATGCTACACCCATTCACACAGTGTGGTATGTGGCATAATGTGTCAGGGGCATTACAGTGTGTGGCATAATGTGTAAAGGGCATTATTTGGTTGTTAGGCAGATTTTTTTTTTTACATTTTAGTAGCTTGTGTGGTTTATTTTGCTGCGAGTAGCTCACACACCATAAAAGGTTGGAGCCCTCTGCCCTAGGCTAAAAGTTGTCCACATACTTTATGATTGGAAGCCATAAGCTCTGGTTTTGCCTATTGCATTCACCATATATAATTGTTGGTCTTGGACCTGAGGCACCCTGCAAGTGTCATGAGGAACACCAAGGTGCCTATGTGCACAGTTTAGGAACCACTGATATATACGTATGTGGTCATATACCCAGGAAATCACATCAACCAGAAATATAAGTAATTGCTGTGGCTAGTGATAATGACACGATCAGAAGCACAGTTAAAAAATGACATATTTTCATTAGAAGGGCAATGTGTTAGTAGGGGGAAATTTTGCACTAACCAATCATCTTCTGTAACTTTACAAGCTGTGCTAGAAAAATTACAGCTAGAGGCTGATTAGATGGTACTTTATCCTTTCCACTTTTATCTCTTTCCACCTTATCTCTCACCAAGATGTGAGAATACTGCCCACAAGGCTGGTCTATAAAAATAATTCTCCAATATAATTAAAATAAGGTCTTTCCAAGCAACACAAACTGTTTTCCTGTGTATGTGAAGCACTGAGGTCACGTCTTTGTTACTACCGATTGTAAATATATACACTAAAACGTTGTAGTTATTATGTCATACAAACATGCAAACCTGTTATTTGGTCTGATTGATGGACAACTAGAGTTCAGAAACACAGTACATCTGAGATACTTGATGACACAATAGCAAATCTCCATACAGTACATGCTCTCACAGAAGGCATAGTGTAGATCCCACCTAATTGGAACTTTCTTTTCTCATTCAGAACAAGTGTTAGGATGGAAACACGTGGTGCGATGTTACGTCTTTTTGGTTTAAATGAACAGAACCTCTGAACAAGCTTAACCGTGTCTTTAGAATAATACCCCTTTCAGACAGAAAAGTCTGAAAAAAATCACGGCAAATACACTGCATTTCAAATTGCGTGTCATTTTGCCGGGAGCAGCCTGACCCCCCTTCACACGGAAGAAATAAATTACCGGGTTGAAAATTTCTACCCGGTAATTTGCTGAATAACACGGGTATTTAGTCTGTGTGAAAGGGTCATCACTGTCAATTCCAAGGTCAGAGACACGGGATTTAAGACAGGGGTGTGCCCTTTCACACAGAAAAAGGAACCGTGTATTTAATGAAATTTCCAGGTGGAACTGCTTCACCCGGGTATTTAATTTTCTGTGTGAAAGGGGTAAAAGTCAGTACATGCCCTGCATATAAGGTTTTGTGAGGCACATACTATTCATTCCAAGTTACACTGCTATCCCAATAACATTTACACATACCTGTTCAATCACCGGCCTCACAGGACATTTCTCTAATGGTGTTGGACTGACAGATGGACATTTCGTCTCCAAGAGATCTAACTCCAAGAAGAAACTCTCACTGTCGTCATTCTTGAAAACAAATGAAAAGAATACAACTTTTTTCTTTATTGCCAACAATCTAAATTGTATTTTGTTTCTATCATCATAGGTGGGCTTATTATTATGCTGTTAGAAATATAACAATTAAAATAAATGATTCACATAAAAGCATTATTTAGGATAGAAAACACAACGTTCTTCACCTTCGCATTGAACATCACCTGACACTTGATGGTGTGGTCATCTGTTATCTACAAATCGGTCTGATTAAACATTCAGAAACATGCAAAGTTTAATACATACATTTTTTTTTAGATGATACATTATCTAAAAATTCAAAGTAAGCTTTCAAGAAAAGATTGTATCCTCTTTTTCTTTTAGACTTACCGAAGACAAAACTTTGATTTTCTCAATCTGATTTAACGTATACTTGTATCCAGTTTTGTGATGATCATTAATGTAACTAACAGCCACAGCAGCTGCCTCGTGAGCCTCTGCATCATCACAGTTTACAAGTCTGCCACTAGGTATAGAATGCGCTATGAAAGCAGAACCAAAGAATATCTGAGCCAAAAACAAGGTTGCAAGAAGTAGCCTCATGATGCTCCACTATGTCAGGACTGTCTATGAGGACTGTGCTCTGCATGGCAACATCCTTTTATATATAATGATATATACATATAAGGGATTTCAATCATGCCAGGAAAAATATTTGTTCTGGCACATAAAGACTGCACACATGAAACAGAAAAACAAACACTTAGGTAACCAATTTGTCTAGTTAACCTTTCGTAGAGGGAAACTGATTCATCTGAAACAATGAAATGCAGATATTACGGGGGAAATTTACTAGTGAAAATACGCCTAAAATAGTCTTATATGTATACACAAATACGCTTATTTTAGGCGTATTCCTATTTTTGGCATGTACTATGCAAAAAATACGTCAAATCGTATTTGTATTCATGGCACATTCGTATTCCTATTTATGAATAGGAATGCACACGCCATCGAAAGAATACGCCTTGAATTTTACATTACTCTAATGTAATTTAGAAATGTACTATCAAGTTTTAAAATACGAATGTATACTAGGCATATTCTAGTACAAGTTGTAAAAAATACACCTTCTTTTGCAGGTATATTTCACAAAAACAGACTTTTAACTAGAGATGTGCAGGTTCTGATTTACTCTGATTTCAAAGCAGGATCTTATTGGCTATCCCAAATCACATGACAGTTGTTGACAGTTGATACTTTTAACATGTGCGAACAATCACATATTAGCCCACAGATAATCCAAGGCACAAATGTGTGCCATATGAAAGGCCATTAAGCACATACACACACACTTCTCTGCCATTTGAAAAAAAAATGTCAGATCAGATATTCTACAACCCACACTGCAGTATCATCAGATATCAGATATCAGATATGTCCTGCCAGTCGCACTAACGTAGACGCCTTGGTCATGAAACTGAGCATGATGAGCAGCTACAGCAGGTACCACGGAAACTGCGTAGGCCTCTGTTATTTAATGAGCGTTTGAAGACGCATTGCCAGATGATGTGGTTATACAGATGTGCCGGCTTAATCGTACTAACATTCTCCGTCTGTACGATTTTATTAGACTGGAGCTAGATCCTGTGACAGGTCGCTCACGCGCTGTCTCAGGGCTGCCCAAACTGCTGCCTGTGTTTTACTTTCTCGCTACTGGCAGTTTCCAACACGTCACTTGCAGAGGCATTGGCGTCTCAGAGTCCACACTGTCCAGGTATCTAACCCAGGTGCATGCTACACTTGAGCCGCACATTGCTGCCTCTATCTGCTTCCCAACCCAGGAGACACAGTGGCATGATGTCAGGGTAGCTTTTAATCGCATCGCAGCCATGCCTTTTGTTCTCAGTGCGATTGACTGCACACAGGACCCGCTGGTATACACACCGTTACTATTATAACCGTCATGGGAGCACAAGTACTAACGTGCAGGTCTGTGATGCAAACTTTAAGATCATGAGTGTGTTTGCAGGCTATCCTGGCTCATGTCATGACTCCTATATCTTTGGGCAGTCAGTCCTCTATGACAAGGAGTTTGGGTATGTTGGGACCTTATATAGGCCTTTTTAGGACACACCCAAGTTTGAAGTTTTAACGAATAACTATGTTTGGTTTACTTTGAATCGTATTTCAAAAATACGTATGTAAAAAAACACATGCTAAAACCACTGAAAATACAAAACAATATAAAATGCAAATATGAATACGTATGTCAAAATACGACTCCATACGACATAGAAAAATCAGAATCTCTTCTTTTATGGTAAGAGTACCAAACTCACAATTCAGCCGGCTAATTAAATCTCAACAAGGTAAAATTCTCTTTGTGTTTCAGCAGGCCACAACAGGGTAACAATAAAAATGCTTGTGTGCCTTGATTGCTCTATTTTGTATATTTTGTTGAGCTTTAATCATAGCTATGAGGTGACTGATCTTTAATATCAGTGTGGAGCATGCATACCTTTAGATTTCCAGTAGCACGCTCTGTGTACATAGGAATTGGTTATAAATAAAAATCAATAAAGCAAGGTTTTTGTCACCTAAATTAGTTACAATATGAGAGTAAAATAATTAGGTAATTAGTAGTTTGGGAAGCTGCTATAACTTTTGCAGGACAGTCCCATTTTATTGCGGACTGTCCCGCGTCTGTTCAAGGGCCTGTATTGTCCCATGGTGGGGGTGGGAGGGGGCAGTTTAGAGCCCCCTCATGCTGTCACTGCCCTCCTGAGCAGAGCAGTGTGAATATCACAGCATCTATTCACTGTGGCAGATGGGCTGGGGGCATGGTCAGCAGCTCTCAGAGCTCTGGCCATGCCCCCACAGCAGCTAAAAATGGGGATGTGGCCTGACAGGAGTGTTGCGGCCATAGGTTACATGCCTAGTTTTCGGGGTGTGCGGGCATCCCTACTTCCTGCAAGGTGAAGTTGGGAGGTATGCTATAATCATACTTCTCAAGGATATTGTGAAAGTAACACCTACTGTATAAGGGCAGACTGTATAAGGGCAGATTTACTGCTAAATAAACACAACGTACATCCAAATGTAGATGAGTCTCAATGCAGTTAGTGCTGTGCAGTGGTTCCCAAACTGTGTGCTGTGGCACCCTGGGGTGCCTCTGAGCAGTTGCAGAGGTGACCTGGGATGGTGGTCCAGGACCAATTCACAGGCTGGGCGATTATCGATTGTCTACACATATCTACAGCCCATAGTACCCATGTGCACCCTGCGATAGAATCCTGCTACATTTTTGATCACTGGCCGGTTGACAGGAAGCCAGGGTTTTACATGCTTACAGGCTTGCATGGGGTGGGATTTCACTCTGTTGGGGCAGCATATACCTGATTGCAGGGTTACAAATATATAGCAGCCCAGCAATTAGGTATGAATCAGGCCCGTCGTCACATACACTTACACACTGTTTGACTCACAAAACATTCTCTATTTGCATATAGGCAGCAAACACATAACATAATCATACAAATATACAACACTATAAAAGTACCTCACTGATGGAATCAAGCCTAAAAGTTATTGAAAACTGCATTGGCCAATTACAATTCCAGCATTCCACATAAAAGAGCTTTGTGAAGTCTGTACCGTGTTTCCCCGATAATAAGACACTGTCTTATTTTTTTTTTCCTCTCAAAAAAGACCATAGGTCTTATTTTCGGAGGAAGGGCTTATTTTAATAGACCCCACATTCTTGATGGCCCCAAACCTTTCCACATGCCCCCACATTCTTGATGGCCCCAAACCTTTCCACATGCCCCCACATTCTTGATGGCCCCAAACCTCTGTTTGCTTACCGAGACAGCCAGAACTGTATTGATGGCCCCTGTGTGCTGTCGGCGCTGTGTGCTGTACAGGCTGTACTGTTCAGCAGCCGCGTGATGTGCGCGGCGCGACGTCACGCCGCGCCTACCGCAATGCATCCCTGGGAACGGGAGCCGCGGTATTATCGTACAGGTATAGGAGAGTTGAGCGGGGCTGAGCAGGGCTACATTTTAATAACTTTAATAAAATCTATGGGAAAATTCATAGGCCTTATTTTCGGGGGAGGGCTTATTTTGGACAAATGCTCCAAATCTGGGGTAGGGCTTATTATCGGGGTAGGTCTAATTATCGGGGAAACACGGTATTTGGAGTCTGAGTAAGCAGATAAAAGTCAGATTGAGCGACTTTTAAAACAAGTTGCATCTTATGAGAGAATTGATTAAGCGACATCTGTGCACATAGAGTTGCTGCTAGGGTGGCCTATCCCAACCTACCTCTCCACCCGCCACCCATTACTCTTATCTGGCCACAACAATGCCGCGATTTTCTGGCTACCTGACCAGCCACCGCCCACCTCACCTCTCCAACTCCCTATGCCAATGGCTCTTGGCTGACAGCATATGACAAGCCAACTAGCATACAGTACGTTTGGCTTTATGGATTAACTCCACCATGTGACTAAAAAAAGCGGGAGGGAGGGGGGGATGCAATTTATGTATGATAATTAGGGAGTTGAATCCCAGGATTGAAAAAATGCCCTGGGATTTGCACCCTAGTTGCCGCTTAAAGCCACTACACTACTAGGACATCTTATTGCTGATATAAGCATGTAGGGGACTTATGATCCCTATATATATATGTGTACATTGGAAAAAACAATCCTTGTTGTAATATTCCTTGGTGATGCCTTCCTTCTTTCTATTTTTTATCTGACTCTCTCTGCACACGTTACATCAACCCCACCTGCAGTGCAGCATGGTTTTGTCCATTAGAGAGTGATTGTGCCTTTCCGAGTGAATCAGAATAACCCCATTAGTCTTAACTCTGTACTCGTTTTAACTCTCTACTCTTTGGTCACCATCCTACTTCACTAACCAATCTTTCTCGGGTGCTGGATGGCCTCCTGACAATCGGGATTCTGAAGGTCAGTAGACCAATGGTCAGTAGAAAAACTGTTAAAAGCCCGACAGTTGGAATCCCAATTTACATGAACTATTGTCCCTCATGGAGGTCCAAGAACCCAAATAGAGGCAGAATAGAACCTATGGTGACTATAGAATGATTTCGGACACCACGCAAACATGCGAATGGATATTTATGCAAAACATATTCGCAGCGATGCGGGGATATTCGCCATTTATCGGGGAGGGTGATTGCACAACCGGCGGGTGGCGTCACATGGCTCACAAAGCTGCGAACTACTGCGGCTTTGTGACCCAACCAGAACCAGGCCCCTGGTATATGGCTAAAATTGTCCATGTGGAAGGAGAGATGTTTTTCTATGTATATGAAATGCAAAAATGCCTCATACAGAAATTCATATGTTTTCATTTTACTTGGCCTGTCCAGTAACTCCCTCTCTAAGATGTAAGAAGTGCCTTAGGACATCACTCTGTGACTGTTCTATCTGAGTCTAAGAGCCATATACAATGTAAAACAGATGTGGTACCTGACAACTCTAATAACGATGTACAGCACTTGAATTACAAGATCAATATAAATAGTGTCTAATATTATGCATAAATGTGCTATACAACAAGCCCTTCTACTTTGTGGATAACATTTTGCAGACAACAGCCTGTGCCCCTTAAGCAAAAATGACGCAGCAGTCCGTCATTTCTATTAAGTATGAATCTGAATAATGGAACCTTCTTTTAAGAAGTTTTTGCTGTCTTACTACAAAATATATTGGTGCTGTGACAGGAATCCTATTTAAATATGATTCTAATGTGCATAATATAAATTATGTACAACAGCCGCGGCATGCACAATGTGAGATCAGAACACTAGCAAAGTAGACAAGATACAGATACAGATGCTCAAGGGTCCCGACCCTGAGTTTGTACTTAAACCATCAGGTTTACGTAGAAATCTGAATTATGCACATAGACCGAGCTTTCTAATTATTTCAAGGATTAAAATGTTTGCCAAGAGTAGTGATCCTGTTGCTGAACTACACATACCAGAATTACCTAATATAGGCCCTTATAATTACACCATTGTTCCTGCTTTCGGCTCTGGCACCCACAATAACATACCCCTCTGCATATTGTGCTTAGCGACTGCTGCTGCATTAAAGAACTGCATCAGGGGAGGGCTTTATCGACTCTTTATCAACTGTGCTCAAGACCCAAATATATAAATGTTTTAGTTCAACGCAATGGTATGAGACCCAAATAGTTTCAGGTAATCCACCAATTGCTCTTCAGGTTAGCTGACTCTAGAACCAATTGTATGTGGTTCTCCAGTCGAGTCCATCCAGAAAGACCTACAGACGAAAGTAACATGTCAAATACCTGTTAAAACCGTATTCAATTGTTTTTTAGCTAAATTAATTTTTAATACTTTTGTTCCCTGTTCTGCAGGATCATATTGTAAACTGTCAGTATTGGGGCAGTATGGATGGTGTAGTGGTTAGCATTACTACCTCACAGTGCTGAGGTCATGGGTTCGATTCCCGCCATGGCCCTAACTGTGCAGTTTGTATATTCTCCCCGTATTTGCGTGGGTTTCTCCAGTTTCCTCCCATAATCCAAAAATATACTGGTAGGCTAACTGGCTTCCAACAAAACTAATCCTAGTATGTCTGTGTGCGTGTACATGTGGTAGGGAATATAGATTGTAAGCTCCACTGGGGCAGGGACTGATGTAAATGTTCAAATATTCTATGTAAAGCGCTGCGTAATATGTATGCGCTATATAAATAACTAGTAATAAATAACTGGTAATAATTCATGTTATGCTCAATCCTCAATAAAAAAATATAATAATAAAAAAAAAAGAACTGCATCATTGTTATCATTGCACTACACACCTTAACTAAGGTGCAGATTGATAAATGTGATACTTAACTAGTTAAACTTTAATTTCAAGGCAAAATGTTCTGATTATCACACAATCTCACATATACAGTAACTGTACAGAAGTGAATACATACAATTTCTCATTTGAATATTCCCTTATATAAGGAATCATTATCATCTCTTCAGAATTGTGATACTAGTCTGCTTTCGTAATGGACCAATTACTGACCGTAAAATCTTGTAGGTTGTCATTTGTCACCTTCTCTTCAATCCGATATCTTCCAATAGTGACTTTAATATAGAGTACAGGACAAAGTTCAGGTCAGCAAGAGAAGATCAATCACTGATCTGCCTGGTGTACTTTAAGATCAGGCTAATTGCTACCATGTTGCAACACAGACTGCTGGTTAATCCTGTTTTTAATGCATATCACATTTCCCTTGCACATAATTAACCTTTCAATCTACTGAGAACAAAGTTAATTCTATAGTTACTATATATGTAACAATATGGTAGTGGCTACTGCTACATGGAAGTGGTAAAGACCATAATATAGGGATTATATTGCCATGTATTTGCCTAGTCCAGCATGGTATAGGCAGCAGTGGTGATTGATGGAGGTATGTCCACATGGTCGATTACTTACTGTTAGCATTAGGTTTATTAACCAGGATGAACAGGCTTATAGAATGACACAGAGTTAATGCAGCAGGTATGTACTGTATAACAGGCATTATATGGTGATATTGTAGCCGCTGCCGTCCTATCGCCCTATCATCCTATCGCCAGCCCTCGCCAGCGGGCGGTTACTGCCAGGGGCGCGCGCATGAGATGCCGCCGTCACCACCGGTCTTCCTCGCCGCCCCAAACTGGGCAGCGTCTCCCTGCCCATCGGATACCGGGACACGCATGCTCCTGAGACGGGATGCCTCTATAGCAGGCCTGCTGTTGTTGTTGTTGTGATACCCTCACTGTGTGGTCTTGACAAAGGGCTGACGTCAGCCCGAAACGTCGACATGCTAATTTGAAAACATGGTGATGTATTAAAAAATGTTTCTTATTGGCAATCCTTTGAAGACTGGTGAGTAATCTTTTATGGAAATGATATATGTTGGCTATACCCCTGGGACTTTTTAGCCTAAGATCTGCACCCCAGCTGCTGGACTAATAGTGTGTACTATATAGGGAACATCGGTAGCCAAATCGCATGCTTTTAAGGGCTTCCGAGCCCGATGCGCTGCCGATGCGCGCTCCCATGTGAGCGCAATTTTGGCAGCCAGATAGAGAGGGAAGGCAACACTATATAGTGCAGATCTGCACTATATAGTGTAAATTGTGCCCCTCTGGCATGCCGTGAGATGCTAGTCACGATGCGATCTGATCGCGTCGGGACTCACATCTCACGGCAGCATCTGCCATGTGTACACACCTTAAGAGGATTACGAGTGCTATATATATATATATATATATATATATATATATATATATATATCTGTCTCTGTGTCTCTGTCTCTATCTCTATATGTATCTGTCTCTATCTCTATATGGGGCACATTTAACAAGATCACATTTACAATGCGATCTGGGCGGAATATTACCGCCCAGGATCATATTGTAAAATGTGATCATTTCACCCCAATGTATCACCTGCCGTAGCCGGAGGACGGGGGGGTCTGCGCATGCGCGGTTACGCGCTGACCCCCCGTGACCCCGCTGACCGCACTGCCGCTCGGGCACTGCGATGTGTAGCCATAGGCTACAATGGGCTATCGCCATATCAGAATGGCGATAGTCCAGGGGTGCGAAGCCGTGCTGCCCGATGTTGATACATAGAAACCTATAGGGGATGCAGCCGGCGGCGCTGCAGGGGAGATCGCTGCAGTGATCAGAGATTCCTGCTGCGGTTCCCCTTTAATACATTTCAGTGATACTTAATATTTGCGTTTAAGCACCGAAAACTGATGTTTTCAGGGATTTAGCCGCAAATATTGCTTGATAAATGGGCCCCTATGTCTCTATCTCTATATGTATCTATCTCTATCTCTATAGATATATGTATCTATCTCTATAGATATGTTTGTTTGGAGAAATGGACCAGAGGCGATGATGAGCTGTTCACACAGTTGTTCGATGGTCTCAGGAGAATATGGGTAAATAAACACATAAAATATATATGTATCAGAAATAAATTCTGTATATATGGTAGGTAGGGGCGTATATAAAGGGTGGGACACTGATAGCGTACCCTCACTCACGATTAGAAAAGGAGGTATGTGCACATAAAGGTATCTTTGAAAGCCTATTACGGATTCACCACAGGTGCAACTTCAGTAAACGAGGATGCGTACCATACTCACAAGTATGTGCATAATAATAAACGTATCTGGGTATCTTTGGGGGATCTCTTGTCCTGGAAGTTAACTCCTCCTGTCCAAATGCATATAATATAAAGACAGAGATCCCTCTATTAGTGTTAAAAATTTATTGGAAAACAAGATATCACATATGAGCTGGGATATTCACGATGGAAAAGATGTCCGGTGCCTTGTGATTGGGGTATTGGCCTTATACCCCAATCTGTAGCCGTCAACAAACAGTGAATCCCAGCAGCAATGAACAGCAAGCACTCTCCTCTCCTGCCAACGCGTTTCGACAGGATAACCTGTCTTATTTAAGGCTTGGAGAGGAGTGGTAGAGAGATCATATTTATACCCTTACACATTGTCACAGTTAAGTGAACTTCCGCCGTATATGAACCTGGCCGGAAGTACTGGTAATGTATATAAAAATCTCTAATTTAATAGGTAGAGCAAGCTAATTTAAAGCTTAGAATGAAGTAAGTGGAGCTATTAACTTGCATAGCCTAGAAAAATCCAGTCAAACAAGCTGATGGTGTCCAGAGCCAAGCCGTGGGCGCCTGTGGAACGCACCGGCATCGGCAACTGGAACGCATGGACGTCACTTCCGGCGGGGACAAAGTACGGTTCCAGGGCTTGTGGAATGCATACACGCAGTTTTAAGTGCTTCCGGCGGAGAGGTTATACGGCATCAAGCCGCGTTTAACCTGGGGACGTTTATGGTCTAAACTTCATCAAGCCGGAAGCGCCTGTGGAGCGCACCGGCATCAGCAGTTGGAACCCATGGTGTTTAGAGCACATGCGTCACTTCCGGTGAGGGATGGATATCAATCCTTTATTGTAAACCACACAGACCGATAAATGGTGTTCCTTTGAAGCGCAAGGAAGCGCTAATGATGGAACGCATGAACACTATATGTGGGAGTTTAATAAAGTGACAATGTGCTAAAGGACAATAAATAGATCTTTACAATGAATGAAAAATTACATGAAAATTACAACATGTAAGTAATATAAAAGCTACATGAAAAATATTAAAAACATAGAGGAATTTAAAATGGACCTAAAGAAACCATTTTAATTCAAAGGCCCTTATTCAGATCTGTGCGGATATTCCCGCATTCTTACGGAGCGGTCCGCACGCCACGGTGTTTTGCCGCATGCGGCCATCGTCCGTAGAAACGCCCACGTGTCCTCCGCATTCGGACGGACTCACTCTTTAAGAACAGGGCGTGTTTACGGACGACATACAAACCATGCGTGTGCGGGAGAAACACTCCGATTCGGCACGGTATTACAGAGTATTACAGAGTATGCTCGGGAATACCGCATCCGAACGGGAGCCAAGCGGTGCTACCGCACGTAAGCGGAGGATTTACGCCAAACAACCCACTATGAAGTATCTTCTGCAAGACATCACATGACCCACTTATTCAATTACCTATCCTCTTAAAAAACTGCTTATTTGGAATTGGAATCAATTAGATTCCAATATATCCTTACAAGCATGCCTAACACATGCATAGCACACATTAACCCTTACAGCAATTGAAGTGCAATGGTTTCAATTAAAGCACTGACAAGCGTCCTATTAGTGAGTAATGAGTAAAGGAGTAGATTCTATTGGGTTCAGGTGTTAATGGTTGTAGTCATTAGGCGTACGTTCGCCTACCGCATGAACGAGTGGTGTCCGCAAAGCAATAGTACACTTGTGGACACCGCACATTTCAGCCCTTTTTGCTCGCGTGCATTCGGAGTGGTTTCCGAATGTACGCCCCCCAACATAAGTGTACTCCCCCGTGTCCGCCCATGTTTCCGCCCCGTTTTGCCCACTTTGAAACTACGCCCATGTGTCATTCCGCATGACGCCCATAATACGCCCCTATTTCCCGACTGATTGCGGTGACCAGTTTTGGACGGGCTTTGTCCGAACTGGTACCGAGTCAAGGCGTGGCACATGCGCGTAGCGTTCTCCACGCATGCGCAGACGCCGTAAAGACGCGATCCGTAAGAACGCGGTAAAGTCCGCATCAATCAGAATAAGGGCCAAAGTCTGAATTTATTTATTAAACTCCCACATATAGTGTTCATGCATTCCATCATTAGCGCTGGACAGCTGTATTGAACAAATGTTCATATGATTTCATTCTACTCATCATAGAGGAATCTAAGCGAGAATTGAACTTAGCACGCACAAAAATCGACAGCTTTGAAGCTACACACCTCACCAACATTAAAGCCGATAAATCTACAGATTGGCTAACCAAATTGAACACCAAGATCGACCAGTACCGCAAAGAACTTGTTGAATTTAAGAAAAAGAAGTGTGAAATTGTTAACAAGGACTACAGTGAGTACAAAGTCTACAGCTTGGCTTACGGCCGAGAGGGTCAACCACGTCAGCAACGCAGACCATATCCCGCAGAGAGTACGACACTGAGAAATCGAGCGGTGGACAATCCTCCACAGATTCAGAATGTGTAAAGGCCCCTTCTCGGAGAGGCCGCGGTGGCCAAAGACCCCCTTTAGGGGTACTCACACGAGCGAGACGAGGCCCGAACGACGTCCTCGAACCCGCCGTAGAGGCCAGTGGATCAGGGACGCGAAGAAAAGCGGTTCCCAGAGGACATAGTTTTCAACTTATCCGCAAGATCCCTTACAACCACAGAACGCACAGTCCTCAACAAGGGACTATCTTTCGTCCCCACCAGAAGACCAGATCCATTTGAGGATAAAGTCGACTTGTATAAATTCAGCAGACGACTTAGATTGCGAGAATACTTTGCTGACACAAACTCTCCAATGGTCCCAGCACCAAGCATCAGAATGAAATCATCCTTCGACCCCAACTCCAACAACATTTCCATCAGAACTTTCACCAACTACATGGACAACGTCATTGATCAGAAGGACCACGACACTAAAAGAATAAGCAACAATTTATCTTCAGAAGAAAAAGCTGCGTTGAAATCATTGGAATCATACAAGGATATCGTCATTCGTTCTGCAGATAAGGGCGGCGCTCTTGTTGTACAGGACCTTTCTGCCTACTGCTCAGAGATTCGCAGGCAATTGGCTGACCAATCAGTATACCTGAAATTGGCAAGAAACCCCACAGATGACTACAAGAAGGAACTGGACGATATCTTGGACACTGCTACAAAAACAGGTATCATCCCAGATAAAATCCGGGAAGCATTGACAGTTGACTTTCCCAAAACCCCTATTCTTTATACAATACCCAAACTGCATAAGGACAGTGTAAATCCCCCGGGCAGACCTATAATCTCTGCCCGCGATTCACTTTATTATGTTGTAGCCCAATTCCTTGATATACTGTTACAGCCCATTGTCCAATCGCAATCCCCTTACCTAAAGGACACTAACATGTTCCTCAAAGAACTTATCAAAGTGTCTCCTCTTGATGGAAAATACCTGCTGTGCACTGTAGATGTGGTATCCTTATATACTAGCATTCCACATGACAGGGGCTTACAGGCGGTCAGGAGAGCAGTGGTTGCTAGCCAGCATTACAATGGTCCAGATGTGGCGTTTTTAATGCAGTTGCTTGATTTAGTTCTGTCTAGAAACTACTTTATGTTTGACAATGCTTATTACATTCAGTGCTCGGGGGTCGCCATGGGATCATGTGTGGCCCCGAGTGTCGCAAATATATTCATGTTTGATATTGAAAAAGATTTGTTTTTTTGCCAACAGTACCATAGCTGGGTCTATAAAAATGTATTTACGGTACATAGATCACATTTTTCTTTTGTGGTCAGGTGATGAAGACAGCTTCAAGAATACTATGTCAGTTATCAATACTTTGGATCAATCGATAAAATTTACATACACATGTAGCCACCACACCATAAATTTCTTGGACGTTAAAGTAAGCATCAGTGACCAAAATGAGATACACACTTCTCTTTTTAGAAAACCCACTGATAGAAACACCATCTTGCACAGTACCAGCCACCATCCCCCCTCACTGAAGTGGGGTCTCCCCTACTCTCAGTTTTTAAGGGCATTCAGGATTTGCAGTAATCCCGAGGAGGCTGACCTAGAAATATCCAGAGGATACCCATATAAACTTTTGCTAAACACCAAGAAAAAAGTCCTCCAACTTGACAGGAACAGGGTTCTTGATTCCCACATAGACAATAGTAATGCCAGTAGGGTAGTATGGACTCAGAAGTTTACCACGGGCAGTGAATCCCTCATGCGATCAGCAAGAATAATCTGGCCAATCATTACAAGAGACAAAGATTTCCTTGGGCTCTAACAGGTGCCTGAGTAAGACTAGAATTATGTTTTGAAGTTGGGGGACAGGGAAAGAGGGAGAGGCAAGTATACAGGCGTGGGGGATCAAAGTTGAATTTTTGGAGTAAATATATTGATCCACATATGCATACCTCCCAACATGACCCATGCCAGGAGGGACAAGATGATCTGCTTCTGGACTTTCCTCTTAATGTATGACTGCCATCACCTGTTTTTGAACAGGTTAACTAATCAGAAATGTGTTTCACCACAGGTAATGGCAATCTTAAATTAAGAGGAAAGTCCAGAAGCAGAGCATTGTGTCCCTCCTGGAGAGGGTCTTGTTGGGAGGTATGCGATATGGTTGAAATGATGATACTATTATATAGGTAGTTGGTGTGGATGTGCACCCTTGAGAGTAAATGAGTTACAAATTTAAAGAAGAAAAAGACTCTTTTTGTTGGGGCACTGTTGAAAAAAGCTGTTAAATTACGAACAAGAAATTTTGTCAGATAATCTACATTGTAAGACTACACACAATTTGGAATGGATGCTACAGTATCTGATCCCAGTCTTGTTCATTTTAAGACTTAACTTTTAATTATTACGGTACTTGTTTCCTAGCACGGCGCCCACGATTTTCAGTCGTATGGCATCTTATGCATTGTATCTTATATAGTGTGGCAAACGCAGGGAGCCACCGAGCCCCCGCGAGGGGCCACGTATTACTTTACTTGTATCCCGCGTCTGCTCGCCACGCTTCGGGCTCGGTGGCTCGCTGTGCTCGCCACACTATCTACAATCAACTCCACGCCGATGTGGATAGTGGAGGTATGAAAAGGTCGGAGGACGCGTACCGCCACCCCTTGCAGGCTCGCTGCGTTTGCCATGCTTCGGGTTGGGGATGATAGTGGGGGTGCTTTTAACATTGTAAGCACCCCTTACGGTGCTTATACAATTAATAATCTTATATGGCGCCCATTTAACATTGAAAACACCCATTAGGGTGCTTATACAATTTTAAATCGTATACCATTGTATATGGCATACAATGGCATACAATGCGATGGTATACGATTTAAAATTGTATAACATCGGCTGACATTGCGTAACATCGCATCGCATACCATTGTATGGCTAATGATATGCGATGCGATGGGCGCCGTGCTAGGAAACAAGTACCATTATTACTTTATTTTTAAAATAGGCAATAGGCATACACACACAAAGACACACAAACATAAAGTATATATAAATATGTACAAAGTATTGGAGAATATTTATCTGGATGGATTAAATTCCTTGAATCCCTGCTGTATGATTTAGGACAGATATTTATAAACTGCCAGAAGAGTTCGAAACAGAATGTAACACTGTATCCAACACTGTCTGCTGGTACTTTGTATCTTAATAATATCTCATGAGTCATGACAGTCTGCTGGTGGTTATTTGACAAGAAAGACAGCAGTACAGGCACGTATTGACATGAAGAAAAATTTAGGTTACAGTATTGGCGATCAGATCAAGTTACATAAAGAGAGGTGCAGATAATTCAATAAGCAGGGATTTGAATCACAATAAAAGTCAGTGATAATTGTTCAGTAGGTGATTGTTGAACCATCATAATCCAGACTCCAAATTAATAAAAAGACATTTATGCCACATTTGCATTAAATTAGTCCAAAGGTATCCGTCTCCCCTTTAAAATAAGAAAAAAGGTATAGGATTCGGATAAGTCTCCCAGGTATGCCTCCACAAAAGACCCGCAGGGAGCTGGGCAAGAAGCCGCTGGGCAGGGAGCCGGGGGGGCCAATGAATGGCTTCCTATGCGTTTGTATGGGCTTTTTTTTGGAAGTGCCGCTGCTGCAGCGTCTTCTCCTGCCCGGCTCCCTGGTACTCTGCGCTGCCCCCCCTCCCCCCCTGCTCCCGCTGATGCTGCCCGGCTCCCTGCGCCCGATCCCTCTGCTCTGGTAGGTCCCCTGTTGCGGGGGAGCATGGCTCCGGGCAGCACATAAGATTTAGCAAATCTTATGTGCAGCTCGTCCGACCTCCCGTCTTCGATCCGATGCGCACGGGGCCGCGCAGCGGGTCGGAGGGGATGTCTCCATATGCGATTTGGGGTGATTTCACGGCCCGATTCATCCGAATCGGGCAAAATCGTGCCCAAATCGCATAATGTAAGGGGGCCTAAAGACTGCTGCTGCTCCACTTTATATACCAAATAGAGTAGTGTTGGTCATGGGGTGTTCCAGAATAGGTCGCCCTTTCTGATACTAACCTTGATCATTCACTGCCAGCTGCCACCACATTGGAGTGGGCTGGTGGTATTGTGAGTGAGCGAGTCTTGTTAGGTGGTAACGATAGGGATATAGAATAGACAGCTATCTACTGTCCCATAGCATGAAGGGACACCCTGATTATAGTGTGTAGGAGAGGCAGTGCAGTCTTACCGCTGACTCTGTTGTGCTGCTGCCTTCCACATACGGATGGAAGGAATGGGATCATGCGTCAGACAAGCATTAGGTCTACACCATTAGGCCGACTTGCATTTAGGTCGACCTGACTGAAGGTCGACATGGGTTAGGTCGACAGGGTCATTAGGTCGACAGGGTCATTAGGTTGACATGTGTTAGGTCGACAGGTGTTAGGTCGATTGGGTCATTAGGTCGACAGGTATAAGGTCGACCGTGAAAAAGTCGACATGTTTTTTTTTCCCCAAAAAAAATTTCTTCATTTTTTCAAGCATCGACAGAGTCGCCATGCTTCGGGCACACTATTTTATTCTCCCACCACGCCCTAGTGGATGGTAGGACATGAAATACCGCCTGTCGGCACATGTCGACTGACCCCATGTCGACCTTTTGCCTGTCGACCTTCCCCATGTCGACCTAATGACCCCGTCGACCTTATAAAAGTCGACCTAATGACTCTGTCGACCTAATGACCCCGTTGACCTAAGTCATGTCGACCTTCAGTCATATCGATCTAAATGCATGTCGACCTAAATGCAGGTCGACCTAGTGGTGTAGACCTAAAGCTTGTAGACCTAAATGCTGTAGACAATATGACCGTATCCCCCAATGACATCATCGGCACCAAGGAGAATCTGATTAGTGGAACTGTGTGATAAATCATCTTCGGGTAGTCACTGAACCACGCCGATGAAGTCTCTGACGAAACGCATTAGGGCGTGGTCAGTGATATCCGTACTGACTGTGTCCCGGCACTGTCTCCTCAGTGGCAAACGCAGGATTTTCAGAAGGGGGTTTCCAGAGAGGCGGAGCAAAGCACAGAGATGGACACTTAGGTGACCCAGTATATACCGTGTCAGTTAACCCCTTCCCGACATTTGACGTACATTTACGTCATGGTCGGGAAGCACTTCCCGACACATGGCGTAAATGTACGTCATGGATTTAAACTGTCACCGCGTCTATAGACGCGGTGACAGTTTCAACATGTCTGCTGTCCCTGACAGCAGACATGTCCGTGCATGCCCCGGGGGGGCTGCGATGCCGCCCCCCCGTCGGCGATCGCTGTGATTGGCTGTTCAGTGTGAACAGCCATTCACAGCGTTTTCCTGTGTCACCGGCGAATAACGTTCGCCGGTGACACGGGATCAGAGGTGATTGGTGCTGTAAAGTACAGCACCAATCACCGCGGGGTGTAAGGGTGACACTGGTGTCACCCCACCTCACCCCGCCCGCCCCCAAAGGCCGTGATTGGTCCGTCGGACCGACGGACCAATCACAGCCAAGGAGGGAGATTTAAACTAACGGTGACTGCACTGCAGACGCCATTCCGGTCTGGAAAGCGTGCAGTGCGGTCACCGTACCCCCCTGCCGCCATACTGACCAGAAATACTTGCTGCAATACTTACCTGATCGCTGCTGATTGCTTCCTGGATCCTGTGCAATAATTGTGCCATACTGTGATATTGTGCTGCTGCACTGTATTAGTATTAGCTAGATAGATAGAGAGATAGATAGAGATAGATAGAGAGAGATAGAGAGAGATAGAGAGAGAGAGATAGAGAGAGATAGAGAGAGATAGAGAGAGATAGAGAGAGATAGAGAGAGAGATAGTGTCAGAGAGTGCTATATTTTGTGCTGCTGCAGTGTGATATAGTTATAGATAGAGAGAGAGAGATAGAGAGAGAGAGATAGAGAGAGAGGCCTACTGACAGAGTGCTATATTTTGTGCTGCTGCAGTGTGATAGTTATAGAGAGATAGAGAGAGATAGAGAGAGAGAGATAGAGAGAGATAGAGAGAGATAGTGACAGATTGTGCTATATATTTTTTATATAACTGACTGCTGCCCCCTCCTTTTGTGCTGATCAGTATAAATTAACTGATCAGTAACTTTTTGGGGGCGCAGGTTTTTTTTTATATATAGATATACCTGTGAGTGCTGCTGCTGCAGTGTCATAGAGTGTTAGATAGTGTTAGATAGTGAGAGATAGAGAGAGATAGTGATAGAGAGTGCTAAATTTTGTGTCTGCTGTCCCCGCCTTTTGTGCTGATCACTATATCTGAGGTGATCAGCAACTTTTTTGGGGGTACAGAGGTTTTTTTTTTTTTATATATACCTGTCAGTTGCACCAAAGGTTGTGCACCTGCTGCACCTCACTGGTAATCAGTGTCGCATCACTGATCACCTTTTTTTTTTGTGTGTGTGCTGTGGGGTATTTTTTTAATTTTTTTTTTTACACACACTGTGATTTTGTGGGTGTCCTGTGGCCGCTGTGCGCTGATCAGTGACGTACATCACTGATCATCTCTTTCGGCACAGGGTTGATCTATTTTTTTTTTTTTTTTGATCAAATTCCTGTTGCCTTTGAGCGCTGTTCAGTGACAGACGTTACTGACCAACATCTGTGCTCAATTTTTGGCGCAGGACCTTTTTTTTTTTAACCCCTTCCTTTTTTTTTTTTTTAACCCCTTCATTTTTTTTTTTTTTTATTGGTATAAAGTATTTTTTTTTTTTTCTGCACCACATACACACTACACACTACATACCCCCCGGATTGAAATAAAGTTTGTGCCCCCCCCTACACTATACACGTGTTGAAACATTTCACTACCGGTAACACAAAAATAAAAATGGCATCCCAAATGTCCTCCCAAATGTCCTCCCAAATGTCCTCCCAATCATCCAGGAGAATGTATTCAGTGGAGGAGGCATATGCCATGCTTGCTTCTGACTCTGACACAGCCAGTGATGCAAGCGGGGAATTTGAAGGATTTGCCTTAAGCTCCTCTTCCTCCTCTGCTGATGAGGGACCCCCTCAAAGACGCCCCCGTAGATCAGCTGAGATTCCCCCCCCAATAATTGATCTCGTATGGACCCCACCACCAGACAATTTTGAGCCCCAGGTTCCTGAGTTTTTGGCCATGCCAGGAATCCAATTTGATTCCACAGGTCTCAGAGAAATTGACTTTTTCAAATTATTTTTCTCTGATGATTTTATAAATTTAATGGTGGACCAAACTAATTTATATGCCCAGCAGTTTATTGCTCAAAACCCCACGTCATCATTTGCTAGGTGGACCCCTGTAGATGCAGTAGAGATGATGACGTTTTGGGGTCTGGTGTTTCATATGGGCATAGTAAAAAAGCCAGAAATTAGGCAATATTGGAGTACAGATGTTCTGTACAGTACTCCATTTTACCGTATGGCCATGCCCCGGACTCGATTTGAGACAATTCTTAAATTCATACATTACACCGATAATGCACAGTGCCCACCCAGAGATGATCCCACCTTTGACCGGCTATTCAAAGTCAGGCCGGTCATTGATCATTTCAGTGCCAAATTTGAAGAGGTGTACATCCCTGAAAAATTTATTTGTATCGACGAGTCCCTTATACATTTTAAAGGAAGGGTTAAATTCCGCCAGTACCTTCCCAGTAAGAGGGCAAGGTATGGCATAAAAATGTATAAACTGTGTGAAAGCACCTCAGGGTACACCCACAGGTTTAGGGTTTATGAAGGGAAGGATTCAAGAATTCAACCGCCAGAATGCCCCCCCTCCCTCGTAGGTGTTAGTGGGAAAATTGTCTGGGATTTAGTGCACCCCTTCCTGGATAAAGGTTATCACCTCTATGTGGATAACTTTTACACTAGCATCCCCCTGTTTAAGGCCCTTGGTTCAAGAGGTACAGCAGCTTGCGGTACTGTGCGCAAGAACCAAAGAGGCCTCCCAAAAACGCACATTGCCCAAGTAATGAGAAGGGGTGAAAGCAGGGGAATATGCACCGAAAATATGTTGTTGGTCAAATATAAGGACAAGAGGGATGTCCTTATACTGACAACAATTCACGGAGACAGTACCACCTCCGTCCCTGTACGAGGTACCAGTACCCACACCTCAAAACCTAATTGTATCCTGGATTACAATAGGTACATGGGCGGAGTGGATCTTTCAGATCAGGTACTGAAGCCGTACAGTGCCCTGCGGAAAACAAAAATCTGGTACAAGAAGGTGGCCGTGTATATCATCCAGATGGCACTGTATAACGCTTACGTGCTATTCCGTTCTACCGGCCAGAGGGGGACATTTATGCACTTTCAAGAGGAAGTCATAAAGGGCCTAATATTTGGGAACCAGCAGGCAGAGGGCCCCAGTACTTCTAGTACTGGCCCCCGTATTGTACCAGGGCAGCATTTTCCTGATGAAATCCCCTCCACTGGAAAAAAGGGCAGGACACAAAAAAGGTGCAAAGTTTGCTATAAAAAGGGAATAAGAAAGCAAACTATTTTCCAGTGTGACACTTGCCCCGACAAACCCGGCCTATGTATAAAGGAGTGTTTTAAATTATACCACACATCTATGGAATATTAGGTTCATAATTTCACCGTGCTTCGGGGGTCTTGCTAATGCCACATAGCACCCACCATTCATTCCACCAGAATCTGAGCCGCAAAATCCAAAAATCACTCCTTCCCTTCTGAGTCCTGCCATGCACCCAACTGGTATTTTTTGGTCACATGTGAGGTATTGCCGTACTCGGGAGATATTGGGGCACAGATTTTGGGGTGCTTTTTCTCCTTCATACCTTCTGAAAATGAAAAATTTTGAGCCAGAACTGCATTTTTGTGTAAAAAATGTAATTTTTCTTTTTCACTGCCCACTTGTATCAAAATTGGTGAAACCCCTGGGGGTTTTAAATGTACACTATACCCCTAGATGAATTCCCTGAGGGGTGTAGTTTTCAAAATGGGGTGACTTGTGGGGGGGTTCCACTGTATTGGTGCTTGGGGGGTCTTGCTAATGCGACATAGCACCCACCAAAATTCCACCAGAATTTGTGCTGCAAACTCCAAATATCACTCCTTCCCTTCTGAGTCCTGCCACTTTTTGGTCACACATGAGGCATTGCCGTACTCGGGAGAAATTGGGGCACAGATTTTGGGGTGCTTTGTCTCCTTCATTCCTTGTGAAAATGAAATATTTTGAGCCAGAACTGCATTTTTGTGTAAAAAAATGTAATTTTTCATTTTCACTGCCCACTTGTATCAAAATTGGTGAAACCCCTGGGGGTTTGAAATGTACACTATACCCCTAGATGAATTCCCTGAGGGGTGTAGTTTGCAAAATGGGGTGACTTGTGGGGGGGTTCCACTGTATTGGTGCAACATAGCACCCACCATTCATTCCACCAGAATCTGTGCTGCAAAATCCAAAAATCACTCCTTCCCTTCTGAGTCCTGCCATGCACCCAACTGGTATTTTTTGGTCACATGTGAGGCATTGCCGTACTCGGGAGAAATTGGGGCACAGATTTTGGGGTGCTTTTTCTCCTTCATACCTTCTGAAAATGAAAAATTTTGAGCCAGAACTGCATTTTTGTGTAAAAAATGTAATTTTTCTTTTTCACTGCCCACTTGTATCAAAATTGGTGAAACCCCTGGGGGTTTTAAATGTACACTATACCCCTAGATGAATTCCCTGAGGGGTGTAGTTTGCAAAATGGGGTCACTTGTGGGGGGGTTCTACTGTATTGGTGCTTGGGGGGTCTTGCTAATGCGACATAGCACCCACCAAAATTCCACCAGAATCTGAGCTGCAAAATCCAAAAATCACTCCTTCCCTTTTGAGTCCTGCCATGCACCCAACTGGTATTTTTTGGTCACATGTGAGGCATTGCCGTACTCGGGAGAAATTGGGGCACAGATTTTGGGGTGCTTTTTCTCCTTCATACCTTCTGAAAATGAAAAATTTTGAGCCAGAACTGCATTTTTGTGTAAAAAATGTAATTTTTCATGTTCACTGCCCACTTGTATCAAAATTGGTGAAACCCCTGGGGGTTTGAAATGTACACTATACCCCTAGATGAATTCCCTGAGGGGTGTAGTTTGCAAAATGGGGTGACTTGTGGGGGGGTTCCACTGTATTGGTGCTTGGGGGGTCTTGCTAATGCGACATAGCACCCACCAAAATTCCACCAGAATCTGAGCCACAAAATCCAAAAATCACTCCTTCCGTTCTGAGTCCTGCCATGCACCCAACTGGTATTTTTTGGTCACATGTGAGGCATTGCCGTACTCGGAAGAAATTGGGGCACATATTTTGGGGTGCTTTGTCTCCTTCATTCCTTGTGAAAATGAAAAATTTGGAGCCAGAACTGCATTTTTGTGTAAAAAAATGTAATTTTTCATTTTCACTGCCCACTTGTATCAAAATTGGTGAAACCCCTGGGGGTTTGAAATGTACACTATACCCCTAGATGAATTCCCTGAGGGGTGTACTTTGCAAAATGGGGTGACTTGTGGGGGGGTTCCACTGTATTGGTGCTTGGGGGGTCTTGCTAATGCGACATAGCACCCACCAAAATTCCACCAGAATCTGAGCTGCAAAATCCAAAAATCACTCCTTCCCTTCTGAGTCCTGCCATGCACCCAACTGGTATTTTTTGGTCACATGTGAGGCATTGCCGTACTCGGGAGAAATTGGGGCACAGATTTTGGGGTGCTTTTTCTCCTTCATACCTTCTGAAAATGAAAAATTTTGAGCCAGAACTGCATTTTTGTGTAAAAAATGTAATTTTTCTTTTTCACTGCCCACTTGTATCAAAATTGGTGAAACCCCTGGGGGTTTTAAATGTACACTATACCCCTAGATGAATTCCCTGAGGGGTGTAGTTTTCAAAATGGGGTGACTTGTGGGGGGGTTCCACTGTATTGGTGCTTGGGGGGTCTTGCTAATGCGACATAGCACCCACCAAAATTCCACCAGAATCTGAGCCGCAAAATCCAAAAATCACTCCTTCCGTTCTGAGTCCTGCCATGCACCCAACTGGTATTTTTTGGTCACATGTGAGGCATTGCCGTACTCGGAAGAAATTGGGGCACATATTTTGGGGTGCTTTTTCTCCTTCATACCTTCTGAAAATGAAAAATTGTGAGCCAGAACTGCATTTTTGTGTAAAAAAATGTAATTTTTCATTTTCACTGCCCACTTGTATCAAAATTGGTGAAACCCCTGGGGGTTTGAAATGTACACTATACCCCTAGATGAATTCCCTGAGGGGTGTACTTTGCAAAATGGGGTGACTTGTGGGGGGGTTCCACTGTATTGGTGCAACATAGCACCCACCATTCATTCCACCAGAATCTGTGCTGCAAAATCCAAAAATCACTCCTTCCCTTCTGAGTCCTGCCATGCACCCAACTGGTATTTTTTGGTCACATGTGAGGCATTGCCGTACTCGGGAGAAATTGGGGCACAGATTTTGGGGTGCTTTTTCTCCTTCATACCTTCTGAAAATGAAAAATTTTGAGCCAGAACTGCATTTTTGTGTAAAAAAATGTAATTTTTCATTTTCACTGCCCACTTGTATCAAAATTGGTGAAACCCCTGGGGGTTTGAAATGTACACTATACCCCTAGATGAATTCCCTGAGGGGTGTAGTTTGCAAAATGGGGTGACTTGTGGGGGGGTTCCACTGTATTGGTGCTTGGGGGGTCTTGCTAATGCGACATAGCACCCACCAAAATTCCACCAGAATCTGAGCTGCAAAATCCAAAAATCACTCCTTCCCTTTTGAGTCCTGCCATGCACCCAACTGGTATTTTTTGGTCACATGTGAGGCATTGCTGTACTCGGGAGAAATTGGGGCACAGATTTTGGGGTGCTTTGTCTCCTTCATACCTTCTGAAAATGACAAATTTGGAGCCAGAACTGCATTTTTGTGTAAAAAAAATAATTTTTCATTTTCACTGCCCAGTTGTACCACAATTGGTGAAACCCCTGCGGGTTTGAAATGTACACTATACCCCTAGCTGAATTCCCTGAGGGGTGTAGTTTGCAAAATGGGGTCACTTGTGGGGGGGTTCCTAACTTTTAGCATGTTATGGTGCCTAGAAACCTACATGGTGCCTAAAAAATAATCTCATAAAAAGGAGGCTCCAAAATCAAGTAGGTGCTCCTTCTATTATGAAGCCTGTGGTTTGGTCACCGTGCACACTAGGGCCACATATAGGATATTTATGAAAACAAAAGAATTGGGGGAATCAATTTTTAGTCACATTTCTCTAGTAAAATGTACTGTGTTCCTTAGAAAAATGTATTAAAATTGCAAATCTGCAAAAAAAAAGAAATTTTGAAATTTCACCTACACTTTGTTTTAATTCCTGTGAAACACCTAAAGGGTTAACAAACTTCCAAAATGCTGTTTTGAATACTGTGAGGGGTGCAGTTTTTGAAATGGCATCATTTATGGGGGTGTCTCACATACAAGTCCCTCAAAGTCACATCAGAACTGAACTGGTCCCTAAAAAAATCAGTGTTTGAAATTTTCTTGAAAATTTGAGAATTTGCTATTCATATTGTAAGCCTCCTAGTGTCCCAAAAAATTAAAAGGAAGTTGAAATAATGATGTCAACATAAAGTAGACATATGGTCTATGTTAGTTATTCACTATTTTGAGTGGTAAGATTATTTGTCTCACAAGCAGAAAATTTAACATTTTGCAAATCGCTAAATTTTCCATTTTTTCACGATATTTTGGTATTTTTCACAAAAAAACACAGACTGTATCGACGAAAATTTACCACTAACTTGAAGTACAATGTGTCACGAAAAAACAATCTCAAAATCACTGGGATAAGTAAAAGCAAAAAAAAGTTATCCCCACTTAAGTGAGACATGTCAGAATTGAAAAAAAGGGCTCTGTCAGGAAGGCAAAAACAGGCTCTGTCAGGAAGGGGTTAAAGTATTATAGATAGACCAAATGTATATAAATAATAATAATAAAATATATATATATATATATATATATATATACATACAGTACATACATACAGGGGCATCAACAGCAGTGTAGACCCCTAGGCATAGCAATGTATTGGGGCCCCTACCGATCCTCCAGCGGTAGGGGTGGGGTAAGCTTTGATGTCCCGCGGGTGGTAGGGGGTATTATATCAACCGCTCAGCATGTAGGGCCTTGATCAGTAATTTCCACTAATTACCCCTTTACTGCACAGATGGTGGGAGATGAGGGCATTGGGCTGAATGAAGGGGCCCTGATACATAACTTCCAGGGTGGTAGAGGATGTTTAATACGCAGAGGAGGGGTGGAGTGGGCTCATTATTCATAATTTTCTGGTGCGAGGACAGCTTGCTTGACTGCAGATATCTCCAGTTCCTGGAAATAGATTTCTTAAATTTTAATGGAATTAAAAACTAGAGAATCCCACCTACCAAATGGTATTGGGAACTAGGGGATCAGAGTTCAGGAGGCAGAGCAATCTGCCAACGAGTATATAAAACTACATACCAGGTGTGTGGAGCTGGGGCAGTAACCAGCTGCTGGAAGGCGGATATCTCTGGTTCTGGGAACAGTAGAGACAAGCTACTAGGGCCCTTCAAAGGGGGAGGGTCCCAGCTTTTGGAGTATACCCTCAGAAAAACTCTAAGTCAGACAGAACCTGAAATATCTGACTGGGAATAACAATTAACATGCTTGGATGGGGACCACTGCTTTGAAGTCAGATATCTCTGGTTCCCAAGGGCCGATTTTTACAATTCTTGTATCCATGGAAAGAGGGGACCCTCAGCTTTCAGCTGAGGGCCCTTAGACTCCTGGGGGGGGGGGTTTCTGGGTACTCAGAAACCCCCCCTGCGTTTCCCCCACCCCCGGCTTCCAAGTCTGGCCAGCGCAAACCAGCTCCTGTTGTTCCTGTGAATGGGATTTCTGTGGAGCGGCGGTTGCAGCAGTTTGCCGTGGTATTTTATATCTATATCTTGTGGTAACCAGCCCACAGTGTCTTTTATATCAGCATGAGCATCTGCTTTTACTTGTCTCGTAGGAGTGTTAATTCTCCAAATAAATATATCATTTACATGCACCATGGAGCGCCCCTCTACTCTTTATATTTTGTACATCTCGTACTTCCTGACCCTGGATGTAGCTGCAGTCTATATCTTTGGATTTTGGTGAAACTGTTTGCTTTTTTTAAACAAGGCATTTATAGCTGGACTCATTTGGGTTTGTAAAAAACATTAGCGCCACCCGCACAACTGTTTTCTCAAATATATATATATATATATATATATATATATATATATATATATAAAAGAATCCAGATGATGGGCACACTCCTCAGCGGCTTGCAGCTGCCGCGGTGCACCAGCAGGTTTGAAATACAAAAGATTTCCAGAGGCGGGCACCCACGGACTTGATCCCAGCAATAAATCACTCTAACAAGAGTTTAGCAAGCTTTCGGGCTTTTATTATAGCCCTTCGTCAGGCAACATATATACAAATAACAAAGACAGTGCTCACCTTATATACCAATGCATCAGACATCTTTCAGACTCCCGCCTCCACTGCGTCCGTCCGTAGCGTGCACACACACCGGAACTTCCGGGTGTCCCACTTCCGGTGTCCCCCGCTGCTGGCAACGCTCGGCTGGTTGCTATGGAGACGTCATCTGAACATAAACACAATTGCAATCATATAAATATGCATGCAAAGGGCAAATCACTTAAATAGCAAGTTACAAGTACATAAAACAATTACAAGACATAACAGCATAACCTTGTATGGAATTCTAAGCTCCACTTTCCATAATCATACGCAATAGTATATCTCAATACTTTAAATATTAAGGGAGCATAAAACAAATGACCAAATATAACTGCAGATAAATTTACATAAATACATTAAAATTAAGCATATCATTGAGACCTTTGGGCTTTACTGTTTGTAAAATGAAAATCCATTTAGCCTCTAGGCGCAAAAGACTCTTGTGCCTATCACCTCTTCTTTTATTCTCAGGTATGTGGTCAATTATGATATGCTTGAAGCTTCAAGCATATCATAATTGACCACATACCTGAGAATAAAAGAAGGTATTGCTGGGATCAAGTCCGTGGGTGCCCGCCTCTGGAAATCTTTTATATATATATATATATATATATATATATATATATATATATATATATATATATATATATATATATATATATATATAAGATTAATTTGGACAGATCCATTTTTAACTTTATCTCATCTCATTGTTTTATGATCTGAGAAGTGTACAATGCTTGTGTAATACAATTTAATTGTATTAATATATACAGGGTTTAAAGTATGGGGAAACTAAATTTCACCATCTTTAATTTGTATATATTAAATGAGGACAGACACTGCATGCTAGTACCAAGTAGCCATGTGTACAAGAACAGTTGTAATAGGAAAGCCCCCCCCCCCCCCCCATGGCAACACTAGGTGTGGCCAAATACATAAGATTAACAGTACACAAACAAGTTCCATCACCTCTCCAGGACCACGTTTAGGGGGTTATTCTGATTCACTCGGAAAGGCACAATCACTCTCTAATGGACAAAACCATATGCACTGCAGGTGGGGCTGATGTAACATGTGCAGAGAGAGTTCGATTTGGGTGGGGTGTACTTCAAACTGATATTTATAGTGCAGCGTAAAAATAATGCAGCCAGTATTTACCCTGCACAGAAACAATAAAACACCCACATCTAACTCTCTCTGCACATGTTACATCAGCCCCAGTTGCAGTGCATATGGTTTTGTCCATTAAAGAATGATAGTGCCTTTCCGAGTGAATCAGAATAACCCCCTAAGCTAGGGTGACCAACTCATCCCTTTAATCCGGGACACATATTAATTACACATGTTCTGTGGCAGTTTAAAACCAGGTGAAATGGAGTCTTGAGGTGTGGCAGTTTAAAACCAGGTGAAAGCCAGCCACAGAACCTGTATAATTAATATGTGTCCCGGATTAAAGGGATGAGTTGGTCACCCTACCCTAAGTCCCATATATATATATATATATATATATATATATATATATATATATATATATATATATATATGTGTGTGTGTGTGTGTGTGTAGAATCTTCAAATATACAATAGTTTTAGTTCCCTAAGGGTCAATAAACTGTTTCTGTAACATGATACACACTGACCATGATATTTGTAAAGTATATTTCTGTACTCTCCATTGGAACAAACTCCAACACTAATCAGACATGAGTTTACATCTATAAATATTTGGCTTTATGTCTTGACCTTATCTTTCATTTAGTTTGTATGTACACAGTCTGGTACCTAAAATGTATTGCAAGCTGGGTTACAATATACAAACACTATTCTAGTGTTGCTGCCAAAAGGTGTATTGTGTAACTTATGCTAAAACCTATACTGTACTATGGGGGAATACATACAGATGACTGGCGGGCAGAATGCCGGCTGCCAGAATACCAACACTGATATCCTGATAGAGGGAATCCGGTACTTATGTAATATCTGGACTCCCGTTTTTCTTTTGAGACCGCGTCCCCTCACGGGGCTCGCTGCGCTCACCACGCTTCGGGCACGGTGGCTCGCTGCGCTCGCCACACTATATAAAATCAACTCCATGCGTAGTTGGATAGTAGGGGTATGAAAAAATGGGGTGCATTTAACATGGGAGTCCAGATAATACATAAGTACCGGGAATCCTGACAGGGGTCCAGGAAGTATCCTTAACTTCCCCCTGTGCCCACTAATCCTCCCTCACTGCAGCCTGACACTAACCCTCCACAGCCTAATCATAACCCATGCTGTGAGTGCCAGTAGTGCCTAACCCTAACCTTCCTACCCCACTGTCTAAGTTTAACCTCCCCTCTAAGTGCCTAACCCCCCAGCCTAATACTCACCCAACCCGCATACTTCGGTTAACCCACCCCAATACTATACCACCTCCGCGTAATTCACATTAACCCCATACCTAGTGGAGTTTACAATCTATGGGCCTTTTCCCATAAGTATACCATATAATAGGCTGCTTGCAATGCAAATGCAGACGGGTGTGGTATGGGGCTCCGACAGTAGGGATCCTGACAGTCATTAGCCCAACATCGGGATCCTGACTGCCTGTACTCAGACAGCATGGCGAGCACAAAAAAGCCCCTTGCGGGCTCGCTGCACTCGCCACACTGGAACTCTCAAAACTGAAAGTGGATAAATCAATGGGGCCAGATGGGATACATCCAAGGATACTAAAAGAGCTTAAAGGGGAGCTGATAAAACCAATAACAGAATTATTCAACCAGTCACTAGCTACTGGAGTAATCCCAGATTGAAAAACAGCGAATGTAGTCCCACTGCACAAAAGTGGAAGCAAGGAAAAGGTACGCAACTATCGAAAAGTGAGCCTTACATCAGTAGTAGGGAAATTGATGGAAACACTTTTAAAACAAAGAGTTGTAGAATATCTCAAAATCAGCAATTTACAGGATCCAAAACAACATGGGTTTACTGGGGGAAGATCATGTCAAACAAATCTTATTTACTTTTTTGACTGGGTGACTTAAGTAATAGATCAAGGTGGGGCTGTAGATGTAGCTTATCTAGACTTTAGTAAAGCTTTTGACACTGTCCCACATCGCAGACTTTTAAATAAACTTGAAAGCTTGGGATTGGATTCTAAGATAGTTGAATGGATAAGAGCGTGGTTGCAGGACAGAAAACAGAGAGTTGTAGTAAACGGAGTACAGTCAAAGGATGGAAAGGTTACAAGTGGCGTACCCCAGGGATCTGTACTTGGACCGGTGCTTTTTAATATCTTTATTGGTGATATTGCAAATGGAATTGAGGGTAAAATTTGCCTTTTTGCAGATGACACAAAGGTATGCAACAGGGTAGACACACCAGGAAGGGTAAAACAAATGATTGAGGATCTAGGTAGATTAGAGGAATGGTCAAGAGCATGGCAACTACAGTTTAATGCCAAAAAATACAAAATCATGCACTTGGGTCTCAGAAATCCAAAGACTAAATATAGTATAAATGGCACTATAATGGAAACTACTGAGGAAGAGAGGGATCTAGGTGTCACTATTTCAGGGGACTTAAAAGCAGGTAGGCAATGTAACAAAGCAATGAAAAAGGCAAGTCAGATGCTTGGTTGCATAGGGAGAGGTATCAGCAGTAGAAAGAAAGAAGTAATAATGCCACTGTATAGGTCATTGGTACGACCTCACCTAGAGTATTGTCAAGGCCGGCCTTAGGCATAGGCAAACTAGGCAATTGCCTAGGGCATTTGGAATGCCTAGGGGCATCAGTAGCTTCTGCTGATTAAAATAATATGCAGCATGCCTATATTCTGTGTGTGAGTGAGGTTGTCTCTGCATATGAAATAGTGTATTCATGGAAATCACTGTAACATAGCATTCCGTATGCAGGTACAGTCACAGTCGCACACAGAATATAGGCATGCCGCATACCATTTTAATCATCGGAAGCTCCTTGTGTGTGCTGGTCATAGCAATGCAAAGAAGACGAATTTTCAGCAAAAAAGGCCCCTAACGTTAGCAGAACTGGCCAGGAGCTGCATGGCCTATTGAGGCAAGATGTATGAGGAAACATCTGTATCCAAGCAGAGGCAGAGGTCACAGTGTTAGCGGCTGTGCGAGTGCTGTCGGTGGGTGGGTTGGTTGGTTATGCAATAGTGTTCGGCATATGTGTAAGGGGCATTATGTGTGTCATGTATAAATGCATTAATAATGTGACATATGTGTAACAGGCATTATATGTGTCCTGTGTATAAGGGCCTTAATAATGTGCAACATATGTGTAATGGGCATTATGTGTGTCATGTGTATAAGGGCATTAATAATGTGCAACATATGTGTAATGGGCATTATGTGAGTCATGTGTATAAGGGCATTAATAATGTGCAACATATGTGTAAGGGGCATTATGTGTGTTATTATGTGTATGAAGGGCATTAATAAAGGTTGGCATAATGTGTAAGGGGCATTATGGTTATAAGGACATTAATAATGTGTGTCATATGTAAGGGGCATTACTGTGTGGTATTATCAGGGGTGCCGAGAGAAAGGGGTAGTGGGTACAAATTACCCAGGCCAAAGTCTGATGGGAGGGCCCAGTGGTGGTCCCGGGCCCCCTCCCCTTGAGTGACAGCAGCAGCTGCAGCTCTTCTCCTCTGCCCAGCACACACTGCTTTGTGCTGGGTTGCAGTGTGGCCATGGAGGTGGTTAAAATACAATATTTTCTCAGGATAAGGGTATAATGTGAATAATGTGAGGACTAATGTATATAAGGTAAAGTGGTACTACAGTGTGATGTAACGTGAATAAGGGACACCATCGCATGATATAATGTGAATAAAGTTGCACTACTGTGTGGCATAATTTGAATTGCGGGTAAAATTGTGTGGCCATGCCCCTCCCCAGCAAGAACACACCCTTGTTTGGGCTGTGCACCGAATGTGTGCACTGTTTCTATTTAAAATATTGCGGGTAGGAGCACCAAAATGATGACTGCTATGATGAGAGTTGATGCTGGGAAAGGGGAGCAGGGTCAGAGGCGGCACTAGTGATGGTGCTAGGGGGCACCAGCCAACATCTTGCCTAGGGCGTCATTTAGGCTAGGGCCGGCTCTGAGTATTGTGTTCAGTTCTGGAGGCCATATCTCCAGAAGGATATAAATACATTAGAGACTGTACAAAGAAGGGCAACTAATATGGTGCATGGCCTACATCACAAAACGTACCAGGAAAGACTAAAAGATCTTAATATGTATAGTTTAGAGCAGAGAAGGGAAAGGGGGGACATGATAGAAACTTTCAAATATATCAAGGGTTTTAACAAGGTACAGGTGGGAGACATTCTTCACAGGAAGAGGAGCAACAGAACACGAGGACATGCACTGAAACTAGAGGGAGGAAGATTCAGGGGAAATGTGAGGAAGAATTACTTCACAGAAAGAGTAGTAGAAAATTGGAATAGCCTCCCATCAGAGGTGGTAGACGCAAATACAGTAGTACAATTTAAACATGCTTGGGATAAGCATATTGATATCCTTACAAAAAAATAAGGATCAAATATGGTTTGAGGTAACATGTTTAAAAAAGGGGCAGACTAGATGGGCCAAGTGTTTCTTATCTGCCGTCAAATTCTATGTTTCTATGTTTCTATGTTTCTATTCTATTCTCCCTCTGTGGGGGTCGTGGACCCCCACGAGGGAAAATAGCGGGTGACCGTCGGGCACCTGGCTGTCAGCGTTTTGACAGTCGGGATCCCGACGTTGGGTAAATGACAGTAGGGATCCCGACTGTCAGGAATGCGTCCGGCACCCATGCAGATGGAGGTGCATACCACCCCCTGCCATGAGGCTATACAATACTTTATTTTTAGATGGGGTCAATAGGGAGTACAGAGAACTTACGCAGGATTTTGCCCTCTGGTGTCAAGAACCATCTCCGGCTTAATACAGGAAAGACTAGGGAGCTGGTGGTTGATTATAGGAGACGTCAACACTCTCTTCCTACACATCCAGGAAGCAGATATTGAGATTGTAAAATCTTATAAGTACCTGGGTTTTCATCTAAACCAGTGGTTCCCAAACTGTGCGCCGCGGCTCCCTGGGGTGCCGCGGCGCTGTCACAGGGGTGCCGCGGCCGGTGGCTCTAACATGGAGCCTGACATCCACATATCTTATATATATATATATATATAGAGTAACTCATGTGTCGACACATATAGGACAGCACACCTTTTATATATGCAGATTTAATGAAAAAAGATCGGCAATACATAGCATGACAGCTGACCCATATACAGTATGTTTCAAAAAGAACATGGGTAATAATTTAGGCACCCATCTTTATAAGGCTTCCAGGGAATATGTCACAGTCGACGATACCGTTTCGGTGGGCTTTCCACCTTCCTCATGGAGTGCAGTGTTTTGAGTGGCAGTTGGCTTAACCTCCCAACCATCCTTTTTGCATACAAGTTATCTTATAATAAGTATTTCTTTCCCGATCTTAATACTAATCTTAATATTTTGACCCAACTACACTTATAAAAGGACAGTTCGGTAATTATTTTGGCTTAAGGGTGCCTTGAAAAAATCTTGGAGACCCGAAGGGTGCCTTGAGCTGAAAAAGTTTGGGAACCACTGATCTAAACAATAAATTGGACTGGACTGGTCATTCTGCTTCTCTGCATAGGAAGGGGCAGAGCAGACTTTTACTTGTTGAGGAGACTGAAATCTTTTGGGGTACAGGGAGTACTACTGAGGATCTTTTTTGATTCTGTGGGGGCATCAGCTATATTCTTAGGGGTGGTTTGCTGGGGTAGCAGCATTTCAACTGCTGATAGCAAGAGATTAAACAGACTGGTTAGGAAAGTTCTGTTTTGTTCTGTTTTGGGAATCCCCTTGGATACGGTAGAGGTGGTGGGTGCAGGGCCAGTGCTAGGGTGTCCGGTGCCCTCCTGCAAACCATAAATTTTGCGCCCTTTCACATTGCCATTGCAACAAGCTGCAGTGTATGCAACATGCGATCCTATGGAGGATCTCGGTGCATGTACAAACAACATCTCAGTGCTGTGTCCGCAAAATGTTGCAGGCACTAAAGGTGCCCATACATGCTGCAAGAATTGCATACGTTATGGGCTAGATTGCATCGCATCGCACAGCATGCATGCAATGTGTATGCGATGCGATCTCAAAGCAATACAAAAAGTACAGATAGCGCCGGCCTTATTATTGCTGGCGGAGCGCCGGGACCGTGTCCCTGCCGATCCGCCAGCAATCTGGCGCTCTGGCTGAATGAGACGCTCGTGCGTTTCCCACGCACGAGCGTCTCAATAGCCGGGCGGCGAGGCGGCGCGGCGGGTGCAGTCCTGCCCGTCTCCAGCTTCAGGGAGACGGGCAGGGCTGCGGGGGGCTGCGGGGGGGCGGTGTGGACCGGCGGGGACCCGGGGAAGCCGGCGGGGACCCGGGGAAAAGCACCGTCGGAACGGGACGCGCGTGCACCTCGTGCACGCGCGTCCCCTTCCGACATACAGATGGCGCGGGGCGGGGGATGGCGGGTGGCGAGTCCTCCGCCATCCCCAGCAAAGACAAGCCCGGTGCCATCTGTATGTGCAGCACATACTTTTTGGTCTATGCGATGCGATGCCCGCAGGAGCGCATATCGCACGCTGCTGTTGCAGTGTGTATGGCCATCTTTAGGCACATAACCCAGCCCATTATTTAAAAAGTGTCTAAATTCATATAAAAAAATCTACAATTATTAAAAAATTTGTTAAAAACATGTATAATAAAAGGCTCACTGTTCTTTTGCTGCTTAACTCTTGTGCAGGCCCTCCTCTTCTATCTGCGTAGGCATTACTCCCCTCTCGTGACTAGGGGGAAAGGAGGAGAGAAGGAGGAGATGGAAGAAGAGGGGAGGAGATAGAGGGGGCGGAATTTAGAGGACTGGCAGTGGCACTGGCACAGCACACTGAGAAGAAGGAAGGAAGGGGATGTGGCACTGCTGCCTGTTCATCATATGATTGACAGCATACAGGCGCAGGGAGCAATGGGTAGGAGGCGGATCCGGACATGACATGGCCTCCAGGCATTCACAGACAGCGCTACATGCCTCAGTGCAAGTGTCCGTGAGGAAGAGGGGGCAGGTCGCAGGAGGAGGACAGTGTGAACGTGCTGCAGGGAGCTGCTCAGCCTCTCCATACTGCCGCCCACTGTCAGACAGGCACTGAGGGCGGCATGCAGGCTGTGTGCACTCACGGTGCAGGGAGCAGCTCTTTATACTGCCGCCCGCTTTCAGACAGGCACTGCGGGCAGCGTGCAGGAGGCAGTGGCAGTGAGGGCTGAGGCAGCTTTAGCAGAGCAGGAAGGGAGACAGCACCTTTTCAGCATGGCGCCTCCTTGCTTTGCAGGAGCTGCTGAGTGGGTAGCGCCAGCCCTGGGTGGGTGAGAGGAGAATAATTGGCAAGTTAGCATCCCTGCTGAATGATCCGTCCCACCACTTCAGGATATTTTGTCAGAATTACATAGTTCCTTTGGTGATAGATAGCTTCACTCTCGAAGTCTCATTGAGAGATTCCGCAGGTCTTTTCTTCCTGCTGCGGTTAGACTGTATAACCACCATGGTCTCTGGTAGATTCCTGCACACATCTTACTTCAATCATGTGCAAAATATAGTTACAGATTTTTATTCACCATGGTTCTGTACTTTGTCTTTGGTTTATTTTTATATATTTTTATGTGTGTTTTATTATTCTATTTATTCTGTCTCTACTATGCACTTTGCTGTAACAATGGGCCTTATTCTAGTTCACTCTTTCTGACAAAATCCTTCTTAGATGGACAAAACCATGTGCACTGCAGGGGGAAGATGTAAAATGTGCAGAGAGAATTCGATTTTGGTGAGTTATTTTGTTTCCCATGCAATTTATTTATTTTTTAATCTCTTTCACTCACTTTTCCATAAAGAAGCACTGCACTGATCTAACTGATCCATGGATTCTCTGCTGGGTTTTGTGTTTCGCCAATTTCAGAGATGCATTTTATGTCCGAGAATGTAATCTTGAATGATCTCGAATGATAGTAAAATGATTCTTTGGTGCACCAACTAATACGTGTGTGCAGATTTCTGTAAAAAATGTTGCGGCAGCCATTTGAGAGAGGTTTCTGTACTACTGCACATTTTCTCAGCTATGATTTGTACTCTTTCTGCCATGAGAGAGGACTTCAGAGGTGAGTAGTAAAGAGATATGTGCAGCATGTGTGGTGCGGGCAGGGGGACCCATTTGATCCGATTATAAATTCACCAGTGGGCACAGTGCTTTTGTGATCAAGTCGAATCAGATTAGCTTCCGAAAACCAAGAGTTCATATTTAAAGTAACAAAGCAGCAGAGAAAGTCTATTGCATAAGGGACTACAGATGGGAGCTGATAGATGTCAGAAATAATGATCTGATTGGTGAACTGAAGGCACGTTTTTCCAATTAAGTATTCAACTGGTACATGGACCACAGGAGGTACTTAACAGCTCATAACTCAAGGGTTCCCCTATATACAGATGTGTCCTCATACATCTACTGTAGACTTAGAGGGTAATTCCGACCTGATCGCACTGCCGCAAATTTGCAAGGCGGATGATTATTGGTATACTGCGCATGCGAGCGTAAGCGCAAGGCCATCCTACAATGAAATCCTGCAACTTTTTCTATTCGCAAGCCGTTAGCAAGTTGATTGACAGGGAGTAGGCGCCTGGGGGTGGAAACCAGCCATTTAGCTGGTTTCTTCTTATTTCTTTCGTACCTTCTAGAAGATACATGTATAGGGTGGGATGCACTAAACCAAAAATGCAGTAAAAACCCTGTTATCAAGGTTTTTATCACATTTTGGTATGCAGGAAACCCCGTATGCCGGGTTTTCGCTGCAAGGGGTATCGCCTGCTAAAGCTGGCAATACCCCATAGAAGTCTATGGGCTTCATAACGTGCCCCCTGCCACCCCACATGGACCTCCGCCGAACCCGATCTAACCTGTGTCTGGGCAGCCTCCTGCTGCTCAGACCAGCGACCTCCTCCTACCCAGTCCTCTACTGTACTTCTCCTTCCGGGGGCAGGGAGAAGGAGGCAGAGCCCGGCAGCAGCAGTAGCCAGGCAGGAGGAGAGCCGCTGGGGACCCACTCACCCCCCGCCGGCTTATCGCAAGAGCTGCCCTTTGCAATACTAATCACATTTGTTAGAGCATATGAAATTAGTATCTCTGCAGAGGGGAGTGGTAAGGTGTCGTGGATGGTAGTGTATCCCGCCCATAATCTGATTGGTTGCTATGGGTAACATACCATCTTCAATAGAACTTCCATGTTAGCAAATTTACCCCTTAAACTCAGTCATACAGAGTTATATCAAATTAATCAGCAAAGTATCTGTGTTGTGACTAAGATGCACTAACAGTAAAAAAGATGCCCGATGATATTAGAGTGTTATGGGACCTGGGGTGCGGCAAGTATCTGTTTAGTGCGATTGCAGCAATGATGTATAAGGAGCATCTGTAAAATAATACAGCTCTGTGTCTTCACATAGGGACTGATTTAAAGGTTCACGAAGTGGGTTTGCAAACATATTCTTCCTCGTGGGGTTTTACAGATGCCCACAGATGTTGTCTCTGATCTGACACTTGTGCACAAAAACACACCATCCATCATTTGAGCTACTCTATAGTTCACCAGAATTTCCATCATAAGTAAGCCACTGGAGCCTTTAATCTGCATACAAATTTGCAGTTGCCAGCTCAGACATATCCCTCAAACTTCCATGACACATCTGCATTTTTGAAGCCACTCCCCTTTACCCCCCACAATCACTGCCATCACTCAATTTACATAGCAATCCTAACTGCCTCCATGATTACAGATCAATCGTCACACTGAGCTCAACTCTACCAACATCGGCAATGCGTCCACCTCTCAATACAGCCCTTAGGCTCAGCTTTCCTACAAAATGAGTATCTTTTAGGGCAATAGATGCATCCTGATGTTAGGGCTCAGTCTGATAGTTCTGTAAGGAGCTCTACTACACAACTAGTTACCGTACAAACTGTGAATATTTACATAGATAACACGAAAGCTGTTTATGAACGTAAAAGAGACGCTGTCAGCAATATTGGCTTTCGAGGAAAAGTAAGAGGCAGGATTTGTTTCAACATCACCTGTCAGAGCCAAGAAACATGTTTTGCATAAATTGTTAGAAGTGACTTTGCAGTCTTGCGCTACCATTCCTCCCAACATTTCCAGTTGTCGCAGCGGGAGTCATTCTGAGGAAAGGCAGCATGGCCCCCACTCTTTCCCCACGACGGCACACGGCATCGGCAAGTGTGTTTAAACTTACCGTTGCTGACTACCCCGCCAGGTCCTGTTGCTAACGATGTCCTGCTAGGACATTGTTTATTGTGTACCCAGCATAAAACAATTCTCCAATATCTGTAATTAAAAATAAAAATGAAGTAAATACTAAAAAGTGGGGTTATTTGGGTCATCAATTTTGATTTAAGTCAGATGGAGGAATAATCATTGAAATTTTATGAAAATCACCAATTCAAATGAAATATCCCTTTGTATTGATGTTCTGAATAAATACAAATGATTTTACCACTGTGTACCATTTCTGATGAAAATATAAGAGCGCACTTCTAAATCTTCTCTTTATTCAAGTGTCTAAAAGTGACTTGGATTGCTTATAAACGGGATCTCTCACACTGAAAGTCATCATTTCTGAAATACTTAGGTAAATGTACTGTACTGTAATGTACTGTATGGTTATATACACTATAAAGCAGTTGTTCCTAATTACTATCAGCAGCTAAATGTAATGAAGAAAGCAGTAATAGAGGATGTGTAAGTAAATAAAATAATATGGAACGGGACTAAACAAATAGAATAGTGTCATCATCAGTAAGCTGCAGAAGCAGTAGCAGTCTGGAGGATAGACAGCAAAGAGCCAGAGCCTGCCCAGCACCAGAAGACTAGAGGCAGGAGTTGGGAGGAAAGTTACAACAGCAGGTAATCCAAACCAGAAGACCGGGTCCTGCACAAGATCAAAGAGGTAAGGTACAACCAGCAGATGTTGGATGGCGGCATCATCATCATCATCAATTTACTACACATGGGATGTAGCTATGGACAACCAATCAGAATCTACTTTTCACTTCTTTTTAGCACCTTCTAGAAGATAATATATAGTATCTGAATGGTTGCCCATTGCAACATCACATGTGAAATAGAACTCACATGGGAGGTGAAGTAAATTCCCCCCCCCCCCCCCCAATGTGTTGGTAGCTTAAATAATGCAAACAAAAATCAATGTGCAAAAAATCAGAAAAGTCAGAATAGATTTCTGTTGTGGGAGTCCATACATCTCTTACTGATTGACAGGAGGGACAACCCTCTCTTCAATCCTGCAGCACCCCACATCTCCACCACCTCTGTGTGCTGCAGGTGTATCCACTTGCATATCATGTTTACCAGAAAGCCAAGAAAACATGCTCTGCCAAGGGGGTTCATGCTCGTTGCCACGAGGGAGTGAGGCTGGCCTGGAAGAAATGGAGTGAGAGGCACTACTGCTGCCTGCCGTGCACTCTTGACTGGCATTGCCAGTGGGTGGGTAACTAGTTGATGAACACATTGAGCAGCAATAACTCCATCTAAGCATTTCCCTGGGTCACTGCTATGGGGGCAGGGGGTTGGGGGGCTAGGGCATTTAACAGGTGCTGGATGTGATACCCACACGTGCATGCAGGAGCTGGGAAGACAGAATCAGCCCTGCGTTACTGGTGTTGATTAGTCCTGAACATCTACTTGGAGGAATTTTACCCCATTTCACATTACTAAAAGCTTACAGCAATTATTCCACATGAAATGGGTCATGTTGCCCGGTTGTGTCATGATTTTTTTTTCCAGCTTTTTATTTTAAGTTCAACTCCAGTGTTTCTTTAAGTAGCTGATCACTATGCATTATTATGCAAATTGATCTCACAGCAAAAATAGAATACATTCAGTAATACAACCTGAATACATAAAAATGTACTTGTTTCCTAGCTGGGCGCCCAGATTTCTTACGTACACAAACGTAGTGAAATCGCATCTCATCGCATCGCATGGTACGTTTTTACCATGAGATGTATGCAATGCGATATTTGATTGTACAAGCACCCATGCCATGAGATGTGATGAGTGCTTACAATGAGATGTGATGGGTGCTTACAATGAGATGTGATGCTGTGTGATGTGTGCATGTATGTGATGTGATGGGTGCTTACAATTGTAAGCACCTGCACCTACGCTATTGTTTAGCTTCAACCCCAGTATCCACGCCACCCCGAAGCATGGCGAGCGCAGCGGAACGCATCCTCCGACCTTTTCATACCCCCACTATCTACGTCAGCATGGAGATGATTTTAGATAGTGTGGCGAGCGCAGCGAGCCACCGAGCCCGAAGCGTGACTAGCCCAGCAAGCCCCGCAAGGTGACGCGGAATACATGTAAAGTTATCCACTGCGCTCGCCGCGCTTTGGGCTCGGTGACTCGCTGCGCTCGCCACACTATCTAAGATCAACTCCATGCTATTTGCTTAGTGGGCGCCCTGCTAGGAAACAAGTACCCATAAAAAACCCATAGACTGTATCAACTGCTGTGCTTCTTTTTTAGGCAGCCTTTTTCGAATAGTTGTCAGGAAGCACAGAACTTTTAACTTTAAGGACACCAGAGGACTACTACACCAACTCCTCCTGTCTTGAACCAGCTCCATTTATGTACCTTCTTGGTGAGAACTTAAAATAATCCACTTCATCACTCCACTTATTCATCATGGAATGCCACCATCTTTCCACCGCTCAAGACACCACCATCTGTTAATCCTTGGATTCCAACATCCGCATTATTGTGAGGTTGTCTCCAACTATCAGTGCCTAATATCCTCCAGCGGCATTCCAAGACACACCAGGTATAAGAACTTTCATGATGCTCTGTTTCTGAAGTGGTTAAAATTCTTGCGACTATACTTACCCACAACAGACTGAACAATATAGGAACAAGCGCGAGCTATATTTATCCATTCGCGTTATACTGCTAGATCCTCTTTGTCCTATTCTAACAAGTTATCTTGAAGTGCACAATATTATTTGAATTAATGTGTTGATTCATTTATGTTTTTTTTTAAATAAATATAATTTGTTATAGCTAATTGCCCCCACATATATTTATTAGCACTCTACTCCATTCCTTTTAATCTCCCAGTGCGATAGGCTTTTGATGTTGGTCAGTGCACCCCAGTATCCTGTTGAAAGGTGTATCTGTAGTAGGTAAAGTGTCAAGTAGATGTGAATCCAATGTTTCCCTGTATGAAGGGAGTAAGGAAATTGGGTTGCCTCTTTTGAAATGTAATCTGTATTTATTTATGTGTAATAAGATAGCTGGTCTGATTGATATTGGGATCCTAAAGGTATAAGGGGAGGATTTAACCATGTTATTGTGTCTTCTGACTATATAAAGGGCCTGTGAGCCGTGGGAGAAAGGTCTCTTCTGACTGGGAAAAGTGTGTGCTGCCATAACAATTTGTATGCTATGAAATAGTCCATAGCACCTTTAATGTCAGACTTAGCCTTTTTTAAGACTTATTGAGCAAATCAACATCATAGCCTTCAACACTACACGTTTTTCCATCAGTAAGTAAACAATGCAGAGCCTGGTCAATTGTCAGTGACCAGTGGGAGTCAACTGATGCCAGTCAGGAGGTGTATCGACATATACACAGCACTAAAGCGGTTCCAGGGTAGGTGGCAAGACCTGGTGGTGGCAGCAACACACCCGCTCACTGCACTGATATATCCAGCTTGAAAAAGAAGACCTGTGTGTCTTTGAAACGCGTTGCTGCTACAGATTGGGACACATACCGATTGACTGCCCATGCACTGTTTGCACTTTTCCAGCACTTGGACACTTTAACCTGGACGCACCTCTGCACTTTATCCTGGGAAACTACACCTTAACAAGCCATCTGCGGTGGTGCCGCAGATCTTCATTTGAAGCCTAGCCCACCGCAGCACCCACATACGATGAGATCTCGCTATTCATTGATCAACCCAGAGATGAAATTACATGCCATGCAATCCTATTGGTGTTCCCATTAGTGCTAAAACAGTACTTTTTATATCTATGTTTGTTTTTCACATTGTTCTGATATTGTAATTAAATACAGCTTTGTCATTCAATTGTGTACAGAACATTTTTGAGGAGGTTGCGCTATACCAGAACATTGTATGTTTCTAGTATATTTCCATAGAGGTGGTGTACGTGTACCTCTTGTTTTATGTTTTAGTAAGCAGCACCTCCCCAATTAATTGCGCTATTATCACTCCACAAACCCCTGTCGTTGGAAAGGTAGTTGCTGATGGTAAGAGGGAATCCCCTATTGATCAGGTCTCTTGAGACCCAAACTCGATCTGTAATTGCTGTACCGGGCAGCAGGGGCTCCATTGGTCACAAGCATATTTTGGTTTTTGGTTAAGATTTGACCATCAGAACTCTCGATATTCTGGCTGCTTTTTTTCTTTTTTTTCTTCACTTTTTATAATAGTTTGCCAGTTTCTTTTTCTGTGAAAGAAATACATATATAAGATATTGTAAAAAGGTCACATGAAAGATCTACATAAGAAACATCTCCATTCTATTTCTTTGAGCCTCACTTAAATTTTTTTTTTTTTTTTTTGTAACTGTACATAAAAAAAATGCTATGGCTTTCCCATGTTTAGTATAGAACAGCAGATTTTCCATCATCTCCACTAATCACAAGTAGTGAAGAACACAACATCACCTTAAATGTGCTACAAATCTGTGTAGGTCTGTAAACTGGGGAAAAACCAGCACGAAAACCGCATTATAATATCACAAAACAGAGTATTGACACAACTTTTTAAACTGAAATGTAACAATTTATAAATATTTCAGTTGCATAATTTTATTACTATACCACTTGAAATTAAATCAGATTCAGCTCTGTTTCTTAATTAATCAGGTTAAATCTTTATGCATCTGACACCTGGCTTAATGGTGCTTCTTACATAGGGCCTTATTCTAGTTCACTCTTTCTGACAAAATCCTTCTTAGATGGACAAAACCATGTGCACTGTAGGGGGGGGGGGGCAGATGTAAAATATGCAGAGAGAATTAGATTTGGGTGAGTTATTTTGTTTCTGTGCAGGGAAAATACTGTCTGCTTTATTTTTACACTGCATTATAGATCTTACTTTGAAGTAAAACCCCACCCAAATCTAATTCTCTCTGCACATGTTACATCTACCCCACCTGCAGTGCACATGGTTTTGTCCATCTAAGAAGGAGTGAACTAGAATAAGGCCCCAAGTCGTCAAGGCTGGCCAGGGAGAAGCAGTCCAAGTACAAGATTGTATCACTTATATTCATCCAACTATTAAATATCAAAATAAAAATAAATACTGTGGGCTTGTGACTTATCATTTGGCAGTGTCAGTGAAACTAGGGTCTGTGAACTCTAAGCCAGTGCAGTTTAGTTTTCCTTCTATAAATCAGGCTTTATACTGGCTTTGAAAACCAGTTTAATGCTGTGTCATTAAAAATAAAGGTGAAACAACGCAGGAGCAAAAGTGCAGCATGTGGTTATTGAAAGCACCGCTACAGTAATCCAGATATCTGGGAATGGTAAACAGTTTTTGTTAGCAGAATTATATAGTATGTAGAATTATATAGATTAATTATTCATAGAAATAAAAAAGTGGGTTACAGTACCATATCTCCCAAGTTTAGATTAGGGGGTGTGGGAGTGGGACTTTGTGGGTGTGGGGCCTGCTGAAAAGGGGGCGTGGCCTATAAACCCCCATTTTGCCGCTGAGGGGGCATGGAGAGCGGCTCTGTGAGCAGCTCGCCTCCCCCAGTCCCTCTGCCTGCGGGCATAGTTGCTATACGCATACGCACAGCGTCTATTTACCAGTTGACAGGGGGGACTCCCAACTGCCCCCCCTGCCCCGAGACACTAACGATTCTAGGCGGGATGTGGGAACATCACCAAAAACGGGACAGTACCGTGGAAAGCCAGACAGTTGGAAGGTACAGTATCCGTTACAAACATGGTTACCATGTTGAATTGGTCATCTGTTAGATCTTAAGCAAGAAGATCCTTTGTATAGCTGGTATCTGTACATGTGGTAGGGGCAAGGGCGTAACTACCATAGGTGCAGGGGGTGCAGTTGCTATGGGGCCCAGAGCTTAGAGGGGCCCACTTAGCATGTCAAAGTATCATGTGCTGTATACATTTTTCAGCATTAGGTGATAAATAGGGGCCCTTACAAACATTTGCTTTGGGGCCCACATGTATCTAGTTACGCCACTGGGTAGGGGATATAGATTGTAAGCTCCACTACATCAGGGACTGATATGAATGTTCTCTGTAAAGTGCTGCGGAATATGTGTGTGCTATAAAAATAACTGTTGATAAATAAAAAATAAATAATGTATCCATGGGACACACAACTCTCAAAATGGAGTGGATAGAAAGGATTCCAATTAGAGGACACAACAGTTGTGCAATGACGCGTTTTACTATGGAATAATACTCACTTATGCCTCAGAAGCATTTTTCCCCTCCACTTGAGATGCATTCATTAAATTTCAACGCAGCGCAATGCATCTAGATGGAGCTCACAAACCAGTAATATGGTTATTTTGTGCAAAGATTTGCGAAGGCAGGACAGAATATAAACCCATTTCCTAATATCTTCTTTCTTCCTTGTATCTGGAATACAAGAGCCTTAAGGAAGCAGAGATGCAGTTTTTGTGATTACAATTTGTACAGTTGTTGCCCAAGAATGTTCACTGCCATTTTGACTTTGATTTTTTCCATTTTTTATGGTACTTGTGTAGTTTCACGGCTGCACTGCCCGCGGAGCGCATTGTATGCAAAATCACAACATATGATTTGCATTCAATTTGCGATTTAGCACACCCCCACTATCCACGTCAGGCTGAAGCATGGCGGAAGGACGTGGTACGCATCCTACCAACCTTTTCATACCCCCACTATCCACGTCGGTGTGTAGTTGATTTTATAAAGTGTGGAGAGCGCAGCGAGCCACCGAGCCGTGGCCCAGTGTATGTTTCAAATACAGTCTACAGGACAGGACACAGGGAGAGTGTTGCTCCTTCACAGCTACTTCCAGAGGTGAGCAAGCTGCAGATTAGAAAGTAGCAGTCTCATATATACATAAAAGCAAAAATGTATAAACTGAGTGCAGGAAACCTGGTTATAGTCCAAACTGCTGTCTATAAGGGATACTCAACCCTTAGTAAGAAAAACAAAATAAAAAACACAAAGTAGACGGCGCTAATGGACTGTAACACACATACAAATTTAATCAATCAAAAAATGAAATATTTATTTCTAAAAAATATATAAGAATAGACACCGGCCGGTTAAACATATAATACAAAAGAATCACATATTAGTGCAACATAGACTCACTTCTGTGAGTCTATGTTGCACTAATATGTGATTTTATTGTCTCACCGGCCGGTGCTTATTCTTTAATATATATATTTTTTTGAAATAAATATTTCATTTTTTAATTGATTAAATTTGTATGTGTGTTACAGTCCATTAGCGCCGTCTACTTTGTGTTTTTTCATACAGTATATACATAATTGCCTACTCTCCTGGAATGGCCCAGAGGATCCCAAAAATCAAACGGCACTTCCACCCTCCCTGAAAATAGCCAAGGCTCCCGCATCATGCTACCCCCTCCCAGTACCTCCCATTCAGTTACTCACCTCCATCTGCTACAGATGAAGGGGCAGGGCGATAACCGGTAATGTAGGCATTGTAAAGTGGGGGCAGGGTGATGACACAATCACATCTCTACGCCCCCTACTGTGGAACATGGCCGCTCCCTCCCAGATGAAGAGGCCTTTAGCTAGGCATATATATATATATATATATATATATATATATATATATAGTCCAATAGGTAGGAGTGGGCTGAGGAAGGGGCTTATACCCCGAAACGTCCCCATTCAATACAATTTTATTTGCATGAAACCGTCTCCTGAGTGCCTTTGTCCGTGAGGATTTGGATTGCTATATATATATATATATATATATATATATATATATATATATATATATATATATATATATTAGGGATGAGCGGGTTCGGATCCTAGAGATCCGAACCCCCACGAACTTACCTGATCCGAGGCGTTCTCGAGCCGTTCGCGTCCATCCCACCGAAAATCCAGTCCGAAAACGAGGCTAGAACGTCATCAGCTTGCGTCGGATTCTCGCGAGACCGCTACACTATAAATCCCGGCTTCCGACGCCTGAAACTGGCCTTGTGACCAAGCCAGTTCATGGGCCCCGCTGCTGTCTGCACCGCAGCCGCCATTTTCCTGTCCACTTTTTTTTTTAACTTGACGTTTGGTAGTGCGGGGGCCATGGAATGACAGGCTTTTGTGCAGCGGGCGGAGGATGATCAGTAGTGACAGATCGGATCTCTGTTGTGGATCCGATCTGCACCGGCACTGCTCCCCCTAGTGACAGCCGCCACCTGAGCCTGTCACAGTCACACACACAGAACACAGGCTGTGGCGCTCGCAGCATGGGCTGTCTAAGGCGGCGGCCTTCCTACCTCTCCTGCCCGCTGGTCCTCTTGTCCTACCACAGCAACCTCTCTCCCTGTGGACAGAGCAGTAACAGCGCTGCCCACCTTTCCACCATCTGTTATGATGCTACCTCCCTCTCCCTCATACCAGCAGCAACAGACCAGCAGCCACAGCTGATGGAGGAGGAGCCAGCAGGTCTAGGAAGAGCCTGCAACAGCTCCAAAGTTAGTCAGCACAGTTTCAGGTATGTGATATGTGCTGCTGGGGAGGGGTTTAATATATTAATTTGTGCTGAGGAGGGGGGAGTCATGGAAATCTGTGCTGAGGAGGGGGGGTCATGTAAATGTGTGCTGGGGGGTCATGTAAATGTGTGCTGGGGAGTTGGGGTCATGTAAATGTGTGCTGCGGAGAGGGGGTGTCATGTAACCGTGTCTGGGGAGGGGGGTGGCATGTAAATGTATGCTAGGCAGTAGGTTATGCAAGGGTAGAAGCATATGGAGCATATGTGGGTGGACAGGAGGAGTAGTGTGTGTGTGTGTGTGTGTGTGTGTGTGTGTGTGTGTGTGTGTGTGTGTGTGTGTGTGTGTGTGTGTGTGATGGGTATAGGGAAATGGTGATAGCTGTTAGGGGATGTATGTGGACTGTTAAGTGGTAACAAGCGAGAGGAGAAGTGCAAGGGTAATGGGGCATAGAGGTACAGGGGGACGCAGTGGGGCACTGAAAGGCTAAGTCTTTTTTTATTTTTTGTGGGCTGCCAACCTCCTGCCGCTACTGCTTCTGAGTGCCTGGAGGCAAAAGGGGCACAGCAGTCAGTGAGCAGCAATTGGAAGCAGCAGAGGTGGGACGTCAGCAATAGTGGCACCGGCAGGCAGTCTGCAGTGGAGGGGAGCAGCAGCCGCAGGGGGGGAGCCGCAGGGGGGGAGCCGGCGCCAAGGGGGCGAAGATAGCGGTGCAGTGGTTTACTGGGCCAGAGGCTGCGAGAGCTGGAGGCAGGATGAGTGCCAGACCAGGGGTGATGCTAGTTGTGCAGTATCAGCCTAGGGGGATGCTAAGTGTGTCATGTCAGTCCAGGGGTGATGATGCTAAATGTGTCGTATCAGTCCAGGGGTAATTCTAGGTGTGCAGTATCAGCCTAGAGGGGATGCTAAGTGTGCCATATCAGTCTAGTGTTTGTGCCGCACAATTTTTAGCAGTTTTTATACTTTTTTAACAAAAAAATCAGAACCCAAAAAATCCAAACACAAAACACTTAGGAGGTGTTTTGCCAAAGCCCATTAGAACCCAAAACCTCAAGGTAATCAGAACCCAAAACCCAAAACCCGAAAAGTGGCTGATGCACATCCCTAATGTATATATATATATATATATATATATATATATATATATAGTTCTAGTTATAGTTCTGTGTAGAACCGGCACTCCCAATAAAATACTTCAACTGCCCCAGGTGCCCTCGGTGGAATCAGGATAAATGTAGATAATAATCCGCGTCACTCAGGGGGTCTTGGTCATGAAAATATTTATATATAAACGTCAATCAATACATGTGCAAAAAGGTCGACGTTTCAGTGCCCGCAAGCACTTTTGTCAAGACTGCACATTGTAACAATAACTCGCACGGCGGCGAGAACACAAACTCGCTCGGCGGTGAGACAACAGAGATATATATACATACCTGTCCTGGATCCTTCCAGCAGCCGGGTGTGAGTCGCATCCCCTCACGAAGGAGGGGCGCAGCTCACTGACGTCAGTCCCGACTAGGTTGCCAAGCAACAGTACAGGACGCCGTCCCCCAGTCAGATCTGTGCGGACCGGGTTACATACAGAAACACATAATAGCGGCTTGACTGTGAAGTCTATTAGCGTTATACTGTGAAAGCTGAAAGCTTCTTTCAGAGAAAAGTGTGCCAGCTAAAGCGTTCATTCAGACCTCCAGGTCTGATAGTTTGCAGGCGAAATATCCACTTTGATTCCAATTTGAGGAGATTACCATCTCTGTCCCCTCCACGAATTGGAGCTGGTATATGGTCAATCAAAATGAATTTCAATTCTTCAATGGAGTGACCAGCTTCAAGCCAATGTCTAGCTACTGGCTGATCAGATTTCTTAGTCAGTATAGCCTGATTTATGGCTGATCTATGTAGAGCCATTCGTATCCTTGCTGTGCGGATGGTCTTACCTACATAGTGTAGGTTGCATGGACAGTGTAATAAATATATAACATGTGTGGTTTGACATGTCAACACATGTTTAATCTTAAATATCTGGTTACCATGGGGATGTTTAAAGGTTTTGCTGACAGTCATATTTTTGCAAGTAGTGCATTTAATGCATCTATAGCAGTGGTCTCCAACCTTTTTTGGGTCGGGAGCTACTCGCGACAAAATAAACCGCCCGAAGAGCTACTAAAGTAAAAAATGTTACAAAATCTGCATAATATAAAAAAAAACACACTGCAATGCCCCAGACATAATATGGCACACACTGCAATGTCCAATATGTCACAAACATACCTCCCAACACTGTAGATAGAGGAGAAGAGACATCTGCGCGTGCCGAAGGCACGCGTCAAAAATTAGAGGGTTCAGCTACTACCGTGGAACTCCTGCGAGGCTACATCCCCCATTTTTTCCGCTATGGGGGCATGGTCAGCTCTCTAAGAGCTGTAGCCACATGGGGTGCGGCCATGGAAAATGGGGGTGTGATACACATATGCCCTCAACAGTGCAGTCCGTGATACCCATTATAAATATGCCCCGCACCGTGATGCTCCATTATACATATGCCACACACACAATGCCCATTATACATATGCCCAACAACATGATACTCCGTTATACAAATGCCCCACACCGTGATGCTCCATTATACATATGCCACACACCGTGATGCTCCATTATACATATGCCACACACCGTGATGCTCCATTATACATATGCCCCACACCGTGATGCTCCATTATACATATGCCCCACCGTGATGCTCCATTATACATATGCCACACAGTGATGCTCCATTATACATATGCCACACACCGTGATGCTCCATTATACATATGCCACACCGTGATGCTCCATTAATCATATGCCCCACACCGTGATGCTCCATTATACATATGCCCCACTGTGATGCTCCATTAATCATATGCCCCACCGTGATGCTCCATTAATCATATGCCCCACCGTGATGCTCCATTAATCATATGCCCCACCATGATGCTCCATTATACATATGCCACACCGTGATGCTCATTACACATATGCCACACAAATGATGCCCATTACACATATGCCCCACACCTTGATGCTCATTAATTAATAATCATCAAGGTATCTGGGGCATATGCCACACACATGATGCCCATTATACAAATGACCCACAGCGTGAAGCTCATTATTAATGAGCATCAAGTGTGTGGCATCATGTGTGTGGCATATGCCCCACACACCTTGATGATTATTAATTAATGAGTATCAAGGTGTGGGGCATATGTTAAATGGGCATTATTTGTGTGGCATATGTTTAATGACTCATTAAACATATGTCATACACATGATGCCCATTAAGCAGTAAACAGTTGCGCACACACAGTTTAAAAATAAATAAATTACCTAACAGAGTTAAGCAGAGGCTGTGGGGGCGTCGATAAGTGCGGCATGTTGGGGACGTCAGGAGAGGAAGCGCTACGCGGCAGGAGGTCACTGCCGCCGCCAGGTCCAGAAATGCGGCATTAACTTACTTCCTGACCTCCTGCCGCCAAGCAAGGACCCGCTGCGCGGCAGGAGGTCACTGCCGCCGCCGCCAGGTACAGAGACGCGGCATTAACTCACTTCCTGACCTCCTGCCGCCAAGCAAGGACTCGCTGCGCGGCAGGAGGTCATTGAGCTACTCTAAAACACCCGGCGAGCTACCCGTCGCTCGCGAGCGACGGGTTGGCGAACGCTGATCTATAGCATCCAGGTTGCCGTGTCATAAAATTGGACGTGGATGTAGTACTTTTGAAACCTGTGACGTCTGTGTGCATAACCATGTCCTTTATATTACGTCCCCTGGTGTAGCAGGAAAGTGGTTGTAATGACTGGAGACCAGGTAACTCTGGGTCCGTTTTAACAATGGGCCATAACGCTCGTGTAGCCCTCTGGACCACTGGGCTGGACGTGGTAAACTGTTGTTTCCAAGGTAACACCTTGGATGCTGGTTTAGTCATTTTGGACAGTAACTGAGAGCGAGGTATAGCTAATACCTCCTGCTGAGTTTTCTTTAAGGTTTTTAAATCGTAGCCTCTTTGATGGAACCGCTCCACTACAGCATTTGTAGCTGAAGTAGCTGTGTCGACAGTGCTAGAAATCCGGGCTACCCTCATAAGCTGGGATTTAGGGAGGCCTCTTTTCAAAGGTTTAGGATGGTGACTCGATGATAATAATAGGGTGTTCCGGTCGGTAGGTTTTGTATACACCTCAGTGTGGAGTCTGCCGTCTACAATGCAAACCAGAACATCCAAAAAGTTGATGCTGTGCTTTTGTATATTATACGTATACTTGATGGGTGATTCGCTGTGGTTGATTAATGTCAGGTATTCCTCCAAATAAGTGACCGGTCCATTCCACAAAAGGAACAGGTCATCAATAAATCGTACAAACATATGTACATCCTGGTTAAAGTGATGATTATTGAGGAACTTTTCTCGTTCTTCCTTGAACATAAAAACATTGGCGAAGCTAGGGGCTACCGGGCTCCCCATAGCACACCCACTCTGCTGTTGGTAATACTTGCCATCATATAAAAAATAATTTCGTTCAAGTGTTAGTGTCAATAACTCAATGAATAGGCCTTGATCTAGGATATCGATGTTATTTTCGCGTAGGAACAACGCCACTGCTGCAATGCCTTCCCTCTGTGGTATGGATGTATACAGACTGTTAACGTCCATAGTGACCAAGATGGTATTAGGTGGAAGAATGTCAAATGAATTTAGTTTAGAAAGGAAGGCTGTGGTGTCCCGTATATAGGTACTCTGTGATTGAATGAACGGTTGCAAAATTATATCCAAGAGTTTAGACACTGGTTGAAACAATGATAGGTTAGCACTGATGATGGGTCTTCCAGGCGGTTTATTGATATTTTTGTGGATTTTTGGCACTGTATACATCAGTGGAGTAACAGGATGTGGCTGTAATAAAAATGTTGCCAGAGATTGTTCAATCTGTCCGTTAAGTACTGCTTGATGTAGAAGTTTGTCCAGTTCCAGTTTGTAGTCATTAGTGGGGTCCCGTGTCAATTTGGTGTATGTCCTGGCATCTGCCAGTTGTGACTCTATTTCCTTTTTATAGTCGTCCAGATTCTGGACGACTATAGCACCTCCTTTATCCGCTGGACGTATTATTATGTGCTGGTAATCAGATAGCTGTTTAAGGGCTTGTTGTTCCATGCGGGACATATTTTGATGAATGGGAGGTAGTGCCTGATTATATTTCACTACTGCTGCGTTCACTAGACGGGAGAAAGTGGGGATAGATTTATTAGCAGAGGGGGGGTCGAAAGTTGATTTAGACCTCGAGCGGACAAAGGCTTGTATGTCCGTGGGTGTGTCATTTTGTTGTTGGTTCTGAAAATGCTCTTTGAGCCGTAGATTCCGCTCAAAGCGATATTTATCTATCTGCCATTGTAAATCATTGTGCTTATTGGTGGGGATAAACGATAAGCCCCTGTTAAGCACAGAAATCTCGGACGGGCTCAAAATATGATCGGAGAGATTGTAAATCAGGTCCTGGTCAGGGCACGAAGTTCGCGCGATCCGCGCGTTTTGCCCCCCGCGACGGGTGGTCGCCCTCTTGGGCGTTTATGAACCGCCTGTGGTCCTTCTAAAGGGACTGCAGAGCCTTGTGTGGGTTCGTCTGATTCCCTCACCCTGAAATCACTATCAGAGTTAGAGGAAGGGGCATCTCTGGAACGGTTTTCCCTACGGCGGCGGTAGTTGTTTGTACCTCCTCGATTTTGTTGGTATCGGGGTTCACCCCCCATAAGCCATCGGTAGACCTTATTCTCTTCATAGTCTCTGGTGACTGTATCCATTTTATTGGCCTTAAATTTCAATAGATCTTTTTTATACACGTCAATTTTCTGGACTAGGTTGAGTGACCATTCGGGATTTTCCATGCGTATCGTCGGTACTGAATAGGTAGTTTCAAGTGCGCTGATCTTATCTTGTACCAGTTTTAGTTCACGAGACGACTCCTCGATCACCAACAACATCAGGTCGTTGCTGCACTTGTTCAGTATCCCTATCCATTTTACACAGAAGTCCGGGTTGTACCGCCCTATAGTGGGGGTATTGCGAACCCGGAATCCTCTCGGGATAAGTTGTTGGCGATAGTATTTGGAGAGAGAGGACCCATGAAGTTGGTAGTCCACCTCTCTTTTCTTAAGATGAAATAGTTGATTCGCTATGTCGTCTAAGGATGTGTCGACCACGGTGTCGTCCTCAGTGGAATCAAACAGGATCTTTTGCGCCTGCGTTTCGTTGTAACTGTGGGTAACCCCCTTGGTGGAGGGCATAGCCCGATGACCAGAAGTGGCCTGTGTTTCCATGATGCCCCTAGCTTCGCCAATGTTTTTATGTTCAAGGAAGAACGAGAAAAGTTCCTCAATAATCATCACTTTAACCAGCATGTACATATGTTTGTACGATTTATTGATGACCTGTTCCTTTTGTGGAATGGACCGGTCACTTATTTGGAGGAATACCTGACATTAATCAACCACAGCGAATCACCCATCAAGTATACGTATAATATACAAAAGCACAGCATCAACTTTTTGGATGTTCTGGTTAGCATTGTAGATGGCAGACTCCACACTGAGGTGTATACAAAACCTACCGACCGGAACACCCTATTATTATCATCGAGTCACCATCCTAAACCTTTGAAAAGAGGCCTCCCTAAATCCCAGCTTATGAGGGTAGCCCGGATTTCTAGCACTGTCGACACAGCCACTTCAGCTACAAATGCTGTAAAGGAGCGGTTCCATCAAAGAGGCTACGATTTAAAAACCTTAAAGAAAACTCAGCAGGAGGTATTAGCTATACCTCGCTCTCAGTTACTGTCCAAAATGACTAAACCAGCATCCAAGGTGTTACCTTGGAATCAACAGTTTACCACGTCCAGCCCAGTGGTCCAGAGGGCTACACGAGCGTTATGGCCCATTGTTAAATCGGACCCAGAGTTACCTGGTCTCCAGTCATTACAACCACTTTCCTGCTACACCAGGGGACGTAATATAAAGGACATGGTTATGCACACAGACGTCACAGGTTTCAAAAGTACTACATCCACGTCCAATTTTATGACACGGCAACCTGGATGCTATAGATGCATTAAATGCACTACTTGCAAAAATATGACTGTCAGCAAAACCTTTAAACATCCCCATGGTAACCAGATATTTAAGATTAAACATGTGTTGACATGTCAAACCACACATGTTATATATTTATTACACTGTCCATGCAACCTACACTATGTAGGTAAGACCATCCGCACAGCAAGGATACGAATGGCTCTACATAGATCAGCCATAAATCAGGCTATACTGACTAAGAAATCTGATCAGCCAGTAGCTAGACATTGGCTTGAAGCTGGTCACTCCATTGAAGAATTGAAATTCATTTTGATTGACCATATACCAGCTCCAATTCGTGGAGGGGACAGAGATGGTAATCTCCTCAAATTGGAATCAAAGTGGATATTTCGCCTGCAAACTATCAGACCTGGAGGTCTGAATGAACGCTTTAGCTGGCACACTTTTCTCTGAAAGAAGCTTTCAGCTTTCACAGTATAACGCTAATAGACTTCACAGTCAAGCCGCTATTATGTGTTTCTGTATGTAACCCGGTCCGCACAGATCTGACTGGTGGCCGGGGACGGCGTCCTGTACTGTTGCTTGGCAACCTAGTCGGGACTGACGTCAGTGAGCTGCGCCCCTCCTTCGTGAGGGGATGCGACTCACACCCGGCTGCTGGAAGGATCCAGGACGGGTATGTATATATATCTCTGTTGTCTCGCCGCCGAGCGAGTTTGTGTTCTCGCCGCCGTGCGAGTTATTGTTACAATGTGCAGTCTTGACAAAAGTGCTTGCGGGCACTGAAACGTCGACCTTTTTGCACATGTATTGATTGACGTTTATATATAAATATTTTCATGACCAAGACCCCCTGAGTGACGCGGATTATTATCTACATTTTTATATATATATATATATATATATATATATATATATATATATATATATATATATATATATATATATACAGGTCGGGTATCCCGTATCCGGGCATCCCGTATCCGAATTATTCCAAAAACCGTGGTTTTTGTAGTCCACCTGTAAAAAGAATGTTAAAAGAAAACACACACAGAAAAGTAAAACTTTATTACATACACACACACACATCTCACTTTTACACCCACATACTCACCGATCCAGGATCCAGCGCTGGTCTCCCTTCTGCAGAGTCGGCTACCCCCGCACTGACAGCGGGGACAACCGGCTTTCTCAGATGGAGCTAACAGCTTCAGGTCGCGCTGTCCCAGCACGACACAGGCTGAGAGCGTGATTGGGCGATGCGTCTCCATGGAGACGCATAGTGCGGGGGTAGCCGGCTCTGTAGAAGGGAGACCAGCGCTGGATCGGTGAGTATGTGGGTGTAAAAGTGAGATGTGTGTGTGTGTATGTAGTATAGTTTTACTTTTCTGTGTGTGGTTTTTCTTTTAACATTCTTGTTACAGGTGGACTACAAGTCCCAGCGGGCCCATTAATGCCTGCATGCTGGGACTTGTGGTTCTCCAAGTCCCAGCCTGCGGGGGACTTGGAGAACCCCATCAGGATTGAAAGATTTAACCCCATCAGGCCGGCGTCCACTGGCCAGGGACGCCGGTGACAGGCCCGGGCTTCAGCCCTGGGCGGGTGAAGCCTGGGGGGGGACCCCTTTATTGGGGGGGGGTTCCCCACTCCTCCAGGTACCCCGTCCAAGGCTGACCAGCCACGGTGCTCATGGTACGGCCGGGGGACCTTATGTAAAATGTGTCCCCCGGCTGTGGCATGACACTGCGGGCTGTTGGAGCCCGGTGCTGGTTTCAAAATACGGGGGACCCCCAGATTTTTTGTCCCCCGTATTTTTGGAACCAGGACCAGTCCAAGAGTCCTGGGCTGGTTTCAGAAATACGGGGGACCCCTACGCTTTTTGTCCCCCGTATTTTTGGAACCAGGTCCGGCTCAATGAGACCGGGACTGGTTATGCTCAGGAGGGGGGACCCCACGCAATTTTTATTTTTATTTTTTATACAAACCCAAAATCGCACATAAGCTCAAATTTGCACATTTTCATGCCTAAAAATCGCACATTTTCATGCCGAAAATTCGCCCATTATCGCACTCAATCGCACTTTTCTTGCCGGAACACGCACCTCATTAAATATGTGAATCCAAGGCAAAAATGCGATTTAAAAAAAGTGCGATAATGGGCAAAAACTGACGTGCGAAAAACTCTCATCCCATAGAATGTCACCCGTAGTGTGAAAGGGGGTCTGTTACTAAAATCCCGGGAGTGACCTGAAAACCTGGCCAAAATCCTGGGTAGTATGTCTAAAAGGGGTATAAGCAATTTGCTTAGTGGGCTATTCTGCGTAAGAAAATCGCATCGCATTGCATCGCATCTCATGTCCCGAGTTAGTGCTGTGCGATGCGATTTCCTAAGTAATTTATTCACAGCTTTCTTGCCGCGTGTTATTTGCATCACATGCGATCGCACCTCACACAAAATCGCATGCAATTTTATAGGGTGCGATGCCATTAACTTTACTATACACTTCTATGCCATGCAATGAGATTTTAGGCACCCCCCACTATCCACGCCACCCCGAAGCGTGGCAAGCGCAGCGAGCCCCGCAAGGGGTGTCGTAATGTGTCCTCCCGACCTTTTCATACCCCCACTATCCACGTCGGCGTGGAGGTGATTTTATATAGTGTGGCAAGCGCAGCGAGCCACTGAGTCCGAAGCGTGGCGAGCACAGTGAGCCCAGCGAGAGGACGTGTAATACATGTAAAGTAATTCGCATCCGTTCGCCACGCTTCGGGCTCGGTGGCTCGCTGCGCTCACCACGCTATATAAAATCAACTCCACGCCGATGTGGATAGTGGGGGTATGAAAAGGTCGGGATGACGCGTTCGACGCCCCTTGCGGGGCTCGCCACGCTTCGGGGTGGCGTTGATAGTGGGGGTGTTTTAGGAACACATTCACACCTGCCATATCATACATCTGACACAGTAATGACGACATGTGTTAACGATTAACTTGAAATTTACTTAATAATAAAGATATCACATTAATTAATTACAGTTATAACCAGAAATTAAGTAAAAGAACATGAATAATTACAATTAATTAATAAAAACACAATAATAACAGAGTCACTCTTCACACTCTTTGTTGGCCTTCGGAAGCAACGCAAGTGCATGCAGAATGCAGAGAAATGCATTAGAAGGTGGGTGTCACAATCCTGCCTGTAGTCTGTGTATTTGATCTGTCATACCTGCTTTTCAGTCCTGTGTAGCCCAGCCTGCTGCAGTTAGGCTATCAGGGCCTGTGCTAGTAATGAGCACCTGGGGGAGTGCTAATTCAGCCATTAACTCCATAGTTACTGGTGGAGTAGAATCATTCAAGCTCCCTATTTGGGATACGGTCGTATTGTCGACCCGACTCAGGTCGACAGTCATTAGGTCGACACCGTTGGGTCGACAGGCAACAAGTATGAAGGTCGACAGGTGTCTAGGTCAACATGGGACAAGGTCGACATGCTAAAAAGGTTGACAAATGCGTTAGGTCGGCATGGGTTAGGTCGACAGGTCGCTAGGTCGACATGGGCTTTTCACTGTTTTTTGAGCCGACATGTGACAACAAGCGGTATTTCATGCCCTACCATCCACTAGGGCATGGTGGGAGAAGAAAATAGTGTGCCCGAAGCATTGCGACCGAAGCAAGCTTTGCGAGGGGCTGCGGTTGACTTCCAACTGTGTTCAAGTCGACTGTGTCGACACTCGGGTACAAAAAAAAACAGTGAAAAAACCCATGTCAACCTCATGACCTGTCGACCTTCACCCATGTCGACACTGTCGACCTAGCTGTCTGTCGACCCAACGGTGTCGACCTAATGACTGTCGACCTAAGTCGGGTGAACAATACGATCCACACCCCCCTATTTACCCTGTTGGCCTCATTCAGAGACTGTTCCAGGTTTTTTCTATTCCCAATCACCCGGCTGCCCAATCAGTGCTGCTCTAAGGGGTTATCCTCTCAGATCTGGAAGCACACCTTGCTTGTGCATCGTTGCTACTAAGCTCCATGCTGTAGGATCTCTCTCTGAGCAGGCTCCCAAGTCCTGAACCACTCTGGCTGCAAGCTCCTGTGCACCGCTGAACTTCAGTTACCTGCACCTTTGGTCACCTGCTACCTGCACCGCTGACCTTCAGTTACCTGCAACTGACTATTACAGACTCTGATATTCCTCTTTCCTCAAAGTAATCATCTGTGCCATTATTCCCATTGTGCAATAAACTTCATTCATCATATTTACGTGCCTCTGAGTCAGCTAGACACCAAGGTCACTCCCGAGTCCCAATCCTCAATTGTGACAGTGGGTGTGTGATTGTTCTGCATCCAAGCAGCGTTATACCAGTTGCGCATTAATAACCAATTAAATCTAAAAAATCCTAATCAATTTTTCTCGTCTTTCTTTTTTGAGCTCTGTCCTCAAAAACAAGAATAAAAATATTTTGCTCTTATTTAAATTTAATTTTAAAATGAAGAACAAACAGCTTGGACCAAATATTCCCGCACCAGCTGCTGCCATCATTCATGCTGACGTATATGGTACTACTACTCATACTAACGCCGTTGCTGATGCTCATCCTCAAACCGGTCAAGGAGAGAAAAAGTAAGTCTGATCCTCCTATAGCTGAAAGAATGAAAATTGCCAGAATGCCATTCACATCACGCAGTGGCAAGGAGAGACTCCGGCCTTGCCCTCTATTTCTGACTCAGACTTGGGAATCTGCAGCTGCCAGTGAGGCATCTCATGCATCTGACAAAGAAAGACCTTGTCATTCCGCTTTCCTAAGTGAGAAAACAGGCCAAACCACTAAGTCATCAAAATAAACTGTGCATCTAGGAACAGCAATGTCACAAAGCACTGAGGGGAGTCCAAGTGTATCCTTGATTGCTACCTGTGACCATAGTCTCTCAGGGAAGCCACCTTCCACTCCCAATGAGTTATAGCAAGAGGATGGGGGTTGACTTGTGTAGCAGACGATGGCACTACTGAGGAATTGGATATTGAGGATGAGGATGTTGTGTGTGCAAGTAAGGCACAAGTGGAACCATCTGTTGGACATGATAAGACTGCCATTGTCATGCCTGGTCATAGGACCAACAAATGCACATCTTATGTGTGGAATTAGTTTCGCACCAATTCAGAAAACATTTGCCAAGCCATCTGTAGCCTTTGTGGAAACAAAATAAGTCGAGGTAAGGACATATAGCATCTTGGAACATCTACCCTATTACGCCATCTGCAGCGAGCTCATGGGAAGTATAGGGATGTTTTCAAACTTGGTGCTGAAAAATTAACATCAACAAGAAGTCCAGCATCAAATGTGTCCCTTCTCTTTAGTGGACCCCACCACTTGCGATCTCCACTACCCTCACCCTCACCCTCAACTTCCGTATCCTCAGTTATGACCAGGGATGGTTCTTCTGATACTACTGTTGTGCTAGAAGAATCCTCCCCTTTTCATGATTCTGCAGAAGAATACTTGATCGAAAGGCTTACTGTTACTGCTGCTGCTGCTGGGGGTAGTTCTTCAACCCAGAAGTGTCCCAAGAAAACCCATTATACTACTTTGAATAAACAACTGACTGTTCAGCAGTGCTTGGCGAGAAAAAACAAGTATGTCAGTTCTCACCCAGTGGCACAGGGGATCACAGAAGCCATGACTGCCTTGAGAGTATTGGATGTGCATCCAATATCTGCCATTAATTGTGTGGGTTTCACACAATTAATGGAGGATGCGTGTCCCCGGTACCAGATTCCACCTCAGTTCTATTTCATCCGGAAAGCCATTCCTGAGCTGTACCAGGACATCAGGTCTAAAGTAATCCATGGCCTGAAAAGTGGGGTTGGAGACATTGTCCACTTAACCACGTATATGTGGACAAGCGGCAGTGGAAAGACCAAGGATTAAATGACTGTAACAGCCCACTGGGTGGTTGAATCCCCTCCAGCAGCAGCAGCAGTAGGATCTAACAAGCATCACCAGCTCATTCATACTAGGCAGGCTACTCTATGTATCACCGGATTTACTAAGACGCATACCACTGAGAACCTCTTGGAAAAACTGAGAGATGTCATAGCGACATGGCTTACCCCAGTTATCTGAAATTTATAATTTCAGATAACACCAGTAATATCGTGAAAGCATTACAGCTGGGTGAATTCAAACACATCCCCTGTTTTGCTCACAAGATCAACTTAGTGGTTCAGGAATTTTTAAGGAATGACAAGGGTGTGCAAGAGATGCTGTGGGTTGCACAAAAAAATTTGGGGCATTCCACAACAGCGTGCAAGAGATTGCAGCAGCTGCAAGATGAATTTAATCTGCCATTCCATCAACTGAAGCAGGAGGTGCCAACAAGGTGGAACTCCACCCTGTATATGCTTCAGCGGATGGAAGAACAGCAGAAAGCCATTCACAGCTATACAACAAACCATGACTTTGGGAGAGGAGGGGACGGGAGGGGAGATGTACCTTAGCCCAGCACATTGAAAACTCATATCTGTGCTGTGCAAGATGCTGAAACCCTGTGAAGTGAGTGCCAAGACTGCTATTTTGAGCCAGGTGGTTCCCTTAATTAGGCTTTTGGAGAATCAATTTGCGAAATTGAAGGAGGAGATCAAACAAGGCCCATGCGCAAAATATGCTGGACTTGTAGATCAACTCCTTTTTTTGTCTTCGACAAGATACACGGGTTGGCAATATGTTGAGAGCGGAACACTACATTTGGCAACCATGCTTGATCCGAGGTTCTGTGCTGTGTCTTTCTTTCCAACTGACACAGATCTTACTACATGCAAAGAGCTCCTGGTGAGCAAGTTGGCAGCTGAAGTGACGTCTCCTCTTTCAATTTCGCATGAATCTGCCCGTAAAAAACTGTATTTTCCAAAAACATCTAGTGGGGGTGAAAAGCAGTCCACAAAACATCTGATTGGGTTTAAGTGATTTGACCAGTATCAGTGACACTTCTAGCGTGAATACTCCATCAGAGACAGTCACCATGCAGAGTTAGTGGAGGACTATTTTCAGGACAACGTCATTGTTGGCATGTCAGAGAGTCCTTTCACACACTGGAAAGAAAAAAACAATAAGAAGCCCCTTATACAGGCTGGCTTTGTATTACTTAAGCTGCCCACTCTCCAGTGTGTACTCGGAGAGAGTGTTCAGCACTGCTGTGGCGCAACTATTAATTATGTGGTCCCTACTGAAAATGTTGGCAGCATCCCCCCTAGTAGGGTTAACAACCCCCCCATAGGGTTAACAACCCCCCAGTAGTGTTAACAACCCCCCCCCCCCCCATGCAGCCGGTACCTCCTGCCGCATCTGTCTTGCGGGTCCCGGCTCTCCCGTCTCCTGCTGCTTATTAAAAAAAGTGACATTTGGAAAATGGCTGCCCCATACTGCAGACCGTTTTTAAGATTGCTAGAGGAGGCCGCCGCCTCCTCTAGCATCCTCAAAAACTGTCTTTCGTAAGGGGGCAGCCTTTTTCCAAATGTCACTTTTTTAAAAGCAGCAGGAGCCGGGAGAGCCGGGACTCGCAAGACAGAATCACCGGCGGCAGGGGCCCACACCTTCTCCAGCGGCAGCCCCCCCCCCCGGCGCCCACACCTTCTCAGCGCCTCCCCGCTACCGCGGGGGCTGCGTGGCTATAGTTACGCCACTGGGTGGGAACCTTGAGAGTGATCAGCGTCGGTGGCTACTTCCTCAAAATGTTGAAAAAATTATGTTCATAAAAATGAACTACACATTTCACAAGGAAGATCTTTCCCACCAATTCCATCGCAAAACACACACATCGCTTATGTAGGATTCCAGCAGTGATTAACTGATATTGTGTGATGATGAGGACTCCAAGGATGTACACACTGATGAGAGTGAAGATTAGGATGGTGAATGATGACATCTGTCAGTCTGTACCTTATTGTGGGGGCCCAACGTCACAGGTTTGGCAGTCACTCTGGCTGAAATGACTGGTCTGTCAAGTGTGCAATGTCAACCTAAAGGTGGCTGGGTGGGCGGGCCCAGGGACAATTCCAACTTACACCTCTTTTTTTGCCATTATGTGCATTTTGGGGCCTACTTTTTCAAACTGCCATCCTGTCTGCTATTCACAGAGCTGAGCAATGAGATTATTATATGGATCGCTTTTCGTCCTGAAATTAAATTATTACATGAAGGATGCACTATATTTTTGGATCATTGCTTCTTTTATTGTGGGTGGGCCCAGTGGCAATTACATCTTGCACCTCTTTTTTGCCATTATGTGCTTTTTGAGGCCTACTTTTTCAAACTGCTATCCTGTCTGCTAATCACAGAGCTGAGCAATGAGATTATTATATGGATCGCTTTTCGTTATTATAAAACTGATGCACTATATTTTTGGATCATTGCTTCTTTTATTGTGGGTGGGCCCAGTGGCAATTTCATCTTGCACCTCTTTTGCCATTATTTGCTTTTTGGGGCCTAGTTTATTTTTTTTTTTAGGCGGCTTATTGGGTATTAAACTGATAAAAACAGATACACACTTGCAGAACAAGTCAGTGCTGCACGAAACGCCCACTGCTCCTTGGCTGAACATCGTAAACACGATCAAGCCAAATAGGGGTCTTTTTGGGGCCTAGTTTTTCAAACTGCCATCCTGTCTGCCACTGCAGTGCCACTCCTAGATGAGCCACGTGTTTGTGCCGCACACTTGTGTGGCTTAGCATAGTTATCCAGCTACCTGGGTGCAACCTTTTGCCCTAAAAACAATATTGTGAGGTGTAAAGTGGTCAAAATTGTCTGGAAAGGGCTGGAAATGAATGTTATTTTGACCGTTTTTCAAAAAAATCCAAATCCAAATCTCCGCGACGAATCCAAATCTTCGGCCCCAGTGCTCATCTATAGTTAAAATGTTTGATAAAATGTTATATCAGTGATTTTTTTTCTTGGCATAATCAAGTAATTTAGCCACACATGTTTCTCGTGGCTCCCACGATTTTCTGTAAGTAATATACAGTCCAGCGGCTTCACTAGCAAGTGGCAGGATGCCCGAGGGTAAAAAAACTATGGGACAGGTATGAGTGGGACAAGTGTTTTTAGAATTGCAGGTGGGAGTAATCAGTCCTTTTTTTAATACTGGGAGGGTAACAAGTTAACCACTGGTGTAGGGGGCGCAATGGATAAGAGGTGCTCTGCCAAGCTGCAGTGTGGAAAAGGGGGGTAGACAGCCCCCGTTAGGATACAAGAGAAACACAGGGGTACACTGCGCTAAATATCAACAATTCTAAAAGAATAACAATATAGTGCCAATTGGATGAAAGAATAGTGGAATATTTATTAAAAACAATAAAACGTCGAAAAGACCCATTTTTCCCCCCAAAAAGGGGGGAGGGGTATTTAAAAGAAGAGGAATATATGGTGTAGTCCAGTTCATACGGTAAGTGTTTTTAGTTGAAGCCATACATCGATGGGTCCATCCTATATTGTCTCCAAGATAAAAAACTGATTATTTGTATCCAATGTGTCCAGAGTGGTTATGGGACAGGATTTTTATGGAGTAGCACTCTCCTGGTGTAGTACCTATATCCTGATTAGGGCAAGTAGTGGCCCCAGATGGAAGGCACCAGGTGATTGCTGGCAGTCACAAATTGGATTGCAAAGAAGGAGACTGGTCCGGATCCAAGTAGTGGTATACAGTGAAGTTTAAGAACTGCATGGAGGTATTCCTCTGATCCACCAACGCGTTTCGCCAGGTCTCTGGCTTTATCAAGGTGTGATAAAGCCAGAGACCTAGCGAAACGTGTTGGTGGATCAGAGGAATACCCCCATCCAGTTCTTAAACTTCACTGCATACCACTACTTGGATCCGGACCAGTCTCCTTTTGGCAATCCAATTTGTAACCGCCGGCAATCATCTGGTGCCTCCCATCTGGGGCCTCTACTTGCCCTAATCAGGATATAGGTACTACACCAGGAGAGTGCTACTCCATAAAAATCCTGTCCCAAAACCACTCTGGACACATTGGATACAAATAATCAGTTTTTTTTATCTTGGAGACAATATAGGAATGGACCCATCGATATATGGCTTCAACTAAATACGGTACCGTATGAACTGGACTACACCATATATTCCTCTTTTTATAAATACCCCCCCCCCCCTTTTTGGGGAAAAAGAGGTCTTTGACGTTTTATGGTTTTTAATAAATATTACACTTTTCTTTCATCCAATTGGCACTATATTGTTATTCTTTTAGAATTGTTGATATTTAGCGCAGTGTACCCCTGTGTTTCTTTTTTTTTTAAATAGCCTTAAATTGACCTAAATATGTACCCACATTTTATGAGCACATTTATTTTACACAAAAAAACTTGCTTTCTTGCTTTCTATCTTTTATTCAGTGTTTTTAATGCATATTGCAGCAATTTAACACATTTTCATTGCCCAAAATACAGTGCTTTGCAAAAGCATTCACCCCCTTGGCATTTTTTCATGTTTTGTTGCCTCCTGGAACTAAAAAGGATTGTTTGACGGTTTGCATAATTTAATTCACAGAACATGTGTACAACTTGGAAGATGTTATTTTTTTTTTATTGTGAATCAAACAACAAATAGAACAAAATAACAGAAAACTTCAGCGTGCATAACCATTCACCCCCCTGAAGTCAGCATTTTGTAGAGCCACCTTTTGCGGCAATTACAGCTGCAAGTCGCTTGGATAAGTCTCTAGAAGCTTGCCACAACTTGCCGCTTGGAATTTTGCGCCTTCCTCAAGGCAAAACTGCTCCAGCTCCATCATGTTGGATGGTTTCTGCTGGTGAACAGCAATCTTCAACTCTGACCACAGATTCTCAGTTGGATTGAGATGAGGGAGAAAATTTAATAAAATGAGAGATTTAGAAAGTGAGAGATTTGGCAAGAAGTCTCCAGTTGTTGTTGTTTTTTAAAGCGGCAATCATTTTCACTGCAAAATCTGTTTGATTTTGCAGTGTAAATGATTGCCACTTTAAAAAAAACTGTAGATTTCTTACCAAATCTCTCACTTTCTGAATCTCTCATTCTATTAAATTTCAACCCTGGGATTTCACTAGGCCATTCCAACACATTTAAATGTTAATAAACCACTCAAGTGTTACTTTAGCAATGTGCTTCAGGTCATTGTCCTGCTGGAAGATGAACCTCTGTTCAAGCTTCAAATTACATGCAGACTGAAACAGGTTTTGCTCAAGAATATCTGTTTATTAGTTCCAGGGTTGGACTGGCCCACAGGGGAACAGGGGAAACCCCCGGTGGACCCCATTGCCTGGGGGCCCCACTTCCTTTTGGGGCTATGGTGTATTTTCAGTGCATTGCCATTATTTATCTGATATATTATCATGCATGCACTAGCAGTGTTTACTATACATACATTGACATTGTACTCTCTAGGTGTTAGCCAAATCTCTGTGGCAGCTGGTCACACCCCCTCTAGAGATTAGCCACACTCCTAATAAATGGCGCCTATCACTGCATTTCCTGGTGGGCCCTTCATGTCCCAGTCTGACACTGATTAGTACCATCCATCTTTCCCTCGACTCAAATCAGTTTCCCAATCCTGTTGAAAAACCTCTCAACAGCATGATGCTGCCACCACCATGTTTCACTGTGGGCGGTATTCAATGAGGCTGATTCGCCAGGTTTTTATGGCGATTTTGTGCTGTAAGGCGAATTTCTGACTAAAACGGGGAATCACCCTATTCAATGACCAGATGGCGAATACATTTCAAAGTTTTTTAGCCATGATTCACCGAGTAGCAATCGCTATCTTTTTGTGGTGAAGTGGAAGGTGAACTTTTAAAATAAAGTGTTTTGTTTTTTACAATTGGTGTCAAAAAATCTGGAATTTTATTCTGAGGAGGGGCATGCTATTTTTATTCATGTGCTGTAAGCACATGAATATATATTTAATTTAAAAAAAAAAATATATTTTTTTATTTTTTTACACAGACCAGCCAGCAGGGGGCGCCGGAGCCGAGCCGCTCATTACATATTCATATATTCACTTCACCTGATCATTACATATGCATGATCGGGTGTAGTGAATACCTGCTCCCCTGCTGGCACCCCCGGGGGGGCAGCCTGTGCTACCTGGCACCCGGAGAGCCCACCTCCCCCCCACAAACGTTCTGGGGCAGGCAGGGAGACTTCCATCTCCCTGCCTGCCACCGTCCTCAGGCTCCATGCGGAGTCCGCCGCAGGAGCTCAAATTCGCCGGTCAGGGGCAGCGAGCCCCTGACTCGTTGAATACCGGAGCGGGCGAGGCTCCGGAACGCAGCGAGCAGTGGCGAATGTGCAGCGAATCCTAAACAGGATTCGCTGCACGTCGCCAGTATTCACATTGAATACTGCCCTGTGTCTCATCTGACCAGAGCACCTTCCTCCATACATTTGGGGAGTCACCCACATGCATTTTGGATAACTCAATACAGGCCTTCTTATTTTTAACACTAAGTAATGGCTTTTGGTACTTCTGTATTTGCAGGGCGCCCACTAAGCTATTTGCTTAGTGGGCTATTCTGCGTAGTGAAATCGCATCGCATGCAATTATGCGATACTATGCCATGCGATTTTCCTTAGTTAATTTTTAGTGCACGCCTGCCCGCGGATCGCATTGCATGCCATTTGCGGTGCGATCCGATTTTTCATTGTATAAGCACCCATGCAATGAGATGTGATGGTACTTCATTTTAAAAGCACCCATGCATACCCTCACTATCCACGTCACCCTGAAGCGTGGCAAGCGGAAGCGGTTACACGTCCTCCCGACCTTTTCATACCGCCACTATCCACATCTGCGAGTAGATTTTATAAAGTGTGGCGAGCGCACGTGGATTACTTTACATGTATTCCGCATCCGCTCGCCATTCTTCGGGCTCGGTGGCTCGCTGCGCTCGCCACACTTTAGAAAGTCAACTCCACACCGACGTGGATAGTGGGTGTATGAAAAGGTTGGGAGGATGTGTAACCGCATCTTCTTGCGGGGCTCGCTGCACTCGCCACGCTTCCAGGTGCCGTGGATAGTGGGGGTGTGCATGGGTGCTTTTAAAATGAAGTACCATTACATCTCAAAGCATAGGTGCTTATACAATAAAAAATTGCATTGCATCGCACTGCAAATGGCATGTGATGCGATCCGCGGGCAGGGGTGCACTAAAAATTAACTAAGGAAAATCGCATAGCATAGCACCGCAAAATTGCATGCGATGCGATGCAATGCAATTTTCCTACGGTGCCGTACGTAGGTAAATTGGGCGCCCTGAAAATACACAAGTACCTGGCTTTTTTGTGGCCATTCTTCCATAAAGCCCAGCTCTGTGGAGTGCACGGCTTATTGTGGTTCCAGGCTCAGATACACCAGTCTCTGCTGTGGAACTCTGCAGCTCCTTAAGGGTTACCTTTGGTCTCTGTGCTTCCTCTCTGATGAATGCCCTCCTTGCCTGGGCTGTGAGTTTTGGTGGGCAATCCTCTCTTGTGCTGCTTTCAGACCCCATAACTGGCTTGGACCCTGTATTTGAAAATGCTTCCAAATAAACGGGTCTGCCAGGTGAAACCCCTTTCACATGCTTATATTACTGTTTAAATGCTGTTTTTTTACATAATCCTGTTTCAGTGTACCTGGCAGATCAGTTTTTGGAAACTTTTCAAATACAGGGTCAAAGCCAGTGTGGTCTTAGGCAGCCCCCCCCCCCCCCCTCCTACCTGGATAGCCAGCCTGTAATCCAGGCAACATGTGTCCATGCCTCGCTGTGGAGAGGGGAGCCGGGATCAGATGCTGCAGCAGGGAAGACGAGACCCCGGTCAGGGGGTGATGATATGGGTTGCAGGGGGCAGGCACTCCTCCAGTCTCCCCAGTGCCACACAGTGCAGGGTCCCTTCGGGGAATGTGAAATGAGCGGCGGGGTCCCTGCGGTGCTAGTTCTCATCCGCTGCAGGGACCCCGCCGCTCATTTCACATTCTCCGAAGGGACACTGAACTGTGTGGCACTGGGGAGACTGGAGGAGTGCCTGCCCTCTGCAGCCCGTATCATCACCCCAGGACCGGGATCTTGTCTCCCCTGCTGCAGCATCTTATCCAGGCTCCCCTGTCCACAGCGAGGCATGGACACAAGTTTACAGGCTGGCTGTCCAGGTATCAGGGGAGGGACGGACCAGTATGGGGTCCGAAATACTGTTTCAGACCCGTTCAGACCACAAAAAAACGGGTCTGAAAGGGGTAGGACCCTGCTTTTTTTACCGTTTCCAAAAAACTTTTTTTGGGAACTGTAAAATCACTCTGCACCTTTCAGACGGCACAGATTACCATTTTAAAATGGTTAAAAATCTGCAAAATACCGGTTTTTTTTTAGTGTGGTCTGAATGGGGCATTGGTAGGTTTGCTGTGGTACCATGTTTTTTCCATTTGAGGATGATGGATTTAATAGTGCTCAGGGGAGTGATCAAATATTTGGATATTTTTTTATAACCTAACCCCCTATCTTGTACTTCTCAACAACTTTGTCCTTGACTTGTTTGGAGAGCTCCGTGGTCTTCATGGTGTGATACCTTTTGCTTAATGGTTTTGCAGCCTTTGGGGCCTTTCAGAAAAGGAGTGTTTATACTGACAGATCATCGGGGTTATTTTAGTTCACTCTTTCTGACAAATTCCTTCTTAGATGGACAAAACCATGTCCACTGCAGGGGGCAGATGTAACTTGTGCAGATAGAATTAGATTTGGGTGAGTTATTTTGTTTCTGTGCAGGGTAAATACTGACTGCTTTATTTTTAAACTGCAATATAGATTTCACTTTGAAGTAAAACCCCACCCAAATCTAATTCTCTCTGCACAAGTTACATCTGCCCCCCTGCAGTGCACATGGTTCTGTCCATCTAAGAAGGAATTTGTCAGAAAGAGTGAACCAAAATAACCCCCTATGTGACACTTAGATTGCTCACAGGTAGACTTAATTTAACTAATCATGTGACTTCTGAAGGTAATTGGTTGCACCAGAACTTTTGAGGGGCTTAATAACAAAGGGGGTGAATACATATGCACATGCCAAATTTCAGATTTTTATGTTTAAAATTTTTTTTAATATATTTTTCTCACTTCACTTCACCAACTTTCAGATAAAAAAAAAAAACATTTAAATTATAGGTTGTACTGTAACAAAATAGGTCAAAAGCCAGAGGGGTGAATACTTTTGCAAGGCACTGTATTTTGTTATGTCCTCTAATATACTTCTATACTGGTATCATATATTATTGTGCCATTTTTGGGGTTACAAAACCATGTGCACTGCAGGTGGGGCAGATGTAACATGTGCAGAGAGAGTTAAATTTGGGTGGGGTGTGTTGAAACTGAAATCTAAATTGCAGTGTAAAAATAATGCGGCCAGTATTTACCCTGCACAGAAACAAAATAACTCGCACAAATCTAACTCTCTAAATCTAACTCTCTCTATACATGTTACATCTGCCCCACCTGCAGTGCACATGGTTTTGACCATTTTGAGAACAAATTTGTACTGCGATCAGATCTGAAAAAGGGCCTATTTACAACAGATTCTCTTTTTTCAGGTTCTACAGTATATGGCATAAATGTATTTTTTTTTTTTAGCATATATAGGGTGAAATTTATTAGGATGAGAGATTCAAGTGAGAGATTTGGTAAGAAATCTCCAGGTTTTTTTAAAGTGGCAATCATTTACACTGCAAAATCAAACTGGTGTTTCAGTGTAAATGATTGCTGCTTTAAAAAAACTGGAGATTTCTTACCAAATCTCTCACTTTCTGAATCTCTCATCCTATTACATTTCACCCATAGTGTTCATTCTAGCACCCGCTATCTTTAAAAACCCATGCAGTTCCTGTTCCCTGCCTGGGGTGTCGCTGTCTGCTGTGGTGTTTCTAGCACAGGTCTGGTTTGCATATCAGTGTTGATATACAGAACAAACTATGCTAGAAGCACTGCAGCAGACAGCGACCCCCCAGGCAGGGAAGAGGAACTTAATGGGTTTTCAAAGATAGCGGGTGTTAGAATGAACACTAACATATGCTTCTTGGTATGCTGTTTATGGTGCAAAGTTTTTGGATCTTTAAGACTAAAGGTAACTGATCCTAAATTATTTTTGGGAAGCTTTGCCGGGAGCAAAATCATACCTTTCTAGTTTTGCATATACATAAAATGATCCTGCGCTATAAAACTCATGCAAATAATAATAAGTGCTTTGTTTTAGTTGTATTTGCAATGCACATTTAGAAATTCGGTTTACACTATACTGTATATTTAAGAGTAAACCATATTTAAAAACCATTTTAGTTCACAAATGAACAATTTTGTAGTCAATGCAAATCCACATACATTTTATTATTACAGAACCTTCGCAGGGAGACAATGGCATGACAATGAGGGAGCACTTTTACTATATAATGTATAACTTCCTTCCATTTTCCCAGACTTCCATCCTGTAGCTCTAGTGCATGACCTCATGGAAAATAAGAATTGACATTAACTACAAAGACTGAATACACATCCGGAGCAGAGAGACTTCCGTGTAATGTATTACTGTTTACTGTTTTGATCCCTCTTATTTAATCAGATGTTACAGTGAGAGAGGTTGAGCATGTTTTCCTTCCCTTTGTTCATCCACTGTCAGTAAATCAAAAGAACACTACATCTACCAACAAACTCAGACCTCTTGTTCCAGGTGCTAGGTATTATTTTATTATCCGGTGCTGAGCTTTTAAAGTATCGGAAATAAATATCATGTAGAAAGTATTTATACTGTAATTTCCGGAAGGGTCATAAACTGTGAGTTTCAGTGACTCTCATCTCTTTACCTGACTTCTCATATAATTTAACACACTTGTCTTGTGTATGAATTAAATTTTTTGCATGTAGATGCAAAAGTGGGCTCCCTGTTGTGATAGGAACTCCTCCCGTTGAACAATGCTAACCTTTGTATTAGGGATGTGCAGATCCGGATTTACCCGGAACTCAAAATGGGATCTTATTGGCTATCAGCTGTCACATGTTTTGGCACTTAAAGAATGTGAAAGCCGGATAGCCAATAAGATCCCATTTTGAGATCTGGGTAAATCCGGATCTGCACATACCTACTTTGTATAATGCCAGCACATAAGAGCATTTACTATAATTTAAATGCTCAAGTTAAATTAAATAAACTATCCATCATGTAATTTAGAGAAAGTATTGGTCAGGCCACCCCTAGGCACAATATTTATGGGTGCCCACTCCCTCCTGGGATTCTGGCCAGATGTCGAACTCTCCTGCAAACAGTTTTCGTATTGCCTTTTGCAACCTAAAACCCTTCTCTTTTGTACTCCCAGATTGCTCCAGACTCTCTCTACACAAACCTAATCTCCCTGGGCTCTGGGTTGCACATGTGCCTACTCTTAAGACTACCCATGGTGCATCATGGAGGAGGTAGTCATTTTTTTTGTGTCCAAATACAATGAATTGGGGCACTGAAAAGTTTTGATGTAGGAGGACTGTTGTGCCTTCTCCAGATAGTGGCTCCCCTATGCACATGCCCCAAGGTTACTGGGCACATGAAATATACTGTATATAAAGGCAAACAGTGAGTAAAATCTGTAGGCCTCCCTCCTCCAGATGTTAGTCCATGACATTGCTGCACATGAGCTAAGTGCTCTGTGGTCACAGCTCAGCTAGGCAGATGGGGTACAGGCCAAAAAGCTCTAAATCAGTCCGCCTAAAATAAAACATTGATCCTTTAGGTGAAGGGGAGAAAAGTCCAGGCACTTAGAAAACTCCACTTAGTGTGCATTTAGTTTAGGGGAAAAAACTAGGCTTTCTTTGACCCAAGTCAAAGAATCAGAGAGTCTCCTCCCTTTTGGTTTCAAAAGTGGAACGGTTTGACAAGGTACTTGCTGGCACAAGTTCATAATACTTACACAACAAATCGGACACCTACACTTGTATATTATAGTTATACATACAATGAATACTTGTAAGGTGTATACCTAACCCACCATCATTGACTCCCTCACCACCAAGATCAAAGTTTCCAGCCTTATGATTTTGAATTACAGTATAGTCAATTATGAATCTGCTGTTTATCAGGTTTATTCCTGTTAATCCTGATGGTTCTAGCTATGCAACATTGCTTGCCTTAGGCCATTTCTAAACATATTATTCACTCACTGGTCATCTCACGGCTCGACTACTGCAACAAGTACACACAACTACTCCCACACTACCAGCTTGCTCCCCTCCATTCTGTTCTCATCCCTTCAGCTAGATCTTCCTCTCCAGTTAGTCCATATCTGCCAAGCCTGATCAAGAAAATCTATACTGGCTTCTATTACCTTACAGAATCCTCTCCAAACTCCTCATCTTTACATACAGTACAAAGGTCCTCTCTAACTCCAATGCTCCCTACATCCATAACCTCATTTTCCTACACACTCCCTCCCGCCCTCTCCGGTCAGCCAATGGCCATCACCTCTCTACCCTGAATCACTAAATCTCATGCGCAAATCCAAGATTTGGCCCATGATGCACCTTCACTGGAATGAGCTCCCTCACTTTTAGACTATTTTAGACTATTAGACTCTTCCCAACCTTGCAAAGCTTCAAACGGGTATTGAAAACCCACCTGTTCACCAAGGCGTACCCTTCTGCATAACCTAGTAATGAGGCTGCTCTCTTTATCTGCCGCCTCATGTTCTGGCCATTCCTGCCATACTCACCACCTTCCCTCAGGCCTCTATGCCTGCACCTCGTGTCGCCTGTCTGTCTACCCCTCCATCTATATTGTAAGCTCCTTGGAGCAGGGCCGTCTTCCCTCCTGTTCTCACAGCCCTCTTCTCTCACCCTTCAATTACATCTCTCCTACCCATCTACCATCTATACCCGCATCTCTTCTTACTTGTGTTCATTCATCTCTACAAACAGCAACCGGCCGCTGGTAGCATGAGGACAACTCCTTTGCTTCACTACATCTCAGCTGTATTGTGTACTAAGAATTGTGCAGCTAATTGTTACCAATGCTCTGTTTTAGTTTTTCAGTTACTGTTATGTTTAGTTCTGTGTACCCTGTATTGTTCAGGTGTGGACTATTAGGTTGAGTGTGTCTAGGTCGACAGTCAATAGGTTGACCATTATTGGTCGACAGGCAGGTCAACACATCAAAAAGATTGACATGGTTTAGGTCAGTGGTAGCCAACCCTAGAGCTACCAACAGTTCACATTTTCCAGACAACCTAGCTGCTGCACAGCTGCACTCATTAATCACTGACACATTTTAAAAGATCCACAGGTGGAGCTAATTAGCTCACTTGTGATTCTGTGAGGAGACCTGCAAAACATGCACTGTTGGTAGCTCTCGAGGACTAGGGTTGGCTACCCCAGGTCTAGGTTGACATTGACAAAAGGTTGACATAAGCAAAAAGTCAACATGGAAATGGTCGACATAGGAAAATGTCGACACATGGTTTTCACATTTATGTTGTCCGTATTAGTGTACCTCGTCTATTCGCATTGCTCAGTGCACTTGCCATTCTTCTGGTATGATGCATTGCTTCGCTTGGCACATTATTCTATTTCCCGCTATGCCCACTTGGATCGTAAAGTAAGAACAAGTTGGTTTAAAACATTTTTTAATGAAAAACTCAGGTCAACCTTTTCTTGTGTCGACCGTTGATATGTTGACCTCTTGTATGCCATATGTATGGCGCTGCGAACCACTTGTGGCACCTTATAAATGTAATGTTATAATAATTTGGAAATGGCCACTTTAAATGATCTGGAATTTTAATTTAAGGAGGCAACAAAAACTCTATTGAACGGTTTTCATTAAGTAGCCATACTTCATACATACATACATACATACATACATACATACATACATACATACATACATACATACTTTATACATACATACATACTGTACTTTATACATACATATTTCCTCTCAATGCCATGTATATCTATATCATTGCCCTCGCTATGGCCCCATTTATTTATATATTCCATGCAGCAAATATACTAGATGCGAGACAATGTGCTAGACAGTGGCAAATTGTAAAAACCTTGCTTCTCTATTTTGTTACACTGGCTACATGATGCATTCATTTATTTTATGTCTAGTCAACACAGTGAGGCCTAAAGGGAGGAGACATACAGCATGGAATAAGAATATTAAGTTTAGTATCAGTAACTTTTTTCATTATAAGTTTATTTTTGGGGAAATCATAAGCATGACTAAATTAGGTAAATTGTGCTTTATTGTCATCCTTGCACTTATCTACAGATGGAGCCGCTCTCATGCATTCGGCCGGCGCACCGGATGGATGTGCATCTCAAATGATTGCACATCCGTTGCCGCAAATGGGGCATGCAAGTGTCTCACATGCCTCGGCGAGTGGCACGCAGAGAACATTATAGATAAGCTCAGCTCCATCTGTATACTGCCAACGTATTTAATTCTAGGCAGCCACCAACACTGCTTTTGCCTATTACCGTGACCATACATAATTGGATTTGATCCTGGACCAGAATCTTGTGGCACTTCTACAAGCGCCCATGGTACCCAGTTTGGAGATTACCTGGTTTACTTTTTGGAATACTTAGATAACAATTTGAAGAGTAAGATTTAAATCTCATCATCATGAGATATAAGGGTATCAAGACTTTTCTCTAATATACACCTATTTATTGTTAAAAATTGTACACATAATTGATTATATTTAATATATACCGTTACTGACTATGGGGTAAAATTACTAAGATGGGAGTTCTTTTGAAGATGGGATGTTGCCCATAGCAACCAATTAGATTCTATTTCTTATTTATTTAGCAACTTCTAGAAGATAATAGATGATATATAATAGATAGAGCCCTCATTCTGGTTGACCCAGTAAGCTGCGAAGCTCACAGCTTACCTACAGAGCTCACCTACAGAGCTCACCTACAGAGCTCACCTACAGAGGTCTTAGATTTCAAATAATTTTTATGCACTATTTGACTTGCACATGTTAACCTCAAAGGGGCAGATGTATTAAGCCTGGGGTAGAAATAAAGTGGAAGAACGCTCCAGCCAATCAACTAGCCTACACATGGGTCGATCTCAGGGCATTTTCTCAGCGATCTCAATGAGTAATCTTGCTGTGCGAACTGCGCAATCTACATTGCTCAGACCGGTCAGCAGTGTCGCCCCATGTGTAGGCCCCTTAACTGTCATTTTTCTAAAATAGCTGATTGGCTTTTGCGTTATAACCTTCTACTTTATCTCCACTTTATCTCTTCACAGGCTTAAAAAATCTGCCCCAAAGTGAGAAAAATACATCATGGGAAGATCCACCAAAGTAAACTTCTGCAGTTATCACATGGTAACCAGAGATAAACCTAGACACAATAAGAAAGTACCTGTAGATATTTTTGTTCTATGTCCTGACTGAAGGTTTGGTACTTGTTTCCTAGCACGGCCACAATCGGGAGTAATCGTGTACCTTAAGTTAAGGTACACGATTAACGCGATGGACCCGATTTCCTTTGAAATCAGGTCCATTTGGCCGGCTAAGACAAAATATCGGGGGCATCGCGTCGGTCGGGACCATTAACAATGGTCCCGACACGACCGACGCGATGCCCCCGATTTCCCCATAGGCTTCAATGTTAAAAAATATTTTAACATTGAAATCGTGTCGGGAAAGGTAAAATATCGGGGGCATCGCGTCGGTCGGGACCATTAACAATGGTCCCGACGCGATGCCCCCGATTTTTCCATAGGCTTCAATGTTCAAATATTTTTTAACATTGAAATCGTGAGAAAATGTGAAAAATGTGAAATGGACCAATATGACCCATTTCACATTATAGATGTCCCCGTCGTCACCCCACGATAGACGCCAACCCGAAGCGTGGCGAGCGTAGCGAGCCCGCGAGGGGCGGCGGTGCGCGTCCTCCGACCTTTTCATTCCCCTACTATCCACGTCGGCGTGGAGTTGAGAATAGAATAGTGTGGCGAGCGTAGCAAGCCACCGAGCCCGAAGCGTGGCGAGCGAGCCCCGCGAGGGGACGCGTATAACTTCACAGGTATACGCGTCCCCTCGCGGGGCTCGCTGCGCTCGCCACGCTTCGGGCTCGGTGGCTCGCTGCGCTCGCCACACTATTCTATTCTCAACTCCACGCCGACGTGGATAGTAGGGGAATGAAAAGGTCGGAGGACGCGCACCGCCGCCCCTCGCGGGCTCGCTGCGCTCGCCACGCTTCGGGTTGGCGTCTATCGTGGGGTGGGGTTTACGCCGTTAAATTTGGGGGGGTTGGAAAAATTTTACATTGAATCCAATGTAAAATCGGGTCCCAGGGACCCGATTTACATTTCATTCAATCAAAAAATCGGGTCGGTCGCGTCGATCGCATCGCATGCGACCAAATCGCATGCGATGCGATCGACCCGATTTTTCCGACACGACCACCCCGATGTAAATCGGTGTGGCCGTGCTAGGAAACAAGTACCGAAGGTTTTTATTCCTACAGGCTCAACACAATCCCCTGCCACTCCGCCGGGGAGATTGTGTTGTAATAGGGACATATATGTCGGAAATAGCGGCGGTGCCTATTAAATGTGGTCTTTCCCGACAGAACTTTAAAAAGCAGTCAGGCCCGTTTGGTCGTGGATGGTCGAGCGCAAGGCCCTATCTCGACAATCCACGGCCGTTTCTCGTGGACACGCCCCCATTTTGGCACCCCAAAATGTTAGTGGGTACAATGTAGTTCCTACACAGGAATTACGCAACAATTGTAGCTGAACGTCAATAAAATACGCTGCATGGGCGCTACTTTAAGCAATATGTACATACAAAAATGTGTGTCTGTAGGGGAAGTTCACACATTCGATTAAAAATAAATCATTCACCTACTTCACTTATTGTTAAAAAAAAAATGATGCCGATTTTGGTGGCCAAGCTAGCTTCAAATTCTAATATGTGGTCTTATACCCATCAATCATGCCTGCTCAGAAAGGACATGGCCATCTGAGAACAATTAGGCCCAAATGATCACACAATGAAAACCTCCAAATGTAATGAGCAGAACTCAGAGTCCACATACTCTAGTTCCATCCACCCTCACCCCTTAAATAGCATGTCACATTCCTGGAAATGATTAATCACACAAATTAAACCATGTCTATAGAGTAGTACCATTAAAAATATCCCTTAATCATCAAAGATCTACTAACACTGATGTAGCATAGGCTGGTTTACTTGCTTAAATTACCATTTGCAAAGTCCATACAGCATGGATAAAATAATGTAATTACTATTTTGTAAAGAATTTTATGGTGATGCACGTAGTAATGCCTAATGTATTTTATGATTTTCACAAAGAGAAGAGAATGAAACCTGAAAGTATAGTATGCAATTAAACATTGTTTTGTGTATAAAATGTATTCAAAGTGTGGGTGGCTGCAGTTGGCAGATTTACTAAAGCCCCATACACACTAGAGGACATAGTAAAAGCCCTTTCTGAGCAATATCTATAACTAAATTGCATATTGCAGCACCCTAATGCAGCATCCTTAATGCAGCACCAAAGCACCCTAGTATTAAATAAATATTTGCGGCACCAGAATTGCATGGAGCAGCATGGCCCTCGTTCCGAGATTACACTGTCTATTTCCACTTTCAATTTCGATGCCATTGGGTTCTGCATCGGGATCAACGCGAGATCGGGTGCTGCAAAAACTCTGTGCGAATTGCTCTAACTTGCTAAGGATTTGGACTATATATTCAAAATTGATAGCCAAATTGGGGGTTATTCTAATTGATATGCTCCCCTGCTTGTTTGCACAGGGGAGCGATGGTTTGGGACTGCGCATGCGCGTACACATGTAGGCGCGTGTGCAGCCACTTGGTGTGAGCGGGCACGTCAAATTGCTTATCGGCCCGTTCACACCTAGCAGTGCGGACCGGGGGCGGGGGGTGGCGTGCTGTTGTCTCCCCCGTGGGACCACCCAGAGTTACATGGGCGTTGCCATGAAAACACTGGGTGTTCCCATGGAAATTTGCCTGTGACGCGGGTGCGGAGGGCAGGCAGCTGACGTCAGCTACATACCAAACCTAAGTCCCTAGAGTGGACTGAGCAAGCGGGACATTTTTATATGTTTATTGGAGCGCTCATTACCCATTCCTCATGCCATTACAATTGTTATTGTTTTATATATTATTGTATTTTAAATGATTTTATTAGATATCTAAATAAATCAACATTTATTGATTAATTGATCCTAAACATATCATTGAATATTAGCTACTCATATTCTGTTTTTTTTTTGCTATTGTATATTGGGAACTGACATCCCGAGTGAGCTGCTTGATAACACATCTTATTTATTTATTTATTTACAGTTTTTTATATAGCGCAGCAGATTCCGTTGCGCTTTACAATAGTAGACAGTGATGAAACAAACTGGGTAACAACAGACAGATTTGAGGGTTAGAGGGCCCTGCTGCAAGCTTGCAATCTATAGGATAAGCGGTGCCTGATACCTTTTTTAGGTAAATCCTTGTTTTTATTTCCAAAGATGCAGCTGCTGTATGAGCTGTGAATTAGGCACAGTCATTATATGTAGACTATGGAGGAGCTGATCCATAGTTGCACATACAATCATTCCTGCATGCTCTGGAACCAAGCGCATCCATGTTTAGTATGTGTGATGTAAGTTGTATGCATTTCAATCGCATCACAATGCAACTGATTAGGCGTAACTAGGCTGTTACGGGGTCCTTAGTCTTTATTGACTATGGCTAATGAGACATTTCATGTGAACTATAAGCTTGCGAGCAGGGCCCTCTTACCTTTTGACTGTCTGTAAATACCCTGTTTGTTGTATCACTGTCTCCTTAGTAAAGCGCAACGGAATATGCTGCGCTATATAAGAAACTGTTAATAAATAATTAATAAACTAAAAAAGTATAGTATTAGTAATAATATGAGAACAAATGACAGAAAACTGCTTAGAGCGCTAATCACGGTAGTTTTCTCAAGGTGAGCAGCTGCAAAAAGGGACTAGTCAGGTCCCAAAAGGTTCAAAGTGGAAAAAAAAGAAGGGGGTATTGCAGCGCTCACAAATTTTAATGAGTCAACCAATTTATATAATGAAAATAATTTATTCTATGGTACAAGAAATATAATAAAAAATGCAATTTAAAAAGCAATAAAAAGCACTTGAAACCAATGTATGGACCTGTTATTATATAACCTGCTCTGGTAGATCTCAACCTAGGGATGGAATGAGGAGCAACTGGAGTCCAATTGTAATCCCAATATTGTCCCAGTCCGTGGTGGACTTTAGGGCTTGTAGGGATCCTCTCTAAGGTATGTGCTTTGTAGAAGATGGGATGGATACTCCAATTTGATGAGCCACTATATTAGTCTCAATCCAAAGTTTGTATGTGGCTCCTATTGATAAAGTGCACTGTGCCAGAAATAAGGTGCTCCAGGTGTTTGAGAAGGTTGTAAAAAGTTCCAGAGAAATAAGCAGGTGGTGGATAAAGTGTCCACAGCAGGTCCAATTATATCACTGACGCGTTTCGCTGTCATAAGAGGGCAGCTTTTTCAAGGTCAGTAATAATATGATAATACTCGAGCATGGATGGTGTAATGGTTAGCATTACTGCTTCACAACGCTGAGGTCATGGGTTCGATTCCCACCATTGCCCTAACTGTTTACTCCGGGTACTCCGGTTTCATCCCACAATCCAAAAATATACTGGTAGGCTAATTGGCTCCCAACAATTTAACCCTAGAATGTCTGTGTGCGTGTATATGTGTGTACACATGTGGTAGGGAACATAGATTGTAAGCTCCACTGGGGCAGGGACTGATGTGAATGTTCAAATATTCTCTGTAAAGCGCTGTGGAATATTTGTGCTCTATATAAGAAACTGTTAATAAATACTACAATGTTATGGATACAAATAATAGTCATACACACGTTACCAAACAGTCAAAGGCAAAACACAGCATCGCCCAGTAACACTGCAAAATTTGAGCAGGGCTTTTAGTCAGGGCATACAATGTGCACTGTCCGCACTGGACCACATGACTGTTCTGTCGACAATCTAGTCATGCCCACATTTCATTAGTGTCCACATGAACAACGTTGATGTGGTCAATGTCGACATGACACACATCAACATTATAAATGTTGACATAATAAATGTTGACAAAATAGACATAACCCATGAAATATTTAAGAAAAACAATAGTAGTGCAGATAAAGAGTACACACTTGAGTAAATAGTGCATCATGAGCTACAATAAATATTCAGTAAGGATCGTCATAAAATGAATCACTTTTTTTGCTTAGGAAATACCTGATATAATTATGAGAACAATCACTTGGACTAATGGTGTGCAGTAAATTATAATCACTGACACCACTAACCAGGCACCATAGGCAAGTAACAATGTCATGATTACATACTCAATTAGGATGAGTTTCTAGTGGTTTTATGTTGCCTCTTTTATGGCAATTACCTAAGAGCTTCCGACAACAAATGGTTAACATCCTATACAAGTGTTAGCAGTGTGAACTTGTAACCTTAGCTCTATTTAAGATATCAAGTATTGGGACACCTTGTCTATTAAGGCTATTAAAATGCTGTTAGTTGGTTAGTGTGGTGTTTGATGGTGTGAATCTGCTACTTGATGCTTTCCAGGAATGAACAGCTCCTCTTTGTGGGGGTAAGAGATATCAATCACAAGTGATAATACTTAGGATGAGGGCAGTTAAGCAGGTCACAAGTTCAGGAGTAGGGCCATAAATACATCCTTCTGAGCTCTGGGGTGTGCAAGGAAATCCCCATCTATCTCCTGGGAAGCTGCTGACTTGTACAGTTCAAAAGACAGTCAATAGGTACAAATTATCTGTTTTCCACTTTGTGTCCTTCATTTGTATAAGTAATAAACTGATATAACAAGAAATGAAATAGGCAATTTGGAGACCAAATGTTTCAAGTTAGTGATTTATTGTTGCAATTTATTGTTGCTTAGAAAATTCATTGTTGCTCTTTGAGTTTAAGTTGCAGCATTAACCAATTAAGCAATTGTATATACAACTAACTACACGATCAGATATTTGTGTCAGCCATTATCCCCACAACTCAGCCATTTGGTATATTTATATGCCATTGTAGTGGATATAATATCACGCATGCTTGTTGCCAATTGATTGCTGCTTAGAATAGTATTTATTTAAGTTTAAATTGTAGTAACATCAGGGACTCTGGGCTCTGCCTTGTGAAATCGGCTGTCACAGTTGTGTGTGATCAGGTTTCCCTAACACTAGGCTTATAAATGTTGCAGTTGTTTATTGTCTTCAAATGTGGTTCTACTACAGTTTATTAGACGATGTGTAATTATCGACTGTGTTTTAATGGGCCCTACCCACATGCCGATGTGTGTAGGGCGACCTAGCTGTGCTATGTCGGGCCGTTCTGCTCAGCACACAGAGCTGACAGCCCACACACAGAGCGAACTGTCAGCTCTGTGTGCTAAGCGAGCAGACAGCGCCAGTGTTCTCCGGTGGGAGAACCCTGCCGATGCCGATAATGATGGACATTGTTCATCAATCTCGGCCAGCGACAAAGACACGCGGGGACGTGCATTGCTGTCGATGTAGCCCCCACACACACACCGATGTGAGGGCATTTTCTAAGCGACTTTGCCAAACTAAGCAAAATCGCTTAGAAAATGCCTTAATATCAGCATGTGTGTAGGTCGTATAAGTCTAACCAATTAAGCAAAGGGACTATATACCACACTTGATAATTTTTCTGACTGTCCGCGCGACTCAGGAATTAACAGTTGCAGGACTCATTTTCTATTACACAGCACATTCTAACCCCACGTGTTCACACAGGTGTTCAGTTACAAATATTGACACCAGTCAGGGCCGGCGCCACCACTAGGCAAATCTAGGCATTTGCCTAGGGCGCCGGCCACTGGAGGGTGGTATTTCGCCCCCCTTGCCGCCTGGGTACCTGTCCTGCGGCGCTGTGCGTACTGTATATAAAGCTGGCGGCGGCGGCGGCAGCGGGGGGTCCCTGCAGTCAATAAGAAATAACGAGCGCTATCCGCTGGGCTATGCGGAAGCGCTTCTGTTTTGGAAACACTGGCCTACGCTGATTGGCTGAGATTCAGCCAATCAGTGTGCGCCGTGCGGCCAGTGTTTCCAAAACAGAAGCACTTCCGTATAGCCCGGCGGATAGCGCTCGTTATTTCTTATTGACTGCCGGGACCCCCCGCTGCCAGCTTTATATACGCACAGCGCCGCAGGACAGGTACCCGGGCGGCAGACACCGGGGCGCCCCCACCCCGACTCGCCTGGGGCGCTCCGGTGCCTTGCACCGGCCCTGACACCAGTGAGACCTCCGGTACAGGTGGTACATTTACCCATTTTTATTACCCCTTCTTTCCCACATTAGCTGGATTAACCAGTACCTTCTAGTGGGGAGCGCCTACAGACTATCACCCTCAACCCCCATCCAATATTTATTATGATGGTGGATAGCAGAAGCGTCTGTTCGTCGTAACAACCACATTTATCTCTCCTAATCTCCCCTCACTGCTCCCTCATCCATTGGATGACCAGACCCTCCCTGCAATACCCTAATGGCAACAGGTTGGTGTCTGAGCTGATCCTTTGGAAAGCAGAAGCGGCCTGTTGTCCCGCATACCATTCCAGTGCCTTCTCATCCATCAGAGTATATGACCACACATCACTGTGCCGCCTGATCCTGTCCGATCTCAGCAGCTAAGCAGTGACTGGCCGGATCAGTACCCGCTGGGAGACCTGTAGGGAATATTCGGTGCTGTATGTACACTGTGGGAGGCAGAGGCACCTGGTACCCCATGAGGAACCTTTTCCCACTTTACTCTCCATGTTATTTCTATTACCCAGTGATGTACTACTCATATTAAATACAACATTGACGTCAGGATTGTATGTTCTCCAATTGGTTGGAACAGGGATTAACCCACAAATTGTTTCATTGATTGGGGGTAGTTACCGTGGAACAATCATTTTCTCCTAACATAACAATAAGTGTGTTCATATGTACACTAATACTAATATTGACGCTTACATTTTATAAAAAGTGTAATAAAAGTTATGTTTTAATTGTAGACATATTTCATCCATTTCCATGATTTTGTAAGTGTGCCCCAAAAACCTAAAAGGTTCCTCCTTTGTCCTTCTTTGGACACACTTTGTTGTTATAGCTTCATTGCTGAACTTCTTTTGGGAGCACCACCAACCCAGTACTTTTGACAACTGTGTCATCACTAGTCTCATGTTGGTTTTTTTCGATATTACCTCGATTATTATCATCTTGTTAACACATGCCTAAGACAAACCCCCTTCCCTTCTATCTAAGTTACTCTCAAGTCACTTAAGCTACCACACGGGGGAGATATATTGCTCAGCCACGGGGAGATGTATTGCTCCCAGCACACAGGAGAGCTGGGGCACAATAGAGCGGCATCCGGAAAAGACGGAGCTGCATGTGCCTCTAGCAGGAGATGCTGCACAATGAAGAGCGGGGGCTGTCTATGACTCTGACAGGACAGGAGACGCTCTGCTAGGTAAAGCTGTTGGAGCTGCGCACGGGAGAGACTGAGCTGCCAATGTAAAAAAGAAGTGCTGCTGAACAGGGAGACCCAGCGCTGATGACCGGTGAGAGGGGGGGGACCTGTTGAGAGGGGGGGGGGGGGGGGGGAATATGCCTGTCGCAACCCATTCAAGCCCCTTATCTCCAGCCTCTCCACTTTCCCCCTACCCTGCCTCCCCTCTACTCACTCACCTCCTCTCTTTTCCTTCCTCTATACCCCCTCCCCTCTCAACCTGAAACCTTCTCTCTCTCTCTCTCTCTCTCTCATTCCCTGTCTCATCCTAACACTCCCTCTCTCCTCCTTCCTCTCCATTACACTCCCTGTCTCTCCCCCTTTCTCTCTCCCCTTCTCAATCACTATCTTTCCCTGACACTCGCTCTCACACTCTTTCTCTCCCTTACACCCTCTCTCACTCCGTCTCTCCTTTCCACACTCTTTCCCCCTCTCTCTCTCGTGACAATGGTGGGGTGTGGGGCCCCTTCCAAAATTTTGCTATGGGGCTCACACAGTTCTAGTTACGCCCCTGCTGGTAATTATATGTTCCCCGTGTCCCTCATAGTACTCTCGTACATCTAGTATACATATACCTGTACTGTTACTGGCTACCTAGCTGGCTGTGCAATTACCATTTGGTGCCGCTAAATGGCTGCCTGGGTACTGCACAGCTCGGTAAATATGTTCCTCATGTCCGTGCCCCTTATTAGAATGCATCTACTTCATACCTGTATGTGTGATGTACTGCCATTGTTGCCTGTTCCTTGTACTGATAACCCTTTGTATTGCAGTATGTGCATCGTTATTTTTAATGTCTGTAAAGCGCCTTGCGTCCTGTTGGAGAAAGTGCGCTATACAAATAAAACTTACTTACTCTCTCACCTCACAGGTACACAGGTGCACTCATTACTGACTGACTAATTATTTCACTTGCGATTCTGTGTAGAGACATGGAAAACATTAACTGTTGGTAGCTCTCGAGGACTGGAGTTGGCTACCCATGAGTTAAACAGTGTTTACTATCATTGTATTCTTTGTATAAAGTTTTCTATAAGATGGCTCTTTATGGTATTTTTGATGTTGTTAATATTCAGGAATGAACTTTCAGGTTCATTTGTAAAGCTTAATATAGCTGTAAATACAAAGCACAAAAGAGCAGCTATGCAAAGCATTCTAGGAGGGCTATTACTGCATACCCTCCAACATGACCCATTCCATTAGGTACAAAATGCTCTGCTTCTGGACTTCTTTCTTTATTTAGGATTGCCTTCACCTGTGCTGGAACACCATTATCATCACTGAACACAGGTGACTGCAATTATCAATTAAGATGTAAGTCCAGAAGCAGTGCATTGTGTACCTAATGGAATGGGTCGTGTTGGAGGGTATGTTACTGTTAGTTTAGAAGCCATCCAGGCCATTATGGAAGCCTTTTTATTTTTAGGGCCATCTTTTCTACTGGGCTTGGTGGGCTACTGCCCAGGGGCCCCATGAGCATAGGGGCCCACAGCAGCCTAAAGTAGGCGACAATCCCATTAGCACTGCCGGCGTTGGCTGGTATTCCTCCTCCCCCTGTCCTCCTCCTCCTCCTCCATTGGTCACACTGAATGTCAGGTGTCAGGTGTGACATCATCACGCCCAAAGTTATCAGTGGGGATCACCGAGAGAGGGGAGGTTGTGTAGGTAGGGATCCCACTGCACTGCTTTGTTCGGGGGCCCATAATCCATTTAAAGTCAGATACTAACAAAATAATAAGAAAAGAATACTGTTTTGTTTTTGTTTGTTTTTTTCAAAACAAAGATATTTAGAAAGTTTGGGATTATACTGTATTTCTATAGATTGTAAACTTGCGATCAGGGAACTCCTACCTCTATGTCGGTTTGTTTCGACCCAGTTTGTTTAATCACTGTTGTTTCCAATTGTAAAATGCAACGGAATAAGCTGCTCTATATAAGAAACTGTAAATAAATAAATAAATAAATAAATACATTTTTATGAATAAAATAATAAAATAAAATAAAACCTGGCATGTCTATCTATCCAAAGACATCACACTTCAACGTGGCACCACGAGTATATTATGCAGGTATGTGTGCCTGCCCTTACATCATAGAAACTCTGTCACCTGTTCCTATGACCTTATGTGAAATCATGTATTTCAGACACCACATATGTAGCAACCACAGAGCAGCGGGGGATACATGTCAGTTTCTGTACTGTTACAGAAGTTATAGTGTGGGGTCCTGGTTGAAGCTGGGAAAGGCTGACTGGGGGAGTGTCCCTGGTAGAAGGAAGAGTCTTTCCAGATACAGACTTCTTGCAGGATGTACAGAAGTAGGACAGCACTGGGAAGGAGATGCAGGTACCTGTGAGCATGGCTGGACTGTTATTCAATGGTCATTTGGTACTTTTGCTGCTATACAACATAGTAGCTCCTGCTGCAGGCAGGCGACTGGAAAAGGATGGGGGAGACATTGATAAGAAGATAATGTTGGCCAGATGCACATCACGCTGTCTGACCCTGCACATCACCAAGCTGTCTGCCACTTTCAGAAGTCTACAGGTAATTGGCTCAACTGCTCTCTTGTATTACTGTCAAAGGAAACATGTATCTTTATTATATATATAAGATTATATATATATATAGTGTAATAATCCTAATTATAAAAGCATGCATAAGATTGGTAGAAAATCAATATAGTTTGGGTAAAAATAACATACGAAACACCTAAAAGAAATAACATCAAAACATGGAAAATATATAATGATTCTGGTTTTTATTAAGTGCAATATTTTAAAATCACCTTTAATGTGGGCATGTCTGTCACAAGACTGGAAAAGGTTTGGGACCGCTGCCCTAGTGGGAGCCAGTGGAGACATTTATCACATGTATACAGAGGAGGAAAGAAACATCTTGAAAAGAAAGAGCTACAGAGTATTTTGGTTTAATACAGGGACAGTAAAATGAATTGGTTTTTGCATTTCAAGCTATAGGATGGATTAAGGCCCCCCATACATTACAACGATTTTGCACAATTTCATTGATTACGACCTTTCGGGAAGATATATCGTTTGTAAAGTGGCAAATCATAAGTGTTTTCCATCTGATCCTAAGTGGTCCGTGAGTGTCGGATAGGAGCCCCTAGGTCAATCGTACTGCACCAGTGATTTATTGAAATCGCTTGGAATCAGATAACAAAGGAGTGCTTTTTGTTCATGTAATATATCGCAGGAAGTTTGATTGGCGTTTCCAGTACCTCTAGCCCCCTAATTCAGCCCATTGGATATATATTGTGGTACAATTATATACCATAAGATATATCTCATGCGATTTATCTTGGCTTGATTAATCGCATTAGACATATCTTATGCAAAAATGACACCATCCAAATTGGATGGAATCACTACCGTGAAGGTCCAGGCAGGGCAGTCTTAACAAAAGTTTGGGCCCCTGGGCAAAGCAATGCACTGGGGCCCTTACCCATTCTCCCCTTCTAGGGGTGGGGGGTGCGATCAGCAGCAGCTTTGATGTCCCATGGGTGGCAGGGGGTGCTCTATCTTCCATTCAACATGTAGGACCTGGAGTAGTAACTTCTGCTAATTACTCCTTTACTGCACAGGTGGTGGGAGGGTGAACAGTAATGTGTGGAAGGGGTCACTGAGCTGAATGAAGGGTCCCTTGTAAATGACTTCCAGAGAGGTAGGGGGTGTTTTATACACAGGGGAGGGTTGAATAATGGAGTGGGCATAATATTCGTCATTTTCCGGTGGAAGGGCAGCTTGTTTGACTGCAGATGTCGCAATTATCTGGAAATAGATTTCTTAGCCTTCAATAGTATAAAAACCTAGAGTCCCAACTTTCAGGAGGTGCTGGGGACTTGGGGATCAGAGATCAGGAGCCAGAGCAGTCCATTGACAAAAATATAAAACTGTACACCAAACGTTTGGAGCTGGAGCAGGGACCGGCTGCTGGAAGGCTGATATCTCTGGTTCTGGGCATGATAGAGACAAGCCGCTAGTGTCCACAGAAAGGGAAGAGTCCCAGATTTTGGAATATACTCTCTAAAAACTGTAAGTCAGAGAGAACCTGAGAAATATGACTTCTGGTATCCCTGGAAAAAGGGTATCCTCAGCTATCAGCATAGGACCCTTATACATCTGGGTCCCCTGGGCAAGTGCCCAATAAGCCCATACGAAAAGATGTCCCTGGGTCCAGGGGAAGTTCAAGGGAAATAACACCCGACTTCAGGGTCAGACCTATCGTTGTAGTGTATGCCGCTCCTATGACTTCTGAACTTGGCTTAAACGGCTTCTTACAGGTAACCAGTATAATAATGCATCAACCTGTAGGGTAGATTTTATGGACAACAGAGCTGATACTGTATGCCATACAAGACTGAAATAATAGCATACGGTCACTAGGTCGACATTCAAAAAGGTAAACATGCAGTAGGTCGACAGGCATTAGGTCGACACACTCAAAAGGTCGACATGGCTTTAGGTCAATATGGTCATTAGGTTGACATGAGGAAGGTCGACAGTCAAAAGGTTGGCATGGCTTTTCCACATTTTTTTGACACACGGTATTTCATGCCCTACCATCCACCAGGGCATGGAGGTAGAATAGAATAGTGTGCCAAGTGTAGTGAGGCACTGTGCCTGAAGCATGGAGACTGTGTCGACATTCGGGACAAAAATGTATAAAACCCACGTCGACTTTTTTGACGGTCAACATTCCCTATGTCAACGTAATGCTTTTGTCGACCTAATGACCCTGTTGACCTAAAGCAATGTCAACATTTTCAGTGTGTCGATTTAAGTCATGTGGTCGACCTAATGCTCCACACCAGTGAAATCTATGGCCTTGTCTCCATCTGTTACTGGTGCAGAACACCCAGTGATTCTTTACATTTTTTTATGCAGAGCATTGATCTTTATTGTGCTGCATTTCCTCTTGCAGAATGATGACATTTTGACATGGTGTGGTAATAAGCGGCGGTGCTCACAGGTGAGTGCAAATTAATGTTCTCTAATTAATATCTATGGTTTGATTGTTGGCAGGAATAACGTTCAGTTTGTCAGGATACCTTAAGTTTACTTCCAGTAATTAATGAATCTATTTATATTAAACCAGGAATGCTGCAGTAGGAGTATATCCAAACTCTGCACCATGCAAGACTGGCATGCATCAAACACATCAATGCACTGTGTTACGTGAGATTGTGGGGGAAATTTACTAAAGGAACTTTGTAAAAAATAGGTGTATTTGTATCCAGAAATACACTTATTTTTGACATTTACTATCCCGAAAATACGGCAATTCGTAGTCACATTGATGTGCTATCAATACGAACACGAATTGCCGTATTTTCAGGATAGTAAATGTCAAAAATAAGTGTATTTCTGGATACAAATACACCTATTTTTTACAAATTTTCTTTAGTAAATTTCCCTCTGTAGGTCAGACATGTAAGCTAGCAGGCATGTTATAATAATAATAATGATATTTATATAGCACTTTTCTCCCAATCGGACTCAAAGTGCTTCACACATTGTCTTTACAGCTCGAAATACAAAACAAGCTTAACAGTAGATGTCAGTGAAATGTAAATGGTACAATGACCCCAGTACCTCCTACATCACCACTGGATAGAGGAGTTTTCTTCAACATCACCACTGATAGATAAATAGGAAACGTGAAATATTATATATACTGTATATAATATGAGGTGCCACACCTTTTACAATATGGGGTTTATTTACTAAGATAGAAGTGCTATTGAAGATGGGATGTTGCTAGGAACAACCAATCTACTTAATTTTTTCAATTTAAATTTTTTATTTATTTAGCACCTTCTAGAAGACAATAGCTAGAATCTTACTGGTTGCCCACAGCAACATCCAACCTTCAATAGAACTCCCATCTTAGTAAATAAACCCCTATGTGGTCCTGTATCAGGAATTGGTCCTCCAGGCTTGGATAGCTTTGATGGTAATGTTTGTTGTTATTCATTCATTCATGCTAATTACAAGTCATTAGTAGTTTATAGCATTGTACAATCTGGTACAAGCATCATCTCAGTGTTGTTGTAATAAAAGAGAAACCCATGGATAGACTTATTCATCAACTAAACTAAGCTATAAGCAGATTGATGGTATCTACTTTTAATCTCTAGATCACGCTATACAGGTAATTGTCCATACATACATACATCATACATACATACATCAGCAATGAAAGACGTGGTATTAAAAATGTGTGTTATCAGAAAAAGCTCACAAAACACAGAATATTACTGTCTATTTTCTTACACAGAGACGCACAGAATGTGTTCTCCGCTCTGTTCTGTCCCTTTTATCTTCGGTGGTCTACAACAGAGTAACAACAGCATTGCTCAGAGCTCCCAGGGCAGTACAAGGGTTATCACAACAAGCTACACCAAGGATACAACCATGGTGACAACCTTATTAAGTGTGAGAAGACATTATAGTGATGGGAAGACCTAGAAACACTATTTTAGAGCTCAAATAGAAGCTTATTGGACTAATTAGAAGACAGTACCACATGATGCCTTTCAAATTCTGAGATGTTTGCTTTTATTTCCATACTATTTAATTGCACAATTACAGTCAGTTATATTTACATAATATATTTACATGTAAGTTATATTTACATAATATAAATGCTATTTTTTTTTCAGAATCACCCCTTTAAATTATTACATATGGTCATGCTGGGTGTGGTCCAGTTGATCTGTAGTAAACAGATGGACACTCAATAGGTCAACCCTAAATGGTCAGCATGCAGAAGATTAACTGATCAAAAAGGCCCAGAGATACAAAATGTGTCGGTTATGTTTCACTATATATGAGTCAATTTAGTGAACACATGTACCCTTGCAAGGCGTGCTACAGTCATGAGGCATTGTGCAATGTGCCTCGCTGCATTCAGCCCAGTTGCTATTCATATATGCGCTCGACAGGATATGTTGGTTTCTTGGCGAATGCTGTGATTTTGTTACAGATGTGTCAACAAAGGTAAAATGCATAAATATCTTTATTTGGTGTCAGAATGGTATATAGCTACATAGTCAGGGGCCGTACGGATGGTGTAATACTTAGCATAACTGGTTAGCATCACCTTGCGTGGGTTTCCTCTGGGTACTCCGATTTCTACCAACAAAATGCACCCCAGATTGAATGTGCGTGCATGTACATGTGGTAGGGAATATAGACTGTAAGCTCCACTGGGGCAGGGACTGATGTGAATATTCAAATATTCCCTGTAAAGCGCTGCGGAATATGTGTGCGCTATATAAGAAACTGTTAATAAATAAATAATCAGGGCCGGGTGCTGGACGGAGTCCCGACAGGCATTTACCCGACGTCGGGATCCACACTGTCAAAACACCGACAGCCGGGTTCCCGACGGCCACCTGCTATTTTCCCTCAAGGGGGTCAACGACCCCCATAGAGGGAGAATAGAACAGATAGCGAGCGTAGCGAGCCACCGTGCCCGCAGCGTGGCGAGCGCAGCGAGCCCGCAAGGGGCTTAGTTGCGCTCACCATGCTGTCTTGGTCCGGCTAGTCGGGATCCCAATGTTGGGCTAATGACTGTCGGGATCCCGACTGTCGGACCCCTGTACCACACCCATCAGGGCCATCTTAACATCATTGTAGGCCCCCAGCACAGCGATGCATTTAAGGCCCCTCCACACCCATTCACAAAAAAATGTTAACAAAAATCATAAGAACCCCCTCTTGTGGATCTGTGCCCCATCTTTCCACTTGCTTCCATACAGTAAATGGTTGTCAGCACTCTGAATGGTGGATAGTGCCTGCCATCCACCAATCAACATACCGATAGCCATTTACTGTCTGACTGCAGGCTTTGAGGACCTGGAGAATGCTGGACTCTGATTGATGGATATCACCAGGCAGCATTCTCTATGCATCCCAAAAAGCTCAGGAGGCAGATGCCCACATCCCAATCTGCCCCAGCTCGTAGGCTCCCAGAATTAGGGGCCATTGGGCAACATTGAGCCCATACATTAAGATGGCCCTGTGCTTAGTCATTTACATAATTGACATCCTTATATGTATGAAACAATATAGATACAATGCATGAAACATGAAGGTAAAGACCAAGAACATTTGTGGTATTGGCAATGGTGACAGTGATGTCAAATTTACAGTAACGCACTATATATACTTGAAATATTGTTGACCATAAAGAATACAGTTATGGTGCAATAGTTCAGTCCATGAACATAGGGAACGTCTCTATCTATAGAGTGATCATATGTGTGTCAACTATTGTCATGTTGACTGTTTGAACCTGTCTACCTTTTAAATGTCAACCTTCTAACTGTCGACCATTTGGGGTTGACCTATGAACTGTCTATCGTGTAGAGCTATGAACCAGGCACCAGTCATATCTGTTAGAATGGAAGTAAAGCATATGTTGTTTTTGTAATAGCAGTGGGACTGTAGAATATAGTTTTTAATTTCCTTAGTGCTATTACTATTGTTTCAGTGTTTAAAACCATGTATGGGGAAGTTGGACTCCAAGCCAAAACAGTGTCATAGGAAATGTGAGGTAATGTTTTTATTTTTTGTGACCATAATTTTATATAATAAACATGTTCTTCATTTCATGCTGCCATACATGTGTTATGCTGATTCAAAGTTTGTAATCAATGCCTATAATTAGGCGCAATAAAAAATACTTTTTGAAGTAGGCTAAGGGCCTGGTTCAGAGTTTACACTATCCCGATACCAATACAGCAGAGCGATTATTGGATGCCTGACCACATCTCTAAATCACAATGGTCTTGCAATGGTGTACACATAGAGGACAAAAGGAATCGTTTGTAGGTGGCAACATGTGTACAACCATTCAGGATGTATCCAAATCCCATATGCAGTAGGAAGGGCTCGAAGATCCTACTTCCTGGGTTCACCATCCATTAGTTCGGGTCTTTGGGCTGTTAGCCCCACATACGGCTAATCAGTAGCTCCAGCTGTGGGGGTTTATATAAAAAAGGCTGCTAGACTGAGAATTAAGGGGCGCACACACGGAGTGATTTTGTGCTATTTTCTTAGCATTCTGGCTAAATTGCTAAGAAAGTAAGCACAGATCTCTCCGTGCGTATGCCCCGAGAGATTAATTATCTCCTGCTAACTAAGTCCGTGCATGCAGTCAAAATCTAGTCAAATTGCTTAGCAAGTGACTGCAAATCTCTGAGCATGTACAGAATGCGAGATACTGATCGCAATATCTCATTCTGAACCACTACCCGGCCTTTTTTTGCTTAAGCAAAATTACTTAGCAAAATCACTTAGCACAAATCTCTGCGTGTGTATGTGCTCCCCATTGGCGATCTGGACACCAGGAAATCACCTACCCTAAATAGCTTAGCAAAATCGCTTAGCACAAATCTCTGCATGTGTATGTGCGCCCCATGGGCGATCTTGACACAGGGAAATAGTCTACCCTAAATAGCTTAGCAAAATTGCTTAGAACACAACTCTACGTGTGTATGCCCCTTTATTGGAGGTCTGTGCCTGGTGGAGACACTATGCAGTTCTCCATGCAAGAGACAACCTGCTATCTTTGACTAGTATGCTACTGTTTTTGTTTTTTAGTGAGTTAGGAGATTATCCTGTGTATAGTTATAGCCATGCGGCAAGGATTTATCTTGATGCTTTATTTCGGTTTTGTTTGATTCACTAATAAAACTGGCTGAGGCCAGTTGCACCAATGTACTGAACTAATTTATGACCTCAGCTCATAGCTGCCTCCCCTCCTGCATTCTGCAGGAGACTCCCTGAAATAGCAGCAATCTCCCTCTCTCCCTCATTAGTCTAGTAATCTCCCTCTTTTCACCTAACCCACATTACACTGTTACAATTTTTTGGAAAAAAAGGAATGAGAGACAGATACTTTTACATTGAATCATCAGCACCATTTCCCAGCACTTTACCAAGTATAGTAGCTCTTACTATATATACTGTATACACACACACCTTACACTTTCATCATTAGTATCTGATATTGATTCCTTTGTTCCTCACTTAGAACCACCATGAGTGTTTGGCCAGCTGTGAGTTCCTGAGATCCCTGCATGTGACAAGACAGGGGCAGTGCCCTTCCCCACACAGAGCATCTGGGTTTGCAGCTGCATGTGTGCTGAGCTGTAATGCAGACAGAGAATGTCCTGGCAAAAAGAAGTGTTGTGCCAATGGTTGTGGCTTCACCTGCCAGATGCCAGTTAACATGCTTAAAGGTAATCTTTTTATAACCTAATTCTTTTATCGGAAAAGTAAATGTAATATGCATATAAAACAATGAGACAAATCTGTATGAGACAAATGTATGGAAGCTGAGGACAATCAACTATTTACTCTCAAATGCTGGAATATGGAAAATGGTTCAAATTTTCAGAAAAAAATTGGTCAAAGCCATTGGATTTAACACATTACATTACAGATATTTCAATAATGCTGTATATTGAGAATATAATAATAATAATAATAATAATAATAATAATAATAATTTTGTATAGCATTTACTTTTTTGTGTAACTGTAAACAACACAGACTAGAAGGGTTTTGTGGGTACTGGGGCATATTTAGGATTGTCATTGGAATTTCCCTTTTAACATTTTGTATTTGGCAGATTAGGTACCTACTTTTTTTTATATCTCTTACCTCTTTACAGCTAACAGCAAAATATTCAATCTTGACAAACTTTTATAGATATGAGTTGTGTGCAATAATGTGTGACTGCACACAAAGTATTACAGTATACAGAAACAAGCAAAAAATAATCAGTCCCAAGGCGCAGTCACTCTTCTTCTGCCGGCCCGAAAGAAGGGGTCACCACTCAACCCCACGTGGATGCAGTTCATACAGAAAAGGACCAATGGCGATGAAGAGGTGTTTACCATCCAATGAAAAAGATAAAAAGATATGATGACAAAGGTTAGAACCTTTAATAGCAATACTCTTGGTCACAACACAGGAGGGGGTTCTTCGTTAGCGTACCCGTACTTACACTCAGAGTTGAGGTTATGTGCTCATAAAGGTATCTTTCGTAACACTAGGGAATTTCACCACAAGTGGATTTCGATAACCAAATGCGTACCGTACTCACAAGTCGGAATTGCTGGTACAGGCGCATAAAGGTTTCTTTTACTTGGAGAAAGAGGCCCAAATCTCTCATTTGCAATATGTTTCCATTAGCACCATATAAAAGACAAAGAAGCCTCTTTCAGGAAAGGGGGGTACACATTTATTTATGTAAAAACAGAATGATGGGGAGCACCAGATGTAAAAAGCACGGTACCTGGTGACTGGGGTATTGGCCTTATACCCCAATCATAACCGCATGCAAGTGGTAAATCTCCCCCAAGGCAGTACAGTAAGGCTCCTCTCCTGCCAACGCGTTTCGACAGGATAACCTGTCTTTTTCAAGGCTTGGAGAGGAGTACATGCTAAGCCAGTGCTAAAGAAATGAAATTGAAATTTCTACAGAAAGGGTATAAATCCAATAAATTGGATAAGGCTCTAGAGGAAGTTGACGGCATCCCTAGAGAATCATTGTTAGAAGTGAAAAGTAAAGAGCCAGTAGAAACTGGAACAAATGTGGCCTTCATTTCTAACTATAACAGCTATCACCGCCAAGTAGAGTCCATTTTTAGAAAAAATTGGGATTTACTACTCCGTGATCCAGTCCTTGCCAATATCCTACCTAATAAACCAAGATTTATCTACAAAAGAGCGCCCAATATAAAAGATAAATTAACTTCTAGTGCATTTATAGAGAAACCTTTGGGAGGATTAATCAGAAACAAGAGTTTCCATAGATGCGGGGATTGCTCTATGTGTAAATCATGTGGTACCACTGATAAAAAAACAGTGGAATTAGTCCTCAATGGACAGGTTTTTAAACTTAACCACTTTATGACATGCAATTCTAGATATGCAATTTATGTCATTATGTGCACCTGTAATAAATTGTACGTGGGTAAGACCATCAGGACCTTGAAGGTCCGGTGGTCCGAACACATTAGAAATATAAAAAAGGGCAATGTGGATCATCCCTTTTCTTTACATTTTAAAGAGGTTCACCACTGTTCCCCAAATCAAATTAAAGGTTTTTGGGGATTGGAACTTATTAAAGACAACTGGCGACACAAGAATAAAGACACCAATCTCGCCAGAAAGGAGATGAAATGGATTTTTGACTTAAAGTCACTATCTCCACATGGCTTGAACTCAGATTTCGAGCTCAAGTGGTTCCTCTAATTTTTCATTCGTTTTTAATGTTTTTAACGTTTCTATATTAATTTATTTGAAAACGTTTTTTACTAATTTTTATGTACCCACATACAATTTAACGTTTTAACATGTATTATGTCCACCATATATTTTATCTTTGCTCATTCTTTGTAATAAGCCGGTATTTATTACCCTGCACGTCTTTTTCTGCACTTTAACCAGCCCGTTTTTTTCTAATATGGCCGTGCGTTCCAAGCATTAAAATCTAGCCAGCCACTGCCTTCAATATGGCCGTGCGTTCCACGGCCATAACAGCGGGGGATTCTGTGGGCGTACACAGTCTCCCAGCGCTACAGGTTACTAACACGCGGCCGAGTGATCCTGAAAGCCGGATATGACGCAGACGCCGGAAGACGTCATGCGTTCCATAGCCCGAAGCGCGTGCGTTCCACGCATCCAAAGGGCTCCAGTTCTGCCTGATAGAACCTTCGTTTTTGGCTACAAATTCAGGAGGTAAACAGCGCTAATCCCCTGGTCACCTCTAGGTGTTTCTGAAAACTGTTGAACTCCAGTTTAACGGAGTTTGTGTAAACGGGCCTACACTTCCGTTTTCCCCTCACTTCCGGGGGAGGTCTAATGAGTGCATAGGTATAAATACTGGCTTAGCATGTACTCCTCTCCAAGCCTTGAAAAAGACAGGTTATCCTGTCGAAACGCGTTGGCTGGAGAGGAGCCTTACTGTACTGCCTTGGGGGAGATTTACCACTTGCATGCGGTTATGATTGGGGTATAAGGCCAATACCCCAGTCACCAGGTACCGTGCTTTTTACATCTGGTGCTCCCCATCATTCTGTTTTTACATAAATAAATGTGTACCCCCCTTTCCTGAAAGAGGCTTCTTTGTCTTTTATATGGTGCTAATGGAAACATATTGCAAATGAGAGATTTGGGCCTCTTTCTCCAAGTAAAAGAAACCTTTATGCGCCTGTACCAGCAATTCCGACTTGTGAGTACGGTACGCATTTGGTTATCGAAATCCACTTGTGGTGAAATTCCCTAGTGTTACGAAAGATACCTTTATGAGCACATAACCTCAACTCTGAGTGTGAGTACGGGTACGCTAACGAAGAACCCCCTCCTGTGTTGTGACCAAGAGTATTGCTATTAAAGGTTCTAACCTTTGTCATCATATCTTTTTATCTTTTTCATTGGATGGTAAACACCTCTTCATCGCCATTGGTCCTTTTCTGTATGTATTACAGTATACAGGTCGGGTATCCCGTATCCGGGCACCCCGTATCCGAATTATTCCAAAAACCGTGGTTTTTTGGAATAATTCAAATCCCCCCCCCCCCCCAACCCTCTTTTAATACTTACCAAGTCCTCCGGCGTCCATAGCAGGCCTTCAGCATCCTCTCCGGCGTCTCCAGCGGTCCCAGGAGTGCTTTGCGCGAGTGCGCGCGCGCGCCGGTGACGTCACCGGTGCGCCTGGGAACTTGCGCAAAGCACTCCTGGGACCACTGGAGACGCCGGAGACGGTGCTGGTGGCCTGCCGGGACGCCGGAGGACTCCATGGACGCCGAGGGACCATCGGGGACCCACCAGGGGCAGGTAAGTATGCCTAAAAAAAATATTCCAAAAAACGGAATATTCCCTTATCCGGAATGCTCGTGGTCCCGAGCATTTCGGATAAGGGATACTCAACCTGTATTTACAAACAGTGAACATTAAAAAAAAATCAAAATGGAGGAGGAGTCAACCTGCTTGAAGAAGCATTTGGACCAGTCTGAAGAAGGTGTGTGTGATAGGTGCTTGAACACAATGATGTCACAGGGGGACAGGTCTGGACTGTATAGTGGTTGACCAAGCTCCTGAATGCAGACAGACAGAAAATCCACCACTTTCCTGGATTTGTGTCTATGTGCAGTGTCGTAATGACACTGCAGTTCTTGGACAACACCTGGAAATGGCTTCCAGTACTTGCAGTAGGCATTGGTTGGTGTGCAAGTCTCAAGTGAAATCATGCTGCTGCACTAGCATGCAGTAGCTACATGACCAGTCTGTAGCCACTATCTGCTTGGCTTTGCAGCACTCACATCGCAACTTCTATGAAGCCGTGCTGAAGCCGACGCGCCCGCCCTCTTCATTCACAAGCTGCACTACTGCAGGGAGAGGATGCAACGCTGGACAGACTCCAGAGCTGGTAAGTATTTTTTTTTAACACTGTGCCACCACGGTTGGTTGCGAGGGGGGGGGGGGGGGGTACACTGTACCACCAATGTTTATATATAAGGCCACTGGCCACCAATGATTTAATAGTTTATCAGCCTGGCGCCCACCGCACAGGGGCGCCAGGGACAGCCTCGGGCTTCAGCCCGGGCCAGTGGAGCCCTGGATGGGGGTGTCCCCTTTATTGGGGGGGGTCCCCACTCCCCCAGGGACCTGGCCTGGGCTGACCAGCCACAGAGGTAATGCTTTGGCCACGGGACCTTATATAATAACCGTCTGTGGCATTACCCTGATGGCTGTTTGAGCCCGGTGCTGGTTTCTAGAATATTTTGGAAACCAGGACTGGTCCTAGAGCCCAGGGGCTGGTCATGCTCGTGGGGGGGGACCCCAAGCCATTTTTTATGTATTATTTTATTGCAAGGATTTTATAATGACCCATGAGATTTGAAATCTTCCATGCTGAATCTCCCATAATGAATCTCTGACCCCAATCTCTCTGTATGTGACTCATTATCTGAGAGAGTGAAATCTCTCATGCTGAATCTCCTGTTATGAATCTCTGGCACAAATCTCTGCGTATGTAGGGCCCTTTATATACAGAAAGACAAAGTTGGGCTCGTCGCACTAGGTACTGATAATGTAAATATCAGAAGAGGCCCCCAGTATTTATTACACTTAAATCAGTGATATTGGCGGGGTGTGCTACCTTTTGACAAGAAATTTGAATACATCAAGGGGAGAAGGAAAGACTAGGCTTGTCGTTATTGTGGTGCACCGTAAGGAGGTATTTTATATAAAATATAACTTTTATTCAATTATTCACTTAAAAAGCGACATATAAAACCAAAGACATACAAAATGGACAATTAACACAAAAGTTTTAAAATTGAGGAAAAGATTCCTCACGTAGTGAGACCCCAATGTCACAGTATCCTGTGGTTTTTGTTTGTCACAGCAGTGCGTCTTACTATATAGGGAGTAATCTGCAGACCTGAACAGATCAGTGAATTCTACCCATGTGATAGTGTTATATCTGAGTAGCCTTTAAGTTACAATGATGAGTACTAATCCTCTAATTGCTAGGGTACTCCAACACTAGTTGTTTTAAATATGGTTATAGTGGGGAGATATAATGATCTGATAGGTCTAGGTCTGCCAAGTTTTTAGAGGCAGTATTACATGTGTGCTAGATGGCAGTATAACTATCTGGAGGGTAATCAGCTGGTGTGGTGAATATATCACCTTTTCAATTCACAGGTGCTACCCAGCTGACCTTCCAACTGACTGAGTTATAGATAAATCAAGAGATCCAAATTTGTAGCATATTAATGGTGCACATAGAATGAATTGGCATCAGAGGGGTTAAATGCTAATGGTCTCTCTGTTTGGGTAATAGGTAGTGTTAGGTGATGATATAACTGTCTGGAGGGTAATCAGCTGGTGTGGTGAATATATCACCTTATCAATTCATAGGTGCCACCCAGCTGACCTTCCAACAGACTGAGTTATAGATAAATCAGAGATCCCAATTTTATAGCATATTCATGATGCACATAGAATGAATTAGCATCACCGGGGTTAAATGCTTGCGGTCTCTCTATATAAGTGCACACTTGCAATACCCTAAACAATACAAAAATACTAGCCCTGTCACCCCGGACAGATCCGGATTACAGCGCACCCTTGATGCTGACAAATGTCCTGGCACCAGCGGGGTAAAGCCTTCGGTCTGACGGCGGGTGTAACTGTCCCTAATCTGCAGAACTAGGTAAGTATTCACCATTTGTATCTGGACAAAGGTGGAATGGGGGGAGGGGAGGCACAGTTTAACAATGAACCATGTGCCTTCACCGCCCACTGGACAGTGCCGGAGGGCTGCGCACACTGATGTGACAAAACAATGTTCAATGACAAATCATAAAGGAGGACAATTGGGTGCAGTCACTAGGTGGACACGGTCAACACGCGTGTCGCTGCTCGCTTCATCAGGACCAGAAATTTCCTCAATTTTAAAACTTTTGTGTTAATTGTCCATTTTGTATGTCTTTGGTTTTATATGTCGCTTTTTAAGTGAATAATTGAATAAAAGTTATATTTTATATAAAATACCTCCTTACGGTGCACCACAATAACGACAAGCCTAGTCTTTCCTTCTCCCCTTGATGTACCCTTTATATACAGTTCTGTAACCTGACATTTCACAAAAACTTAATTATAGAAATTACAGTTCACAACCAGATTGTATCTACTCAACCTATGCACGAAACCTCTGAAACACCTTTCATATGGATAGCATTTCACAACTTTTAGGGTTTTTTTTTATTATTTTTGTTACTTACCAGACAATCCTCAAAAGGATTGTCATTGCTGTTTTTATGGGTTTTTTTTCAAGTCTTAGGATATGATTAAAAGATTAATTATCTTAGTTTTATTGCAATGAAGATAATCTTATAATTTTAAGACTTCATCTGTTCTTGCAGGAGTCCCATTGAAACCTCACAGTGAATTTACATTTAATGAACATACAAACAGAAGTGTGGAGATAACTTGGAACTCCAGATTCAACATTTCTGCTGAGCCAGTTCTGTATATCCTCCAAAGACGATGGAATTATGGTATTCAGCCCAGTGAGGATCAGTCCACACCTTGGCAAACGATAGCTGTGGTTAGTACATATGGCTGAAAATGTCATTTGTTAGGAGAAATAAAAATATGTGAATGTTTTCATAAAAAAAAACATATAGTAGGGCATAGCAAAAATGATGACATTATATTGCACCCAATCAGATGTCTGCTTGTAGTCTCTAAACTGTTGAACAAAATTGACAGCTAGGATTTTATTGTGTGCCATATAAAGTAACCAATAAAGCAGCAGTGACTCCGCCTCCAGCCACTGTGCACTGTAAATCCATGAAATATACTTCTGGTGCATATACTGTAGGGCCTAATACAGTATCAGTTGTAGCTTTGTAAAGATCCACAAAACTGCTGTCACTAACATATGGGGGGCCGCCAAGCACAGGGAAAGAACACCCCTGCATACCGGGACCCTCCCTGCAATACATTGTAAAATTTTGCCATCACATCTCTTGAGTACCCCCCTGCTTGCTCAGCGTATCTGCAAAGGAAGGCGACTGGCCACCATGTTTTGTGTTGCAGGGGCTACTTTTGACGTTGTGCAGCTGATCTGCCCCGCAAAATGGTCCATACACGTGTTGATGCTCCGAAATGCTGTGTTGCTGCCCCTCGCCAGCATTTAAGGCCCCCATAAACTATGCCATTTGGGCCCAATTTCACCCGATTCCAGCAGATCGGCCAGAGAACAGAGAAATTGGGTGAAATCGGCCCCATGTGTCAGACATCCGATTGGATGTGCATTGGCCCAGAATCGGAGGTCAGGTGGCCTGCAAGTAAGATAACTGGTACCTGTAGCCATCAGCGGCACATCGTGGGTGCTATTGCATCTGATATGATACTAGGTATGTGCCAGCGGTGCCGCACCACTGGCACACACTTATATGCAGAGCAGGGAAGTGCCGGTTAGGAGAGGCGCTCATCCCACTCTGCATCCCTGACAGGTGGTGCGCAGCAGGCTGGACACTCAAAAAAAAACCCATATAAAAGAAAGGGCAGCCGCTGAGACAGCTCTGGGTTATTTTGAATTATTATTATTATTATAATTTTATTTATAAGGCGCCACAAGTGTTTCGCAGCGCCGTACAAAGGAACAATACAGGGAGACAAAACTTGGCATAACATTGAATAAATAACAAAAATACAGTACAAATAAAGAGCACCACAGTTCAATACACATTACAGCTTAAATGTAAGTAGTGAGGACCCAATCAACATACAACTAGAGGCTTGAGGCCAATGATGGAGATGAGTATGAAGATGGTCACTGAGTGTTGGAGTAAAGGAGAGCTGTGAGTGAAATGTGAAGAGAAGTGGGCTTTGACAACAGGAGGGAAGAAGGCCCTACTCGGAGGATCTTACAATCTAGTAGGAAAGGGAGACAGACAGATTACAAGAGGTGCAAGCGAGGGGGTGGTGGTTAGATAGCAGGATGAAAACAGGCAAGGGGTCGGAATTCTCTTGTCCCATGCCTGCAGCTCCACGCGAGTTTTGCATGCGATAAATCGCAAGAGATTTATCACATGCACAAAAGGCACATTGAGTGCCAAATCATTAGTGAGTCTCCCAGGGAGCTGCTGGGGGATTTCAAGGGGAATTGGGTCCGACTTGTACTTAGGACTAATGTATCGGGGCCTTTGGACTGTGGTTGCAATTTCATGAATGCAACTAGTTCAAGGGCTCACAGTGGTGTGCACTGATTAACGATATCGACACTTCTACATCCACTACTGAATCAGTTCCATACTGTTTATGTCTGGTGTAAAAAAAACTGGCCCATATTCTGACACTGACATAAGATTCATCTAGATCTGCAAGTTGACACACAAAAAAATGTGGTACATTTTACAGCTGCATTTCTGGTGACAAACTCTACATCACCCAATGTATACATATTGCAAATGCAACAGCTCTTCTGTAACAGCAGACACGTTCTCCCTTCACTTCAATCTGCCACACCAGCAGCCATGCAATGGTTATGAATGCTGTGATTTCCTAGCTTTGCCATGTGACACCACCCTATAAAATATACGAGCCTACAGTATGTGTCATTCTGTGTTGGGATACGTATAACCTTAGAATAACTTTTACCCATAACTTTTATTAATAACAGTGAAATATAAAGTAAAAAAACAAGTTTGAGTACATATTTCTCCATTAGCAGATCTCTATTTTGATACATTTAATAATGATACGCTGTCCCTTTCTTACAGACAGCAGCTCATCATTTCAATATGACAGATGTGAGGCCAGGCAGATGGTACCAGTTCCAGGTGGCAGCAGTAAATGTGCATGGAACACAAGGCTTCACAACTCCAAGTAGACACTTCCACTCTACTAAAGGCAAGAAAAACCTATGTATGCTATAGGCTACGGGTCAGTTGATCAATCTAGTCTTTTTGTTTTCTTCACCCAAACAACAACTATTACAGCATACATCCAATACTCATCACCCAACAGGAGAGCAAGCTAATAGAAACGGGCTAAGTGTTTCAGATGATTCTGACATAGATTATCTACCAGGAAAGTCATTTCCCATATCAATCCTTTACAATAGACAGCATAGGATGGTTCAGTTATACACAAACAATGCCTGTATTTCGCGGCTGTAACCAATTATCCTTTCCCAACATGATTAACGTGCATCTGTAATGTATCTGTGACCAGGATTAAGGAGCAGGACCAGTGCTTGTGATGTCAATTTATAGTGGAAACTCGTCTGGGCTATCTAGCACTAGCCATAAATTTGATAGGATATTAGATTTTTCAATAACTTAAGACCTGATTCAGAGTAGTATACGAACCCCAGTGGTTTATTTACTACTTTAATGTGAGAAAATGGGAGCATGTGCAGGATTTCTCGCATTTCCCCAAAAGCAGCAGCTGGGCCGTTTGGTGTCTGCGGGTGGCTGGGCAGGCTCTACCATTAGACCATTAGACCAAGTCTGCCTATCAGAAAATCAAGGATGTCTATGAGGATCCTTGTTGTACTTAATGCAGGTGGCTGCTGTGGAACTTCTAAGACCTCACCTCCATACTTTCCCTTGAGGCATACTTCCCCACTTTGCTGCCCCCTCCTTCTTGTAATCTGTTGTGGGTGGCAAAGGGAGTCCTCCAGGGAAAGCAGGGGACTTGCCCACCGTTCCCAGGGTGGGGCTGGGAGGACCACCCAATATTTTTGGGAGCCTCCATGCCATTCTGGAATGTTCTTCAAGTATGCCTTTAGGGGTTGGAAAAAGGTTATTGGTGGCAGTATGTGGGGGGGGGGGATGCAGTAGATTTAAGTTTTGCCTAGGGCACTGAGAAGCCTTACACCGGCCCTGAAAATGTAGGTGTGTTGCCCCGTTTTTAGTGCTGAGGGTCAGGGTCTGCATCATGCAAGATTTCCTGGCCTCATCCGAAGAGCTGTGACTGCCGCCAATATGCATAGCCTCAGGCTCACTCAGATGGCTGATGTTTTTGCAGAGTAATCCAGTGCTGCATCTTAATAAATTGATCTCTTATTAAATTAATTAATAACCTACCTACATTTTTATTCATCAAAATGACCTGTAATGTTCACCTTATATAAATATAATATTTTTTTACATAACATTTTTATTTGCGTTTATATAACAAATGTGAGCGACGCTGGCATTTTTAGCAGATATTTTGAACATCTTCTACAGAGCGGTTGGCTCTCAAAGGGTTAAACAGAGCAGCCTGTGCTAAATGCTCATTTCAAATGAAAAGTTGTTGAGAGTTAAAATTCTTAGTGATTTGCAACTTTTGAGTAAAGGAATATAACATAGTGTACAGTAAGGTACATTAAAAAACCTATTCTCTTTTTATAAGTACAGTATATTATAGCATACCTCCCAACCAGCTATTGGATAGACTGATATTTCCAATGCTCAGAAATATTTTCCGTTTTCGCGCAGAATAGATTGAATTAGCATTCGTTCTATACAATCTTCTTCTTTGCCCCAACTTTTGGAAACAATCCGGATCTGCGAATCCATGTTTTTTTCCACTGAAGCGGCTGCTAATTCACAAATTTAGCATCCGTTTCCACAAATGCAGATTTGGCTTTCCATTTTGGGATTGAATAGGTGCTGGCCGATATTTATGAGTATAGGAAATATCAGGCAACATTGGATACCCCCAGAGTAGTATACCTCACAATGTTTTAAGATTTTGAATTCAAGACATCGTATACATATTTCTAAAAAGCACAAGTAATGGGTATAATGATGCTACAAGGGGGTGTGATCACAGCACATTTGTGCACAACGATGCCTGCACATCACCCTGAGGCCTTGCCCGGCATGTCTGAAATCTGCGCAATTACCATTCCCTTGGCCAGATATACTAAGCTTGAAAAGTGATAAAATGGAGAGTGATAAACCACCAGCCAATCAGCTCCTATCTGTCATGTCACAGGCTATGTTTGAAAAATGACAAGTAGGAGCTGATTGATTGGTGGGTTATCACTCTCCATTGATTTGATCACTTTTCAGGGCTTAGTACATCTCACCCCCTGTTCCTACAATGCAGCTGGTACTGTACACATGACATCACATACTCCATATTTCCCAAATACACTGAAGAAGGACAAAACTCTTTAAGTTAGGACAGTCCCCTAAATTTGGATTATACCACCTAAATCGGACATTTCAGAGGTACAGTATGTTCTAGCTCTATTGTGTAGAATATTGCTTGACATTTAAACTAAAAAAATGATAATGTCTCATTTTCTGCAGATCCCTTGCCCCCTGCGGCCCCTAATGACCTCAGAATAGGTGACCTAACTCTTGCCCCGAATGGCACTGTGAGAGTGCACATTATCTGGGCTGCTCCAAAAGAACAAGACTTAAAAATTCATCATTACAGAATAACATGGAGAGCTACTGAAGAGCTGTTATCAGCGAGCAAGCCAAACAGTTGGATGATAACTGACGGGGTGTGTAAAGGCTGAAATACAACTTCTAATCAGATTCAGTCATATGTTTTCTTGGAAGATAAAAATGATGGTTTCTTTTATTCAGGCAAATACTGAATTTACTTTGAACAGTTTTCTACCTAATAGAGAATATCTGGTAAAGATACAAGCAGTTTCCTACTGGAGACAGAAAAGAATGAAGAGTCTGCAGTCACAGGTCATTTTCAGTACTGCACAGCAAGGTGCGTAACAGACCATTAGTAATCTCACAATGGCATACCTCCCAACAATCCCGATTTCAGCGGGTCAGTCCCGATTACCGGGTCCTGTCCCGCTGTCCCACCCGTGGCCGGAGGTGTCCAGCTGCGGGGGGGGGGGGGGGGGGCAGTTCGGAGCCCCCCCAATTTGACAGAATAGACGCTGTGCGCATGCGCACAGCGTCTATTCGCGGCCGAAAACGGGGATGCGACTCATTTGCATAAGCTGCGCCCCTCATTTGCATAAGCCGCACAAGTGTCCCTATTTCTGCAGCCGGAAAGTTGGGAGGTATGCAATGGCAGATACTGTAGTTTATATGTTCACTATACAGATTATACTGCCTTGTAAATAAACGTATGTATAACAAAATATGATGAACATGTTCTATCCTGCTGTAATTGTTTTACTGTTTTTATATACAGATTTAAAATCTGAAAGCCGTAAATCCACTGTGGATGTCTGTAACAACATAGCCAAATCACACAACGCTAACTGCAAGAGCACTCTGCGCACATATTATTTTTACCACAATAATCAGATCCAAATAAAACTGTCCTGGAAAGCAATGCCAGGTAAGAGAATTGTGCATCCTCCTGCCTGATTTTGATTGACAATAATATAATAGCAAATCTGTACACAGAAACAGGGCTGTCTTAGCATAGGCTGGGCAAAGCTTACCCACCCAATACATAAAAAAAATAAAAAACATATCTTACCAATCTCACAGTCTCTTGCCTTCTCTCCACATGGTTCCATACAGTGGATGGTTGTCAGCACTGTAATTTACAATCAAAGCAGCTAGGCCGCATTCTCCATCTGCCTCCCAAAAGATGCTCCAGAGACACCAGTCCGCCCCTTAGGGGCCATGGGCAGGTTCCCACTGTACCTATATCAGGGCCATCTTAACAGCATTACAAAGCAAGATGTCGCAGACCCGGACGCTGAAATGATTGGTTTGTTAAATGTCCAGTTAATACAACATAGGGTCGGCAGGAGGACCCAAGGACAATTCCATCTTGCACCTATTTTCTTTGTATTATGTGGCCTTTGGAGCATTTTTTAGCACAGTTTTTAAAACTGCCATCCTGTCTGCTGCTGCAATCCCACTCCTAGATGGGCCACGTGTTTGTGCCACCCATGTACGGATGGAGCCGGGCTCATTCAATGGGGGTCTGGTGGTCAGATCACTAACCGCCAGCCTGTGCCAGCCGCCAGAAGGGGACATGCGCAAGCTCCCCACCGGTCCCGCTGCTACTCTGCTGGTCACCGTCGATTGACACCACCTTCTCGCACTCCCTGAACTGGAGATGGGCAGAGTTTGAGTCTCCCGCCGCCCGTAAACTGGGAAGCGCAAGCGTGTGAGACGCTTGCGTGTCCCAGTTAGATGGAGCACCTCTACGCCGGCGATCGCATTCTGGCGAGCCCAGCCGCTGGCTGAGAGGCACTCCATCTGTATGTCGCTTAGCATAGTCATCTAGTCATCCAACTACCTCAGCCTTTTGGCCTGAAAACAACTTTGTGAGGTATTTAGGATATATTGGAAATGAGTGTAAATTTATGTTATCGAGGTTAATAATAGCGTAAAAGAAAAAAAAATTCTGGTATTTTAGCGTTTAAAAAAAAAAGATCCAAAACACGAAACACAAAACCCAGAAGGGTGGTGTTTTGGAAGATACAGATCCAAAATATGAAAAGTGCCTGGTGTACACCCCTAGGCAGGAGTCATAATTATTACCCAACATCTCAGGAAAGCTAAAAGGAGTTACCAGCCTGAAGTATTCTACAGTACTCTGCTCCAAAGTTAGTAACCTGCATTTCCATCCCCTCAGGAGGGACACAGCTTAGCCAGTTCTGTTACTTGAACAGCAACAAAATTCTCCTCAGATCTAGCAAACCGGAAAGTGCACCACCGAGCTCCATCGCTTTGAATTAAATAATATTCCAGTTTATGGGGCCCCAATTACAAGGTCATTCAAAAGTGATTGTTTTTAAACTTTATATCTTAGATCAGTAAAGGTCCATACACACTGGGTGACTATGCCCAGCGTGTATGGACAGCGATTATGTCAATCACCTCTGCTGGGAAACCCGCTCAATGCATACACACTTAGCAGCTTTCCCCCTGCCCGGCACCAACGATGATGATGCGGGAGCGCACAGCAGCGCTCACCGCTCATCGCTGGGGCATACACACTGGCCGGCTTTGAGCTGAAAGCCGCTCAAACAGGCTGTTTTGAGCGGCTTTCAGCTCAAAGTCGCCCAGTGTGTATGGGTCTTAAGATTGTCAAATGTTGTTACTGTTACTTACACTGTGTATTTTCTGTATGAAGAATGTGGGCTGGATGCTGTAACATCCGCGCCCCCTTTCCGTCGGACTTGACCAGCTACCGCAGACATAATTATCGCATATATTATTAGCGTTAAGAGCTGTCCTTTGCATTGAGCCGGCGATGTGAAGCGGCTCCCCCCTCCCTCTCCCGGCTGGATGATGTGCTGCTGCGGGCTGCTCTCCTCCTCCTCCCTGCACCTGGAAGAGGATACAGTGCAAGGAGGAGGAGGTCACAGGTCCAGGCAGCACAGCGCTGTGGGGGGGGGGGGGGGGGGCGGTGCGAGTCGGCGGGGGTCCGTTCGGGGCGGCGTGGGTGCGTTAAGAAGCCCATAGGCTTCTATGGGGTATCACCAGCTTTTGCAGATTTTTACCGCATTCCTGCTTCAGAGAATCGCCTCCTGTATGACCTGTATGAGAGCCACAAGTGTAATGAATGTTTTATATTGCTACTGCTTGTAATAATCTCAAGTTCCTGGTCAGCGGTGGTGTAAAAAGGGTTAACCTTTTACACAGGACTTCTACCCAGAAGGTCCTGACCAGGGTAGAACACGGGCAGGACCTAGAGGGCAGTGTAAACGGGTACTCCGGGTGATCCGACCCGGCTCCCGTTTACATAAATGGGGGAAGCACACAGCCTCTGTTGCTGTCTGCTGTACTCTGCAGACAGCAGCAGAGGCAGGCAGAAGGTGAATGGATGCCTGTGTGCAGCATCTATTCACCTCGCGGATGGGGGCTGGGGGGTGCACGGTGGCTGGGGGCAGCCCAGCAGCTTACCTTGGTGCTGGGCTTTCCCCCAGCGTGGTGGTCTGGGGCCTGGTGCCGTCACAGGAACCGCCATTGCCGGGGGGGGGGGGGTCCAAAGACGTTAAAATGGCTCTGCATATGATACATGTGTATATATTGGGCAGAATGGTTGTCATGGTGTTTAGCATTGCTGCCTTATACCCCTGAAGATTCAAACGTCTATCATCTGTGTGGAGTTTGTATTTTCTCCATGCTTTTGTGTAGTTTCCTCCTGGTGTTGCAATTTCTTCCCACACTTGAAAATATATTCTATAACATTATGCGTACATTATTTATACATGAACCAGTTAATATTTATCTTGACATGTACACTAAAACATACATGTGTAGCCAAGTACTAACCTACTGTCATTTCTATTTTCCTGCAAATACTGCCTAATGTTTTCATAGCTACTGCCTTTACAGACTATTTAATATTATTATTTATTATTATTTAAACTGTGGTTTTAAAAACCAAACTTTTATATTGCTTTACAGCCTTTTTAGTAATAAGATGATAGTACATGACTTTTAGCTGTATTTTAGTGATACTTAAATCATAGATGTGAACATAGATCAGGAACCTTGGTGTTGGGTTCTGTCCTGAAATTTTGAATCAAAATATGAAACAATACATCATATATTCATAGTGCCTGATATATACAAATTTGCAGTAATAAGGTGAAGGACTGACAACTATCTGTTTTTATCTTTATATATCACGGTAATTACTGTAATCCATTAACCTATGTCTAAATATATTTCTATGTACCTACAGGTAACTACTTGGAGCCATACACTTACGTAATAAAATGGAGACCAATTGTGTGTGATAGTAATGACACTTTCTCTGGTGGAAAAGCAATTGTTAAGGTGAGACCTATCTGAGTAGTATGTAAATTAATTTATGGCCAATAACCCCTACCATCTTTATTCTTTAACCTTTATTTAATAAATAAAGATGGTAGGGGTTATTGTGCAGATGTGATTTTCTTTAAAGTCGAATCTGTATTGTCGAAAATGGCCGCTGGATTGTCAACTCCATGGCCATTTTCGACTATCCACGGACTTTCCAGCTTTCAAATACTAGTCAGAAGAACTAACCCAACAGAAATATCATCTGCAATTGAATAACCCCTATTGAGAACTGTTTGTGGTCTTCAGATATTAATCAGCTGTTATTGTGAATTACAATCATAGTGAACCACATAGAAATGTAATCACACATACAACTCCTTAAAATGACTTGCAACATCCAGTATGGTCCCACAAGATCAAACCGACCAGTTGCCGGGTTATAGAAAGTGGAACTTTCACACTGTACCTGGACCAGGATCCATATGTCACAATAATAGTGGGAATTACAACACTGTAAATGGAATTTGCTAGCGATTAATAAATAAATGTAACTAAATAATACTACTTTCAGACCGCAAATACCGTGTCGCACACGGGATTAGGACACAGGTCCCATCCCCAGAGCAACACGGCATATGCTGTCTGAAAGTTCCGACACCGACGCGGCATATTGCCGAGTCGGTGACGTCACATGGGGCGGAGCTGGGCGGCGGCGCATCATCGGGGGCTTGGGAGGAGGCAGTACTTGGAGCTGACAGTGCTGCCTCCTCCATACTGTGAACGGGACACGGGTCGCTCGACCCAGGCACCCGTTCACACTGCACTTGACACGGGTCATAGCCGTGTTCAACCCTGGTCAATACCAGGGTTGAACATCCGTGTTGCTCGACCCGTGGTGGCCTTTTCAGACCGCACCTTGACCCGTGTTGGGGCCGCAAGAACACGGCAATAACCCGGGTCTAGAGTGTGGTCTGAAAGCGGTATAAATAACAAGAGTGCTTGATTAACCAATAGATTAGGCTGCAGCCTAGGGAGCAAGGACTGATGGGAAGGGGGCACCTTGCAGGGGACAGCTAAGGAATAAAATTAAGGCCTAAGTTATTCCATATTTGTTAGCTATCACCTGTCCTGATGTGCTGTGCGGGTAAAGTTCTTAAGGTGACTGTCAGATGGCTATGCCAATGTAACTTACTGATGGAACCATTACTTTATGTATATTATGCTACAATGCCAGCTGGTCAGCCTAAAGCCAGTCTCTTTCACACAACACAAAAATCAGATCATTCATGCCAGTTGTATAACCTTTGTTGCATGCACATGGGCAGTATGAATGGCGAGTCCCTGAGCACTCATACACGTGTGTTTAGCAGCATTACAAGGGGAGCTACATGTGAATTAGCCTAGGGCTGGGGTAGCCAACTCGTCCTCAAGAGCTACCAACAGTTAATGTTTTCCAGATCTCACAGAGGGGCAGATGTATCATAGCAGCGCTTATCGCGCCGCTATGATACTTCCTGCTTCGCCTCAATAGCGAGGCGAAGCAGGAAGGGACATCGACAAGATGTATTAACATCTTGTCTGCCGAAGCGGGGGGAGCGTTAACTCCCCCCTTCGGCGATGTCCCGTTCTGAAGATAGCGCATCAGTTAATACTGATGCGCTATCTCCTGTCCCCCGGCCGGCAGCACTGGGCATGCGCGGGATCTCGCTGTTCACGCGAGATCCCCAGCGCAGCCCAGACCTAACAGCAGGGACAGCGCTGTCCCTGCTGTTTAGATAGGGCTTCGCCAGCCTGATGCTGGCGAAGCCAAACCCGGCTTCGTGCGGAACGGTCAGCGATGCTGACCGTTCATACATTCGGCCTGCTATCATTTTGATAGCAGCGCCGATATGGACAGGGGCGCATAGCGCCCCTGTCCATTACCGCATCCCGGCCGCTTCATACATGGGGGAGAAGCGGTATCAGTGCACATAACGTGCGCTAATACCCCTTCTCCCCCATAACGACCGTTCATACATCTGCCCCAATATCACAAGTGAAATAATTAGCTCCACCTGTGGATCTTTGAAAATGTTTCAGCTAGTAATGAGTGCACCTTTGCAGCAGCTAGGTTGTCTGGAAAATGGGAACTGTTGGTAGCTCTCGAGGACTGTAGTTGGCTACCACTGGCCTAGGGCACCTGGAACCTTTAATCAGGTCCTGAACAAGACATTCATGGAAATTAGACAACTATTACAGTCTTAAGATTTTAGATTACAAGGGCTGACATAGAGAATGATAGAAAAATATACCTAAACATGAAACAAAGGGAAAGTGGCCATATGTAATGGCACAGATAGCTGTATTTAAGTTATCTGAATGAATCATAAAGAGAATCGCTTAGAAAGGACTCACAGTTGCATCCAACTCTGAAAATGCATCCCTCTTTACATGTATATTTAATAATAATAATTTAAAAAAATACTTTTTTCAATACCAAAAAGCTTAATTTATTCTGAAAAAAAACAATAAAATGTGCAGTTAGGCCAATAAATCAAAAATGTTGCCTTTTTTTCTTTTAAAAGTGATACATTTGGAAAATGACACTGCTCATTAGGTGCACCACTAGATATGAATTGGTTAAATACGCAGTGATAGAGTGGGGGCTAAGTGTTAAATGAGGACTACCAATTTCTTTTTGCAGGGTTCAAACTTCATTATTACTGGGCTCCAGTTTGCATGCACGTATAAAGTAACTGTACGGCCGTTCACCCTTCAGGGACCACTAGCTGAAGAGGTGACATTTGTGAAAACGCCCAAGTGCAACAACATGAAAGTTAACAGCCTAAAACATGGACAATGTTCTAGAAGGGGTGAGTGGCCTTCAAACAAATGGCATATCTAAAAGCTGGTTCCAGCACACAGAATCCATCAGTAATATACTTATTCATCAGAGACAAAAGCAGAGAACACAACTCATTTTAATTATTTAATGCAGTTTTTAATAGTATCAAACAGCTGCGTGTGTATTTGTATTTATTTGTATTGTATTTTATCCAACTGTGGGGGTTACTCAGACCTGATCGCACAGCTGCTAATTCACAGGCTGGACGACTGCGCATATGTATGGCTTGCAGTACACATGCGTGATGCCATCCTGAGATAAAATCCAGTGAGATAAAATCCAGTGTCTTTTTTAATTGTTTTCTGACGCACGCCCGTTACCGTCCCCAAACTCCAGCTTCCTGTCAATCACCTTGCGAATGGCCAGCAGTTAAAGAAGTAGCATGATTTTATCGCAAGATGGCCTTGCATATGCGTACTATGGGCCTATCGATAATTGCCCAGCCTACTAGTTTGCAGCAATGCGGTCAGGTTTGAATTAGGCCCTATATTAGAAGTCTCACTATGTAATAATACACCTAATATGTCCACTGATTCATAGTAATTCATTTTTAAAAGCTCAAAAGGACACGTTGCTATCTATTTAGTGGAGAAGTTGTCCATGGCAACCAATTTCTATAAAATTATACCTAGCAAGTGATTGGATGCCATGGGAAACTTCTCCACTCTTTTCATTGCTTAATACAGTACATCACCAAACCCCCACACACACACACACACACACCCGCCCCACATACACACTTTGGGCCTGATTCAGACCTGATCGCATTGCTATGAATTAACACAGAGGACGATTATTGTGCGCGCAAGGCTGGCCTGTGCTGAAGTCCTACTTTTTCTATTCACAAGCCGTTTGCCATCTGATTGACAGGAAGTGCCAAGAAAAATGCTGGGCGTGCCCAAAAAGTGCTAGAAGTATCATGGAAAATACAGGCGTGACCAAGAGTTTTAGGGAAGGGTGCTTTGGCTTCAGGCCGGATATGCTTGTTTTTAAAGTAGCCGCCGAGTAAGTCTCTGGCTACTCCTAGCTTGTGACGACTGCTGCCCAGTGAACAAATTCCATGGTGACCCACTATGGATTTTGGTCATTTTTGCTCGGGAGCGAAGACTTCCCTAGGCATACATATCCATTTACACAGCGTACACATTTATTCGCAAGGCAGGATTTCACTATAGCGGGGCAGTGTCTACCTGATAGCTGGCCGCTGCATATTTATGGGCGAGATCGGGTCTGAATTACCCCATTTGACATAACTTAGAGATACTGCATGAACTGGATAATAAATATATATATATATATATATATATATATATATATATATATATATCTTTTTATTAAGTTCAGTAATGAAACATGTGTGTATCTGTAACTCCAGGGCGCCACCGTCTGTCCAGAAACGTGATGCACACACCAGAGAGGTTAAGTGCAGCCTTCCACAGGGTTAATGGAAGAATTGAAGGAGAATTTCACTGGCAAGTTTTGCAAAGTGAACAATCACACACCATTACAGCCTTTGTGGTCAGTTGGGCAGAGATATCAAACACTGCTACAGTTTACAACACACGGACCCTGCCACCTGTGAGTATGATTCAGTTCCAGAATTACACTTTTTGTTTTCTGGCCAATATCTGATTACAGTCTTGTGATCTAATAATATTGCAAATGACAGCAGAATTTTTATTTAATTTAAACATTATTACTAATACATTTGCAGAAACTGACCATCAGATTTACTCTAGAACTTGGGGCATAATTCAGCATGGATCACTAGTTAGAGGAAAAAGCAGCTGCATGTGATCAAAAATTTGCCACCCAGACAGAAAGAATCACCGCCCCTTGCAAAATTGCAGCTGCATTGTAATACAGATCCATTCGCAAAAAGTGATAGATCAAACATTTGTTTCCATCTGAGTTACGGTGCCCATACACAGTACAATTGCTGAGTGAGATGAGATGCGCGCTCCCGTTGCACAGCTCAAAAAGTAAGAGCTGCTCATACTTTTTGTACTAGATCTCATTTCATCGCATTGCAAAACCTATGCAATGCGATGCGATCTAGTCCAAATTGTATACAATAATTGTACCGTGTATGGGCACCCTAAGTCTAATGCTTCCACTAATCTGCCGAAAAACCATTGCTGTCATTGCTGACATCAGAGAAGCACCCCAGAAAAAGAAACAAACACACCCAGAAAACACCATAATGTATTTCCACCCCTAAACGCTGCCTTTCTGTAAATCAAACTGCGACTTCTATGCATACGGAAATGTACTCACCAATTGCAGCCAGGCACACGCAGTCATTTCATGGTGAATTGTGAAATCTCTAAATAGTGATCCATGCTGAGTAAGGCCGTAAGTGTTGAAATTCCTGACAAGTAATGCTGGGTACACACCAGAACGATTAGGGCTCAATCCCATCAATCTGGATCCAATTCCGACCAATTGGATGTAGAGTGTATGTAGATTGGGCATGTTTTTGCATGTTTAGATCCGATTCCAATCTCGATGGGCAGCCCCGCTGACATTTGGTCGTTTTACAGATCCTACCTGCTGCAGGTAGGATCTGTAAAAGACCCATTCAACAAGATACAGACTCAGATCGGATTGGGATTGGATTGGATGCAGATCGTTAGCAGATTGTGTGCTCCAACAGATCTGCTAACGATCTACTAAGAATCAGGATCGTTCTGGTGTGTACCAGACATAAATCAGGTTAAGGTTCGTACACACGGGGGGCGATTTTGTATAATATAGCAGGAACATGCTCCTGCGACCAGCTGATTATCACTGCCGGGCTCCCCCGGCAGTTTCTTTTTCATCAGCGACCATCTCTGGTCACTGATGAAAAGGAGAAACTGAGCAATATATCTCCCCCGTGTGTATGGGCCTTTAGTCTATGTAGTCCAAAGTGCTAATTAGCAGTACAGTAAATTCCAGCATGTAAAACGTTACATACTCACTTTGAATGTTAAGGTGACAGAAGAACCATTTTCATTAAGTGGTAAGTGATCTGCAGTATAGCTAAAGTGAGGACAGATTCCCTGGTGATTTTTCTAAAACAAAATGATACCACTTACACACTGCTATGCCAGGTCACACCCAGGATTTTGTACATGGACCCAATTTAGGCCCCTTTCAACTGGCAGCCAGTCCTGGCTTATTACTGGGCTGGTCCCGTTACTACGGATTATATCCGAGCCGCCAGCAGCCAGCTCTTCCTAGGCAGTGAATGGGAACCCCTGTTCTACCCTGCTTGCTACCCGATTTAAGCCTGGTGTTTTTACACTGCACAATATACAGGATTGCTGTGTGTTCATGTGCAATAATCCAGTATGTAGATGGCTGTGTGAAAGGGGAATTAGTATTTTCAAGGTATGGTATATTAGCCACTAGTCACAAAAATGATTCCTATTGAAGACCTGCTCGAAATTTCACCCTGTAAGATATTAGTACACTTTGCTGATATACTGTAGGCACATAATGCCCTCACAAGGCTTTTATGATGTAGTTTCAAATCCTAGCTGCTGCCGCTGAATGCAGCTAAAGTTGTCCGAATCTCTATGGGCATAATTCAACATTGTGCGCTAATGCGATGATCCCATATACAGCAGATGTGCAAAAATCTGAAAATGACACAGACGCTTGGACTTCTATTGAGATGCCCAATAACGGCTTCTCAGATCCAAGCAACTGCTTACAAATACAAATCCTTTGATAAATGACTCAGAGTTGTCATGCCTACGTACAGCCAAATATACACGTACACATAGGTCCGAGTACAAAATGCGAGAGCAATTAAAAAAGGATTCAGGTTTAGGAACAAGATGCTGCATTGTGTTCTGCAAATAAAATACAGTTTCTTTGTTATTTCATTGGTCCCGCAATGTTACAGTGGTATCAGTTTTGTATTTAATTACTTGGTCCCTCGCTATGTATCTTCTAGGATCACACCTTTACATATATTGAGGACCTCAAACCATCCACATCTTACCACATTACAGTCCAAGTGATCTCCAAGAATAAAAATGTATCCTCTGCAGAGAAAACTGTTCTCACACCTGGGGTGAGACTGTAAGGTTAGTGATTTGTATTTGCATAATAAGTGTCCCATGTTCAGTAGTTTTCGGACTAGACAAACCACATGATGACTCGGTATGCCAAGAATAAAAATACTATTTTCCAAACTTTTCTACCGCAAATCACAAATGACCTTCTCTCACTCCCGCCTCAAGGATTTTGCCAGTGCTGCAACTGACCACTGAAACTCTTGTAGTAATAATAATAATAATAGATGTGCTTGTGGACTAAATAATACAGGGTTACCTAATGAACCGACTAATCTTCTTTGTCCACACAACACACCGTGACAGAGAGGCAAGTATGAATTTTTCCCATATGCTAGCAGACACAGACTGCCACTTTGCAAAGGTCAAACACAATTTTATTGTGTTAACAGATTCAAGATAATAACCAAGATGTACTGTATATAAAAATACACAGAAGTATTGATGCAGTTTCCCTGGAACTTAAATTTAGATTAGTGACAGATGATACAAGCAAATAGAGTCATGGGCAAAAATAAATGGTAAAACACTTAGCATATATCAATAATTATAACAGATAGCAAACTGGTATAGCCTGACACAGGTGAGCACACTGGTTTGTAGGCTTTAGAGTAATGGCCCCCATACATTATGCAATTTTGGGCTGATTCCACACGATTTCAGCACTTGGGCTGATAAATCGCGTGAAATCGGCCCAAAATCGCATGTGTGTGATATTTGATCTGATCCGATGCACGGTCCCGTGCGCATTGGACCGGATCAGGAGGTCAGACGTACAGCATGTACGATCACTGCTGACCTCCTGCAGCGGGTGGGCAGCAGCGGCTCTTAACCCCTTCCTGACAGAGCCAGTTTTTGCGTTCCTGACAGAGCCCTTTTTTTCAAATCTGACATGTATCACTTAAGTGGGGATAACTTTTTTTTGCTTTTACTTATCCCAGTGATTTTGAGATTGTTTTTTCGTGACACATGGTACTTCAAATTAGTGGTAAATTTGGGTCGATACAGTCTGTGTTTTTTTGTGAAAAATACCAAAATGTCGTAAAAAAATGGAAAATTTAGCAATTTGCAAAATGTTAAATTTTCTGCTTGTGAGACAAATAATCATACCACTCAAAATAGTTAATAACTAACATAGACCATATGTCTACTTTATGTTTCCATCATTATTTCAACTTCCTTTTAATTTTTTTGGACACTAGGAGGCTTACAATATGAATAGCAAATTCTCAAATTTTCAAGAAAATTTCAAACACTGATTTTTTTAGGGACCAGTTCAGTTCTGATGTGACTTTGAGGGACTTGTATGTGAGACACCCCCATAAATGATACCATTTCAAAAACTGCACCCCTCACAGTATTCAAAACAGCATTTTGGAAGTTTGTTAACCCTTTAGGTGTTTCACAGGAATTAAAACAAAGTGTAGGTGAAATTTCAAAATTTCATTTTTTTTGCAGATTTGCAATATTAATACATTTTTCTAAGGAACACAGTACATTTTACTAGAGAAATGTGACTAAAAATTGATTCCCCCAATTCTTTTGTTTTCATAAATATCCTATATGTGGCCCTAGTGTGCACGTTGACCAAACCACAGGCTTCATAATAGAAGGAGCACCTACTTGATTTTGGAGCCTCCTTTTTATGAGATTATTTTTTAGGCACCATGTAGGTTACTAGGCACCATAAGATGCTAAAAGTTAGGAACCCCCCCACAAGTGACCCCATTTTGCAAACTACACCCCTCAGGGAATTCATCTAGGGGTATAGTGTACATTTCAAACCCCCAGGGGTTTCACCAATTGTGGTACAACTGGGCAGTGAAAATGAAAAATTAAATCTTTTACACAAAAATGCAGTTCTGGCTCAAAATTTTTCATTTTCAGAAGGTATGAAGTAGAAAAAGCACCCCAAAATCTGTGCCCCAATTTCTCCCGAGTACGGCAATGCCTCACATGTGACCAAAAAATACCATTTGGGTGCATGGCAGGACTCAGAAAGGAAGGAGTGATTTTTGGATTTTGCAGCTCAGATTCTGGTGGAATGTTGGTGGGTGCTATGTTGCATTAGCAAGACCCCCCCAAGCACCAATACAGTGGAACCCCCCCACAAGTGACCCCATTTTGCAAACTACACCCCTCAGGGAATTCATCTAGGGGTATAGTGTACATTTCAAACCCCCAGGGGTTTCACCAATTTTGATACAACTGGGCAGTGAAAATGAAAAATTACATTTTTTTACACAAAAATGCAGTTCTGGCTCAAAATTTTTCATTTTCATAAGGTATGAAGGAGAAAAAGCACCCCAAAATCTGTGCCCCAATTTCTCCCGAGTATGGCAATGCCTCATATGTGACCAAAAAATACCAGTTGGGTGCATGGCAGGACTCAGAAGGGAAGGAGTGATTTTTGGTGGTGGAATGTTGGTGGGTGCTATGTTGCATTAGCAAGACCCCCAAAGCACCAATACAGTGGAACCCCCCCACAAGTGACCCCATTTTGCAAACTACACCCCTCAGGGAATTCATCTAGGGGTATAGTGTACATTTCAAACCCCCAGGGGTTTCACCAATTTTGATACAACTGGGCAGTGAAAATGAAAAATTACATTTTTTGACACAAAAATGCAGTTCTGGCTCAAAATTTTTTATTTTCAGAAGGTATGAAGGAGAAAAAGCACCCCAAAATCTGTGCCCCAATTTCTCCCGAGTACGGCAATGCCTCACATGTGACCAAAAAATACCATTTGGGTGCATGGCAGGACTCAGAAGGGTAGGAGTGATTTTTGGATTTTGCAGCTCAGATTCTGGTGGAATTTTGGTGGGTGCTATGTCGCATTAGCAAGACCCCCCAAGCACCAATACAGTGGAACCCCCCCACAAGTGACCCCATTTTGCAAACTACACCCCTCAGGGAATTCATCTAGGGGTATAGTGTACATTTCAAACCCCCAGGGGTTTCACCAATTTTGATACAACTGGGCTGTGCAAATGCAAAATTACATTTTTTACACAAAAATGCAGTTCTGGCTCAAATTTTTTTCATTTTCACAAGGAATGAAGGAGACAAAGCACCCCAAAATCTGTGCCCCAATTTCTCCCGAGTACGGCAATGCCTCACATGTGACCAAAAAATACCATTTGGGTGCATGGCAGGACTCAGAAAGGAAGGAGTGATTTTTGGATTTTGCAGCTCAGATTCTGGTGGAATGTTGGTGGGTGCTATGTTGCATTAGCAAGACCCCCCAAGCACCAATACAGTGGAACCCCCCCACAATTGACCCCATTTTGCAAACTACACCCCTCAGGGAATTCATTAAGGGGTATAGTGTACATTTCAAACCCCCAGGGGTTTTACCAATTTTGATACAACTGGGCAGTGAAAATGAAAAATTACATTTTTTTACACAAAAATGCAGTTCTGGCTCAAAAATTTTCATTTTCATAAGGTATGAAGGAGAAAAAGCACCCCAAAATCTGTGCCCCAATTTCTCCCGAGTATGGCAATGCCTCATATGTGACCAAAAAATACCAGTTGGGTGCATGGCAGGACTCAGAAGGGAAGGAGTGATTTTTGGTGGTGGAATGTTGGTGGGTGCTATGTCGCATTAGCAAGACCCCCAAAGCACCAATACAGTGGAACCCCCCCACAAGTGACCCCATTTTGCAAACTACACCCCTCAGGGAATTCATCTAGGGGTATAGTGTACATTTCAAACCCCCAGGGGTTTCACCAATTTTGATACAACTGGGCAGTGAAAATGAAAAATTACATTTTTTTACACAAAAATGCAGTTCTGGCTCAAAATTTTTCATTTTCAGAAGGTATGAAGGAGAAAAAGCACCCCAAAATCTGTGCCCCAATTTCTCCCGAGTACGGCAATGCCTCACATGTGACCAAAAAATACCATTTGGGTGCATGGCAGGACTCAGAAGGGAAGGAGTGATTTTTGGATTTTGCAGCTCAGATTCTGGTGGAATGTTGGTGGGTGCTATGTTGCATTAGCAAGACCCCCCAAGCACCAATACAGTGGAACCCCCCCACAAGTGACCCCATTTTGCAAACTACACCCCTCAGGGAATTCATCTAGGGGTATAGTGTACATTTCAAACCCCCAGGGGTTTCACCAATTTTGATACAACTGGGCAGTGAAAATGAAAAATTACATTTTTTTACACAAAAATGCAGTTCTGGCTCAAAATTTTTCATTTTTATAAGGTATGAAGGAGAAAAAGCACCCCAAAATCTGTGCCCCAATTTCTCCCGAGTATGGCAATGCCTCATATGTGACCAAAAAATACCAGTTGGGTGCATGGCAGGACTCAGAAGGGAAGGAGTGATTTTTGGTGGTGGAATGTTGGTGGGTGCTATGTCGCATTAGCAAGACCCCCAAAGCACCAATACAGTGGAACCACCCCACAAGTGACCCCATTTTGCAAACTACACCCCTCAGGGAATTCATCTAGGGGTATAGTGTACATTTCAAACCCCCAGGGGTTTCACCAATTTTGATACAACTGGGCAGTGAAAATGAAAAATTACATTTTTTTACACAAAAATGCAGTTCTGGCTCAAAATTTTTCATTTTCAGAAGGTATGAAGGAGAAAAAGCACCCCAAAATCTGTGCCCCAATTTCTCCCGAGTACGGCAATGCCTCATGTGTGACCAAAAAGTGGCAGGACTCAGAAGGGAAGGAGTGATATTTGGATTTTGCAGCACAAATTCTGGTGGAATGTTGGTGGGTGCTATGTCGCATTAGCAAGACCCCCCAAGCACCAATACAGTGGAACCCCCCCACAAGTGACCCCATTTTGCAAACTACACCCCTCAGGGAATTCATCTAGGGGTATAGTGTACATTTCAAACCCCCAGGGGTTTCACCAATTGTGGTACAACTGGGCAGTGAAAATGAAAAATTACATTTTTTTACACAAAAATGCAGTTCTGGCTCAAAATTTTTCATTTTCAGAAGGTATGAAGGAGAAAAAGCACCCCAGAATCTGTGCCCCAATTTCTCCCAAGTATGGCAATGCCTCATATGTGACCAAAAAATACCAGTTGGGTGCATGGCAGGACTCAGAAGGGAAGGAGTGATTTTTGGATTTTGCAGCTCAGATTCTGGTGGAATGTTGGTGGGTGCTATGTGGCATTAGCAAGACCCCCGAAGCACGGTGAAATGATGAACCTAATAATCCATAGATGTGTGGTATATTTTAAAACACTCCTTTATACATAGGCCGGGTTTGTCGGGGCAAGTTTCACAGTGGAAAATAGTTTCCTTTCTTATTCCCTTTTTATAGCAAACTTTGCACCTTTTTTGTGTCCTGCCCTTTCTTGCAGTGGAAGGGGATTTCGTTCGGAAAATGCTGCCCTGGTACAATACGGGGGCCAGTACTAGAAGTACTGGGGCCCTCTGCCTGCTGGTTCCCAAATACTAGGCCCTTTATGACTTCCTCTTGAAAGTGCATAAATGTCCCCCTCTGGCCGGTAGAACGGAATAGCACGTAAGCGTTATACAGTGCCATCTGGATGATATACACGGCCAGCTTCTTGTACCAGATTTTTGTTTTCCGCAGGGCACTGTACGGCTTCAGTACCTGATCTGAAAGATCCACTCCGCCCATGTACCTATTGTAATCCAGGATACAATTAGGTTTGGAGGTGTGGGTACTGGTACCTCGTACAGGGACGGAGGTGGTACTGTCTCCGTGAATTGTTGTCAGTATAAGGACATCCCTCTTGTCCTTATATTTGACCAACAACATATTTTCGGTGCATATTCCCCTGCTTTCACCCCTTCTCATTACTTGGGCAATGTGCGTTTTTGGGAGGCCTCTTTGGTTCTTGCGCACAGTACCGCAAGCTGCTGTACCTCTTGAACCAAGGGCCTTAAACAGGGGGATGCTAGTGTAAAAGTTATCCACATAGAGGTGATAACCTTTATCCAGGAAGGGGTGCACTAAATCCCAGACAATTTTTCCACTAACACCTACGAGGGAGGGGGGGCATTCTGGCGGTTCAATTCTTGAATCCTTCCCTTCATATACCCTAAACCTGTGAGTGTACCCTGAGGTGCTTTCACACAGCTTATACATTTTTATGCCATACCTTGCCCTCTTACTGGGAAGGTACTGGCGGAATTTAACCCTTCCTTTAAAATGTATAAGAGACTCGTCTATGCAAATGAATTTATCTGGGATGTACATCTCTTCAAATTTGGCACTGAAATGATCAATGACCGGCCTGACTTTGAATAGCCGGTCAAAGGTGGGATCATCTCTGGGTGGGCACTGTGCATTATCGTTGTAATGCAAAAATTTAAGGATCGTCTCAAATCGAGCCCGGGACATGGCCATACGGTAAAATGGGGTGCTGTACAGAACATCTGTACTCCAATATTGCCTAATTTCTGGCTTTTTTACTATGCCCATATGAAACACCAGACCCCAAAACGTCATCATCTCTACTGCATCTACAGGGGTCCACCTAGCAAATGATGACGTGGGGTTTTGAGCAATAAACTGCTGGGCATATAAATTAGTTTGGTCCACCATTAAATTTATAAAATCATCAGAGAAAAATAGTTTGAAAAAGTCAATTTCTCTGAGACCTGTGGAATCAAATTGGATTCCTGGCATGGCCAAAAACTCAGGAACCTGGGGCTCAAAATTGTCTGGTGGTGGGGTCCATACGAGATCAATTATTGGGGGGTGGGTCTCAGCTGCTCTACGGGGGCGTCTTTGAGGGGGTCCCTCATCACCAGAGGAGGAAGAGGAGCTTAAGACGAATCCTTCAAATTCCCCGCTTGCATCACTGGCTGTGTCAGAGTCAGAGGCAAGCATGGCATATGCCTCCTCCGCTGAATACATTCTTCTGGATGACTGGGATGACATTTGGGATGACATTTGGGATGACATTTGGGATGACATTTTTATTTTTGTGTTACTGGTAGTGAAATGTTTCAACACGTGTATAGTGTAGGGGGGGTACAAACTTTATTTCAACCCGGGGGGTATGTAGTGTGTAGTGTGTATGTAGTGCAGAAAAAAAAATACTTTATACAAAAAAAAAAATTTGAAGGGGTTAAAAAAAAAAAAAAATTGAAGGGGTTAAAAAAAAAAAATTGAAGGGGTTAAAAAAAAAAAAAAAGGTCCTGCGCCAAAAATTGAGCACAGATGTTGGTCAGTAACGTCCGTCACTGAACAGCGCTCAAAGGCAACAGGAATTTGATCAAAAAAAAAAAAAAATAGATCAACCCTGTGCCGAAAAAGATGATCAGTGATGTACGTCACTGATCAGCGCACAGTGGCCACAGGACACCCACAAAATCACAGTGTGTGTAAAAAAAAAATTAAAAAAAGACCCCACAGCACCCACAAAAAAAAAAAGGTGATCAGTGATGCGACACTGATTACCAGTGAGGGGCAGCAGGTGCACAACCTTTGGTGCAACTGGCAGGTATATATATAAAAAAAAAAAAACCTCTGCACCCCCAAAAAGTTGCTGATCACCTCAGATATAGTGATCAGCACAAAAGGCGGGGGCAGCAGACACAAAATTTAGCACTCTCTATCACTCTCTGTCACTATCTCTCTCTATCTCTCTATCTCTCACTATCTATCACTCTATGACACTGCAGCAGCAGCACTGACAGTTATATATATGAAAAATAATCCCTGCACCCCCAAAAAGTTGCTGGGGGTGCACAAAATGGGGGCAGCAGACACAAAATATAGCAGTCTCTATCACTCTCTGTCACTATCTCTCTCTATATCTCTATCTCTCTATCTCTCACTATCTATCACTCTATGACACTGCAGCAGGTATATATATATATATAAAAAAAACCCTGCGCCCCCAAAAAGTTGCTGATCAGTTAATTTATACTGATCAGCACAAAAGGGGGGGCAGCAGTCAGTTATATAAAAAATATATAGCACAATCTGTCACTATCTCTCTATCTCTCTCTATCTCTCTCTCTCTATCTCTCTCTATCTCTCTATCTATAACTCTATTACACTGCAGCAGCACAAAATATAGCACTCTCTGTCACTAGGCCTCTCTATCTCTCTCTATCTCTCTCTCTCTATCTCTCTATCTAATAACTCGCAGCAGCACAACACAGCACAACACAGCACAGGATGTCACAATAAGAAGCAAGATCCAGGCAGTGATCAGGTAAGTATTTAGCAAGGTTCTGGTCAGTATATGGCGGCAGCTGGGCACGGTGACCGCACTGCACGCTATTCCAGACCGGAATGGCGTCTGCAGTGCAGTCACCGTTAGTTTAAACCCCCCTCCATGGCTGTGATTGGTCCGTCGGTCCGACGAACCAATCACGGCCTTTGGGGGCGGGCGGGGTGAGGTGGGGTGACACCAGTGTCACCCTTACACCCCGCGGTGATTGGTGCTGTACTTTACAGCACAAATCACCTCCGATCCCGTGTCACCGGCGAACGTTATTCGCCGGTGACACAGAAAACGCTGTGAATGGCTGTTCACACTGAACAGCCAATCACAGCGATCGCCGATGGGGGGGCGGCATCGCAGCCCCCCCTGGGCATGCAGGGACATGTCTGCTGTCAGGGACAGCAGACATCGTCCCTCTGTCACTGCGTCTCTAGACGCAGTGACAGTTTGAAGTCATGACGTATATATACGTCATGTGTCGGGAAGTACTTCCCGGCCATGACGTATATATACGTCAAATGTCGGAAAGGGGTTAAATGAGTGGCCGGCGGGTGCATTAGGGGGTGCCAGTGAGGAAGCAGTGCGGCTGCGGTGGTATCAGAACAGTGAGGCGGGTGGCGGTGATCATCAGTGTGCTGTGCAGTGAGCGGGCAGCAGCGGCTATTACAACTTTAAAATAATGTGTCAAATGACTGTTGGCTTCTGATTGGCTGAGATAGATCACTCTCAGCCAATCAGCGGCAGCCAGGAGGGAGTGCTCTATCTCAGCCAATCAAAAGACGGACAGTCATTCAACACATTTTAAAATTCTTATAGCCGCCGCTGCCCGCCCGCTGTGGCACTGCACACTGATAATCACTGCCACCCACCTCACTGTTCTGATCACCGCTGCGGCCAGACTGCTTCCTCACTGGCACCCCCCGCTGCACCCGCCGGCCATTGCTCCTCACAGGAACCACCGCTGCCCGCCCCACTGCTCCTCACCACCCTGCAGCTCCCTGGTTTTTTACATGTGATAAATCACATGCGACAAGTCGGCCTAATGAATGGGGGCCTTAGCAGTCTCTATAACCAGCAGTGATAAATAAATAACAAGCATGTGAGCACGTGACAAGTGAGCAGGCCGGCTGTAGGCCTTGGTACACAGTCTTTATAACCAGCAGTGAGAAACAAGCATGTAGATATGCACATGACCAGGGCCGGTGCCGCCACTAGGCAGGACTAGGCATTTGCCTAGGGCGCCGGCCACTGGAGGGCGGTGATGAGCCGCCGAGGAGAGATACCATAAAGGTACCATAGAAAGCGGGGAGCAGGTAAGACAGAAGGCTTCCCTCTTCCCCCACCCCCCATCCCGCCTCTGAATCAACGCTGCCCTCCCCCCCTGGACGTGGGGGCTGCTGCGGCAGCAGTATTGCCCGCATCACAACCACCCCCCTGGAGTGCGGGCAGCTGCTGCAGTATCGCCCGCAAATCCCCCCCCCCCCCGGAGCGCGGGTGCCCGCCGCAGTATTCCCCCCCCCCCCGAAGCACGCAGGGGGGGGTGCATTGGGAGGCGGGCAGAGGATTTGCCTGGGGCGGGGGGAGGCTTGCACCGGCCCTGCACATGACAGGTGAGCAGGGCCGGCTGTAGGCCTTGGTACACAGTCTTTATAACCAGCAGTGAGAAACAAGCAAGTAGGTATGCATGTGACAGGTGAGCAGGCTGGCTGTAGGCTTTAGGACACAGTCTTTATTCACCAGCAGTGAAAAACAAGGAAGTAGGTGCGCACGTGACAGGTGAGCAGGGCCGGCTGTAGGCCTTGGTACACAGTCTTTATAACCAGCAGTGAGAAACAAGCAAGTAGGTATGCATGTGACAGGTGAGCAGGCTGGCTGTAGGCTTTGGGACACAGTCTTTATTCACCAGCAGTGAGAAACAAGGAAGTAGGTGCGTATGTGAAAAGTGAAGCGACCTCATGATGGTACGGATAGGTGAATTCAAGATTTGGTAGGTAGTGGTATCACAGTAGTACTTAATATTGGTTGATTTGACCAAATATTAAGCTGGTACAAGACAGGAGTCTGTCCAAAGTCTCTGGTGTCCGATCACATATGGTAACGCTGTCCACCCAACGTGTTTCGTTGTCATCCAACAACTTTTTCAAAGGCATAGCACTCATTGCAGGGTCACTTGTTTTAGGCCTTGGAACACTGTCTCTATAACCAGCAGTGATAAACAATCAAGCAGCTATGTATGTACAAGGTTAGCAAAATGGCTGTAGGCTTTGGGACACAGTCGCTATAATTATTTATTTATTAACAGTTTCTTATATAACGCAGCATATTCTGTTGCGCTTTACAAAAGGAGACAGTGATACAACAAACTGGGTATTTACAGACAGTCAAAAGGTATTAGGGCCCTGCTCGCAAGCTTACAAACTATCGGGAAATAGGCATTGATACATAAGGATAGATATTATTTATTGCATTAATTCCACCAGAATGCAAATGTTCCTGGTGCGCTGTAAGATACGGTGACCCAGCAGTTTGGTTATGGGTCAGGAGGATGGAAAATGTGAAAAAGAAAGAGAGTGGATATGTGTGGACTGTACAGTGGGGATGTGATTAGATAAGAACAGTATATGAAGATGAAGTGGCTGGTTCTGGAATTTGATAAGCTTGCCGGAAGAGGTTAGTTTTCAGGGAATGCTTGTAGGTTTGGAGAATGGAGGAGAGTCTTATTGTGCTTGGGAGGGCATTCCACAGCCTAAAGAAAGTCCTTCAATCGGAATGGGAGCGAGTTTAATCAGTAGTGATAGGTAGCACGCAGGTATGCAAATGACAGGTGAGCAGGCTGGCTGTAGGCCTTGGTACATATATTTTTCATAAATTTTATGTAACATTTTTTAGTACTTGTGTAGGTTTACGGCGGCACTGGGATCGCATCGCATTGCACGCAAATCGCATGTGATGTGACGCAATGGGATTTAGCACACCCCCACTATCCACGTTTAGCACACTATTCACGTCACCCTGAAGCGTGGCGAGCGGAAGCGGTACACGTCCTCCCGACCTGTTCATACCCTCACTATCCACGCCGGCATGGAGTTGACTTTATAAAGTGTGGCGAGCCACCGAGCCCGAAGCGTGGCAAGCGCAGCTAGCCCTGCGAGGGGACGCGGAATACACATCAAGTAATCCGCGGCCCCGCTCGGGGCTCATTTTCCGCGGCCGCTTGCCACTCTTCCAGCTCCATGGCGTGCTGCGCTCGCCAAACTTTATAAATCAACTCCACACCGACGTGGATAGTGGGGGTATGAACAGGTCAGGAGGATGCGTACCACTGCGCTTGCCACGCTTCGGGGTGATGTGGATAGTGGGGGTGTGCTAAGTAATAGTGGGGGTGTGCTAAATTGAATTGCATCGCACGCGACGTGAAACTGCACAAGTACATCTCATTGCATCGCATGCGATGGAATCCCAGTGCCACCGTGAAACTGCACAAGTACCCTTTTTTTTATCCTAAAATAATTGCATTTTCCTTCTTTTCTTCTTAAAGATTAAAGGAAACATTACTGATTTCTATCAAAGCTGCTGGAAATGAATTTGAGAAGATTTTCATGTCCTCCTGCCATGGAAGAAAAAGAACACCACAAAGATCCTACCGTCATGGAGTATATACTGTAGGAGTGCTATCCCACTTTTGGCCATATTTTGACCAGTCTATCTATGCGCTAAACCAACCTATCTCACTAGTGCCACATCATTCATCTTGTGTGACTTGGAACAAATTTCAGTCAGTCAAAGAAAGCTATCCTTTCTAAAGAAAGTAATGTACTGTCATCTTATGGAAGCTAAGAATTTAATATTGTTAGTGTTACTTTAAAAATCCAGAATCTCCATTTAACATACAGCACAAGGATCATGTAATATGTAATACTTTTGTACACACATTATATATTTTATTTGTACAGGGCAGTTTTAAGTTAACATTGAACAATGGTTTTGTATATACTTGCATTTCTACTTGTTTGTATTTTTTTATTATTAAAATAAATATTTATAGTTGCTGTAGTTATGCTGAAAACATGTAATATGCACTACCAGATGCAGTAGAGAAACATATCCTTTACTGAAGCATTACAGCAAGTAGAAAACCGAAATGTTGGTGCCCGATCTGCTCCAATAAGAGATGTTGGGCTCCCACTATAGTAAGTACGCTAATTCCCCCACTATCCATGTCGGCATGGAGTTGATTTTCTATAGTGTTGCGAAGCCTGGTGAGCGCAGCGAGCCCCGTGAGGGGACGCGTAAAACTAAGCAAATAGCTTAGTGGGCGCCCAACTAACATATAAGTACCTATTTTTCTAACTGGAGAGTGCACTCCTTTTATATTGTGTGGAACCCCATAATATATTTACCCAATACACAGGGGGATATTCTGGCTGATTCGCTCGGATGCAAATTCACACCCTTGCAAGTCAACCAGAAGCCGCCCTGCGAATGGTGGTATGCCCACCCTCCCTTTGCAAGCCGATTCCTTTATCTGGCATGCGAATGGATGTTTTACATAAACATCCATTCGCAGGCCAGGGGGAACCTCCCACATCTTGGGAGGTTGGTCGCTGACCATCGAAATATGTGGTGCGGGCACGCATATCAAAAGTGACTCTCAGGTCACTCAGATATGCATGCACATTCAGGAGGAAACAGGGCCAGCGCCACCACTAGGCAGTTTTAGGCATTTGCCTAGGGCCACTGGAGGGCGGTAATGAGCTGCCAAGGAGAGCAACGGAACTCATCCCAGCAGGGTCAGGGAGCGGGGAGCCGGTGAGTGAATGATATGACCCCCCACCCCCCTATCTAGTGCCCGAGGATAATCATCGGCGGATGGAAGCCGCCCACTCCCCCCAGCTAGTAATAGGCAACAATCCCCGTGCGGCACCCCCGGCAGTCCCCGTGCGGCACCCCATGGCAATCCACCTGCGTCACGCACCGCCCGACAATCCCCATGCGGCGGTACGCACCCCCAGACAATCCCCGTGCGGCACACACCCCCAGACAACCCCCCCCCGGAGCAAGGTAAGAACCGCGCTGTATTAGAGTAGTGCCATGCTGAAATCCCCCCCCCCCAGGGCGTTGCGGGGGGGATTTGCCTGGGGCGGGGGGTGATCTTGCACCGGCCCTGGGAGGAAATAGGCGGGCAGCTGACATCCAGAAATGTGGCTGCGAATACGCCAAACATCAGTCCCCGTGCGAACGAACGGCCACTGCAAACAGACCTGAATAAGGTCCACACTGTGCAATTTATGTTCTATTCAATCCCGATTCAATTGGGATCGAATCAGGATTGAATCACTCTGCAGTGTACACATTAGATTTAGACTATAATACAGATCTGTACTACAGTATATAGACCCTTATTCTGATCGGTGCGTACTTTTCCGAATTCTTTCGGATGGCGTTTTTTTGCCGTCTGCGCATGCGTGGAGAACGCGACGCGCATGTGCCACGCATGGTCTCCGTACTTGTTCTCACTAATGCTGTACAGAAATGTGCACCGCAATCATTCGGCCAATATGGATGTGTTATGGGCGTCATGCGGAATGACACAGGGGCGTAGTTTCAAAGTGGGCTAAACTGGGCGGAAACATGGGCGGACACGGGGGAGTACACATATTTTGGTAGGCGTGCATTCGGACAGCACGCCGAATGCACGCGAACAAAAAGGCAAGAAATGTGCGGTGTCCAAAAGGCTACTCTTGCTTTGCGGACACCACTCGGTCATGCGCTAGGCAATCGGAACGCCTAATCAGGACGGACGCACCTCAACCAATGTCACCTGAACCCAATACAATCACATACTTTACCCATTACTTGTTAATTACACGCTTCTCACTGCTACAATTGGAAGCATGCAGCTTAAAGGGAACATTACATGCTGCACTTGTCACACACTTTTACACTGCAAATAATCAACACAGCTTAATATTATTAATACTAATACACATGGCACTTCTGCATGTATCAATTAATACAGACATTTGTGGGGCCAAAATAATATTTATTTAAGACACTTTGGTAAAAATGTAAAAAACAACACAAAACAAATGGGACCATAACAGGCCAAAAAAGAAATAATATAGAAGAAATAGCCACAGCAGAATCATTAGGAACACATCAGGTGGCTTCACAACAAAAGTACAGCACCAACACTTCAAGTACAGCACACAGTAATGCTAGCCGAAACAGGGCAACAGGGGAACCAAACATGACATTTGAACCGCGGGGAAATGTGGTGACCCTGGGCACGGATGTTGACACAGGATGCTGACACACACAGCTCAATGGAAGATTTGGGAAGACATAACGGTGGAGATTAATGGGGACACAAGTTCATTTGCGAGCACGTTTGCCCCTGGCAGGCTCCTTGCCACGTGCAGCAGGTCTTCGGCCTCGTCCACGGCCAGAGTCAGATGGTGCCTCATGTGGAGCACATGCTGGTGAGGGGGTGGATGTTCTTCCCCCTCTGGCAGCAGGAAGTGATGGTGTTGGTAATGCACCCGAAGCGGGTGACATTAGGGCCCTATTGCTGGTAACTACCTCCACCATAAGTTCATTATGGCGGAGGAGGAGGTCATTTTGCCGCAGGGCTTGATCAGCCAGCACCTGCAGGCTAGCAGCAATAGCTTGATGGCTGGTACTCATAGCTTGCCGGCTGGCACTCATAGCCTGCAGGCTCTCAGCAATACTCTGCTGGCTGGTGGTCAAACCCTGCAGCACCTCCTCGGCCCTACGCACCCGCTCGAATGCAGACTCTCCCTGCTGCACAATACTATCCAGCACACGGCCCCACATGGACAATTCAGCCGCGGACAATCCCGGCGGCTGCTGCACGGGCCTGCTACTGGGGCCAGGTGGCACAGACTCCACAGCCTCCTCAAGAGAATCTGGACCAAGCGGTGGGGATGCTGTTGAACGAGAAATTACCAATTACCACACATTCCATGCCAAATGTTAAACATCTACTTATGGCCTGGCAAATAATTACCTTCAAGCGTAGAAGCCATCACTTCCGCTGGGGACTCGCTGTCTATAGTGCTCACCCCCCGGATCTCCTCCACTGCTATACACCACTGGGCCATCTCTTCCAGGGGGGTGAGCTCCAGCTTGGATGGCATGGGGCCAGCCCCAGAGGTGTGGCTGTGTTCCCACCGCTGGGTCAATTTCTTCTTGAGGTTGCCTTTGAAGTCGTGCCACCTGCAATCAAAGTGTACATATTAATACATGTAACTACTCATGTTTGCTGTAGCACCCATTGCAATCTGAAACATAATACAACATGTGACTACTGACACCAAACTTACATTATATTCATTTTTCAAACCAACCCTTAGAAGATACAAAAACAGTCACACTCCAATAACTATCAATTCTATGTCATGGCCAACATGTCTGTGCCTCCAAGCAACGTGAACACCCATTGACCAACTCCATCTAATATTGAATGTTAACATTACTGGACTTGTACTACTCAAATGTAACACACATGTACTTGCCTCTTCTTAACGTGCTCCGTCTGACAAACTTGTGGAGCCACTGCATTAATCTCCGTCGTTATCTCCTCCCAGATCTTCCATCTCCTTGTGTGTGTCAACTTCACCGCTGGGCACTCAATTAAATCACGTGCCCAGGTCACCAGGATGTCAAGCTCCCGCTGTTCATATGCCATGTTTCTTGTGGTTGGTTCCTCTGTTGCCCCACTGCGGCCACGGGCACGGCCACGGGCACTGCCACTGCCACGGCCACCGGTTGCTGTACTTGAAGTGCTGGCCTGGCTACTCTGTTGGGAAGCCACCTGCTGTGTTCCCAATGATTCTGCTGATGCTGAGGATGGCCCTGCTGCTGATTGGCCTGATGTGGATGGGCCATCTGGGTGCTCTGGGTTGAGGGGCACATAGGTGGTGTTGGCCTCCATGCGTGCCAAGAGATTCTGCACCACCTGGTCTTCCTCTGACTCTGAGCCTGGCATGTTTGCAACAACTGTTTGCCTTTCTAGGACAACTTTAAATACTATTTCTGTAATTGGCGTTAATCAGCTGCAACCTGCGTTCCGTACGGCCGCGTCCCGTACGCCAGCGTCAACCGTGCGGCGCATACGTCCCGCCCCTTGGTGTTGAAAAATATTTCCCAAAAACATGGCAAACTCAGTAAGTCTGATTTATTTGCTAAATGCAGATTCCAACACCAATGACCAAATACAACTGAGGTCAGACATGCAATGTATATTTGAATGTACTTCTGTACTGTGCACTTGTTTGCTATGTAGTACAACTGACACTACTCATTCCATATGTCAATCCAGTCCACCACTTAGCCACAAGTAATCAGTGCTAGCATCCAAATCACATGTGAAAGCACTCCACATTCAGGTTAGATGCTAGCTACTTTTCATTCCACCTCTGTAGTAGGGGCCAGTAGAAGGTAAGTGTACACATGGCAGCATGTGGAGTTAGGTGTAAGTGTCTAGAGATGCACACTATTTCACCTGTTGCTTAGACCCATGTTTGGTGAATGTTATAGATTAGATATAATGTGTTTCCATCTTATTTTACACTGTTTAGGATGGGTGTGCGATGCAATGGGTTAGCCGTCTGTTCGGGCGCATACACGCTGTTAGTGTACAAATGAACAATAAAGTTAATACCAAATATCACTCTGATCAACCAATGACAGCACATGATTGTTTGATTTGTGCCATTGCTAAGATGGCGGCTTATGGCAGAGCAGCACCCTTTTCTGCAGCCGAGCTGAGGACACTGGTCTCCGTTATGGAGACCAGGCTGGGGCGTGCGGGCCCATTCATAACGAATAGGCAGAAACCCTCTGCCTATGCGGTGGCCCGCCGGCGGATATACGCCCGCACCCATGTGCGGCGGACCATCGCTCAGCTGGAGCGGCGGTGGTCCGACCTCCGGCGCAGGGAGCCAGAGAGGCTTCAATCCATAAGGGCCAGCATTGCTAGATGTGAGTATTTCAACAGTAAATGTGGATTTGTACATGATTGCTTACCTGACATTATTTAATCCACTAAGGATGTATGTATGAATGGATTGCACTCACACACCGCCACTTTCCACGCACGTATTTGATAAGATGTACTGTGCTGATTACAGCTAATCCGGAAAGCACAAACTGCTTGGGGGCTTTGCTATGATCAATACACTACATTTTATGAAATCCATGTTGACATGTATAGTCGACATGTTGACATAGTCCACATGACGACAAGTGGTAACATTACGTCACGTCGGCCGCAATGTACTGTAACTATAACAGTACAATGCGTCCGACCGACGCGATATTTCATAGTATAAGCACTATATAGTGCTTATCATGTCAGTCGCGTCGGACACAATGTACAAGGGCTGAGACCGACGCAATCAATATTTTTATTAATACTCCGCCACACTTATCTGGCGAAATCGCGTCGGTCGGGGTGAAAGGGACGATGTACCGCGAGCGACGCGAGGTATGAGAACTGACGTCTATAGTAAGTGCTTCTGAGTTCTTCTAATATAAAACATCGCGTCGGTCTGAGGCATTGAACTGTTTAGAACGTCTCCCAGCGACCGACCGACGCGATTTTGATGACGGGCAAAGGCCAAAGGCGCCAAAAGCACCCTGGGGAAGGACAACAGCAGCCATTTTACATGGACATTAATCAGTTGATGCAGCTGAAGTTTCTGGCTCCCTGCCCCTGCGCAAAAAGTAAGCAGATGTCGTGATTATTCTATTCAGGTGGGGTGTGGGGTTTGGGAGAGTCATATACAGAGTGTTGTAGGGGGGGGGGGGGGCGGGGGGGGCTTTTTTTTTTGGGGGGGGGGCGCTTTAGGGGGACAATGATATATATATTTATATAGCTAGTTTTTATTATGTGTAGAAGCCCTGTTATGCAGGGTGGGGTACAAGTATTCATGCTGAGGGAAGAGGGAGATGAGGGGAGACAGGGGGGAGTGGGGAGAAGAACTACATAAGGGGGGTTGTGATCATGTATACCAGTGATGAAATCCAGGGTGTTGTATAGTTTTTAAAGTGTGTGGATCAAGTCTATTTTCAAGGGTACTGCTCATGTATAGATGTAGACAGTGATCATGTGAAGGTGGTGATGTTGTGCAGGTTTTAGGGTGATCTGACTAATGCACTTGGGTGTACAAAGTGTTGATATATTGCCAGGATCATATTCTCATGTGGTTGTTATTGCAATGGTGCTTCAGGTATCATGATGTATCCTATTACTGTTAATGTGCAAGCTTTTGATTTTTTTCTGGTTTTTTAAAAATGAAAAAAAAAGTTGGAGTAGACTTTGTGTAACTTGTGTTCGATTACAGTGCCCAAGTCACGCCATCCCGAAGCGTGGCGAGCGGCGGCGGTACGCGTCCTACGACCTTTTCATACCCCCACTATCCACGTCGGCGTGGAGTTGAGAATAGAATAGTGTGGCGAGCGCAGCGAGCCACCGAGCCTGAAGCGTGGCGAGCGCAGCGAGCCCCGCGAGGGGACGCTGATACCTGTGTAGCTGACGAGGGGACGATGATACCTGTGTAGCCCACGAGGGGACGTGGATACCTGTGAAGCCCGCGAGGGGACGCAGGGATCTGTGAAGGTATCAGCGTGCGCTCGCCACGCTTCGGGCTCCGTGGCTCGCTGCGCTCGCCACACTATTCTATTCTTAACTCCACGCCGACGTGGATAGTGGGGGTATGAAAAGGTCGTAGGACGCGTACCGCCGCCCCTCGCTGCGCTCGCCACGCTTCGGGATGGCGTGGATAGTGGGGGACACATATCTATCAGTGCTTCTGTCAGCAAATGTGGTGTATATTGTAGTTATTATGTAATATGCAGTTAGTGTCTCAGATTAAAGCCTTCTTTTTTTTCCGTATTTTATTTCAGTTCTTTACATCTGATTGTGTAATTTGCCAATAAGGCTAATTTGGGATTTTCTGCCCTTTGTTTCCAAAATCTACACCGTCTCAGGTAAATATTAGTGGCTTTCTGTTGCGTATTACTGAATAACAGTGGAGTGCATTGTAGTTTGCAGGGTAAACTTCATTTTTGAATATTTTTTTACAGCATGGAGCGTAATGTGGACCGCCATCTGTTGAAGAAGTTGATCGATCTCTACAAAGAGAATAGATGCCTATGGCGAAAAGATCATATTGATTTTCACAATCAGGCAAAGCGGAATGAGGCATTTGGGAAGATCTCGGCCTACGCTAGGAGACGTGTCCCTAATGCAGATGTCACATGGGTCCGGAAGAAACTCACTAATATGCGGACAGTGCTGGTGAAGGAGCATAATCGGGTCCGGGAGTCGCAAGCTTCGGGAACCGATCCGGCCAACGTGTACCAACCGAAGTTGTGGTATTATGACCGGATGCTGTTCATTGGGGAGGAACAAGGAAGGACAGAAGCAGAGGGAACTACTACGGATGAAGGCTCTTCATCCAGTGCACAGGAGAGTGCGGACGTAGTAAGTATCGTGTTCAAACATGTTCAGCATGTAAATGGAAGTGAAATGCAATGTTTTAACATTTTTTTTTTGTTTCTTTTCATTTTAGGTAGTTCCCTCTGAGTCAACGCAGCAGGCTGAGTCGGTGTCGGAAGTGGCGGCTCCTGTGGTGGCGAGCACGTCATCAGCTCCCCCAGGAGGCGTAGGAGGAGACAGCCGACAAGACCTGCTGCTACTGGCCAAGAACATTGCTGCCCCTACAAGGAGGAAGCATTAAATAATCCCCCCGATGAGTATCAAATGCTCACTAATCATGTGTGCGCAGAAATGCGAAAGTGGAAGCGTCCAACGTACCACTACTTTAAGCGGTTGCTGTATGACTGTATGTTGCGGGCAGCCGAGGATGACATCTGTGCTGACTGCAAGGTAACGACATGCCGCACTGCGCACGTAGAGCCACCATGCCAACACCCACATCACCCCCCCATGTTCAATGCGCCGGTTGCTCCTCCGCCTGCCCCTTACTACGCGCCGGGACCCCCTATGCCACCACCTCAATTTATAATTTGGCAGCAATGTTCTTGTTTCTGTTCCTTTCTGATTTCTGGTCATGTACTGCAATTTTGGTTGGTGAACGTTGCAGTCCGGTCTTCCTGAAGTTTGCGATGACCGTACTTGTTTTGCTCCTTCACTAACCACTGTTCTGCATATTTGTGTTTTCTTCCGGATTCATGTGATTGTTTGCATTAGTGGGCACAGTTTTCTAGTGTGCCGTTATCTTCCCATGCCTCATTTCAATTTGCCTGGTTTTGATAGCCAGGCATCTATTCTCCTTGTACTGATCGATCAACTTCTTCTGCATTTGATGAACCTATGTTCTTCTTGTATTTTACTTTTGTAAAAAAAACGAAAACTAAAAAAAATGCTTAAAAAAACGAAAAAAAATACAAAATGCTTAAAGATACCAAAAAAAAGTTAAAAAACAACAAAAAAGAAAAAAAAACAAATAAAAAAGTTTAAAAACAACAAAAAAAGAAAAAAAAATAATTGAAAAATGTATGATCCTGTGTGATGTATTAATTGCAAATAATTGAAAAATGTATGATCATGTGTGATGTATTAATTTATTTATTATTTATTTAAAAAAAAAAAAAAAAAGGCGAGTTATTAGTGAAAAAAATAAAAAAAAGTCCAAAGAAGAAGTTAAAAAATGTTTTAAAATAAAACCCGTTAAACGTATTGACATGTGTCGTGTGATTTATTGTGTCTAATTGCTGGTTTAAAAATGGGGTGCAAAATGTAAACCTGTGAATGTGGGGTATAATTGTAAGCACCCATGTCAAAACATGAAATGGGTGCTTGCAATGAAGAAATCGCGTCGATCGCGTCGGGGCCATTGAATACTGACATTCAGTGCTCCCGATGGGACCGATGGCTTCTAATGCCGCCGATTTCGGTCAATTCTTCAATCATCGCGTCGGTCGCGTCGAGGTAATTGAAGCATGGTACACAATATCCGCGATCTCTGAAATCAAGAGCATCACGTCCGTCGGGGTTGATCGCGGCCCTTATAGTGCACTAAATAAGAGCCGCGACCGATCCCGATTGTGGCCGTGCTAGGAAACAAGTACCGATTTGTGTGAGTTATTTTGTTTCTGTGCAGGGTAAATACTGGCTGCATTATTTTTACACTGCAATTTAGATTTCAGTTTCAACACACCCCACCCAAATGTAACTCTCTCTGCACATGTTACATCTGCCCCACCTGCAGTGCACATGGTTTTGCCCATTTTGAGAACAAATTTGTACTGCGGTCAGATCTGAATAAGGGCCAAAGCTTGCTTGTCAGGGCCAAGCTACTGCAATCATGCAGATTCCCAAGCCCTTATGTAATTATTGCATGGTTGCCTACCTGACCCTCTCCTTCAGGGAGAAAATGCTCTGTTCCTGGTCTTCCCTGGTAATGTATGATTGCCATCACCTGTGGTGAAACACCTTTCTTATCAATAACCTAGCTCACCACAGGTGATGGCAATCTTAAGGTGCATACACACGGGGGCGATTTAGTGCAAAATCGCGGGAAATATGGTCGCTCAGCGACCATATTGCCCGCAATGGGAGTGTGCACCGGTGATATATCGCCGGGTGTGCGCTCCCGTTTTTGCCCCTGTGGTGATCGCTGGTCGCAGGAACATGCTCCTGCGACCAGCTGATTACCACTGATTACCATCTCTGGTCGCTGATGTAAAGGAGAAACTGAGCAATATATTGCTCGGCCATATATGTACACAGCAATACATTACCAGGGAAGTCCAAGAGCAGAGCATTTTCTCCCTGAAGGAGATGGTCAGGTAGGCAACCATGAATTATTGCAGATACAAATATAATGAATGTTCTACTGTATCACTCTCCCTGTTATACCATACACCTCTCTACTGCCAGTACCAATTACAAGAAATTACAATTACAAACATGGGTACCAAGTCCCTTAACACCAGTGGTGTAACTTGTTTAATGCAGCCCACGCTGCCACGGTATGCGGTCATTTGGTCTACAGTATTCGGTATGGAATCCTGGCGTTCAAAATCCCGACGCTGGAATCCCAACCGCAGAAATCCCGACCGCAGAAATCCCGACAAGGGGGGACGTGGAGCGCCACCCTTTGCGGGCTCGCTGCGCTTGCCACGCTAATTTATTCTCTCTCTATGGGTATCGTGGACACCCACGGAGGGAGAAAGTTTCGGGATTTCGGCGGTTGGGATTCCAGCGTCGGGATTCTGAACGCCGGGATTCCGACCGCCGGGAAATGGACTGCATCCCAGTCTACAGCATGTTGGTCAACAAGCATTGGGTCGGCACCGTTAGGTTGACATGGTTCTAGGCCGACATGGGTCAAGGTCGACAGGTCATTAGGTCGGCACAAGCATTTGGTCAACAGTGTCTAGGTCGACATGGGGTTTTTCACTGGTTTTTGAGCCGACTTGTGCCGACAAGCGGTATTTCATGCGCTACCATCCACTAGGGCATGGTGGGAGAATAAAATAGTGTGCGGAGCGCAGGAAGGCACCGTGCCCAAAGCATAGCGAGCGATGCGGTGTCCATGTTGTCTGTGACGACATTCGGGTAAAAAAAACTGTGAAAAACCCCATGTCAACCTTTTGACTGTTGACCTTTTTACTGTCGACCTAATGCTTGTGTCAACCTATTGACCTGTCAACCTAAACTTATGTTGACCTAGACCCATGTCAACCTTCTCCCATGTTGAACTAGAACCATGTTGACCTATCCCCATGTCGACCTAATGCTTGTCATCCAATATGCTGTAGACCAAATGATCCCAAGTGGCATCGGGGTCTGTGTGGGCACCGGCACCCGCCCAGCGCACTGACAATCATAATCTGACTGTAATGGGTCGTTCGCGAACGATCCGGTTCTTTTGAACGGATCCCATCAAAGAACGAGGGAGCCACCGACCCCAAAATGGTGATCCGGATCAGTTTCGTTTAACGTTGCATACAATACAATACAATACAATGCATTGCTTGAGCTCAGCACTGCCACCTTTGGCAGCTGAGATATTTTCTTCTAATTGGAGACTGTGAGAGAATAGAAAAACAAGGCTGCTGCTGCTGCTGCTGCTGCTGCTGCTGCTGCTGCTGCTGCTGCTGCTGCTGCTGCTGCTGCTGCTGCTGCTGCTGCTGCTGCTGCTGCTGCTGCTGCTGCTGCTGCTGCTGCTGCTGCTGCTGCTGCGTCACGTGCAGATCTAGATTCTTCTTGAAGCCCTGAAGGAGGGCAACAGCAGACTAAGCAGAGGCATAGGCATTGCAAGATTGCTTCACCAGTAGTATCACAGAAAGGTGTGCAGAAGTATGAACACACATTCTCACAGACACACAGACTTTGGTTAGGCAGTGCACATGTTTTTTTTTTTTTACTAGATCTGTGTTTGCTGGGCTGTGTAGTACTTTTAACTTTAATTTGGAGGGGGAGGGGGCCTTCTTTTAACTTTCATTTGGGGGGGGGGGGGCTTGGCAATGAGCAAATTTAGTCCCCCTTGGCAATAAGCAAATTTAGTCTCCCTTGGCAACGAGCAAATTAATACCCCTTTTACACCGCCGCAAAACCCCGGGTCTTCAGCGTGTCAGACCCCGGTCAGCGGCAGTGTAAATGGGACACGCCGTGTCCCTTTACACGGGACTTCTACCCAGGTCCTGGGAACTGGATTGTTCGTCAGACAAGCGTTGGTCAGACAGTCACAAGGTCGACATGCAGAAAGGTCGACATGGGAAAAGGTCGACATGGGAACAGGTCGACATGGTCGTTAGGATGACATGAGGAAGGTCGAAAGGTCATAAGGTCGACATGGGGTTTTCGCTGTTTTTTGACCCGAATGTCAACACAGTTGACATGGACACAGTTGGAAGTGAGAATCGGACCCTCGCATCGCTCGCAATGCTTCGGGCACATTGGCTCACTTCGCTCGCCACACTATTATAATCTCACTCCATGCCCTAGTGGATGGTAGGGCATGAAATACCGCCTGTCGGCACATGTCGGCTCAAAAAACAGTGAAAATCCCCATGTCGACCTTATGACCTGTCGACCTTCCTCATGTTGACCTATAACCATGTCGATCTTGTTCCACGTCGACGTAAAACCATGTCGACCTAAAACCATGTCGACCTTTCAGCATGTCGACCTAGTGTTGTTGACCTAATGTCGACCTAGATCAGTCAACCAAACGACCGTTTCCTCAGGTCCTGACCTGGGTAGAACATGACTATGACCTGGGTAGAGGGCGGTGTAAATGGGTACACTGGGTCATCCGACCCGGCTCCCATTTACATCAATGGGGGACCGCAGCATCCGCAGGTTGGACTGGGGGGCACAGACAGCCTGCGCTGCTGTCTGCTATATTCAGCAGACAGCAGCGGAGGAGGTGAATGGATGCCGGTGTGCGGCATCCATTCACCTCCCGGACGATGGCTGGAGGGGTGCACGGGGGCTGGGGGCAGCCCAGCAGCTTACCTTGGTGCTGGGCTGTCCCCAGCACGGCGATCGGTGGTCCCGGCGGGGATCACCGCGGGCCTGGCGCTTGGAGATGATGTCATTATATTTCTCTAAAATGTGCAATGTACAGAACGCTTTAAGGAGCCGCATCCCGCTGTAAGCTCCTCTTCTCCTTCTGACACCCTCCGTGTACTCCCTGGCTAGCAGCTGTACATGTACCAGAGACAGGGTATCTTCTACTCTAGTAAGCCAGCACTGTTGTTTTTTTTTGCACCCACAATTGGTTGCACAGTGGACTAATAGAACACGGTTTAAAAAGTGCAATTAAGTCAATGTTTCAGCACTGTATTGTGCTTTTTTCAGGTGTGTGTGTGGGGGGGGGGGGGCAGAACATTTGCCTAGGGTTCCAAAAAACCTAGCACAGGCCCTGTGTATCACACCCAGTGGCGGCTCGTACCTTATGACAGGAGGGGTGCTGCCGCTGTCCGCAATGCCAGCACTCCCCCTGCCGCCGCTGCCCCCTCCTCCTGGTCCCTGCCGCAGGCAATGTTCCCGGTGTTGAATAACGCTGCTCCTGAATGCACTTATTTGCGTTTATACTGAAGTAAAAAAAAATTGTTCTTTCCTAAAGGGGTAATAGAGTGTCTGTTCCTTGTCTGTTACAGGTCCGGAAAATGAGCAGGATGACTAGTGATATTTGGCATCATTTCCATAAGAACACGAAGGACAAGAAAGGGATATGCAACCATTGCAAGGTGTCTATATCTATAGCGGCAGGATCAACAGGCAATTTGATGAGCCACATGAAGTCAAAGCACCCATTGGTACAATTACATCATCAGGGAAATTCTCAGCGATCGCCTTCAGTGGATGACTCCGGAGAAGGAACTTCTCATCAAAGTGATTCTACTCCACGCCCAAGTCCCAGCGTCTCTTCGTTTCGTCCTGAAGAGTGCAGTGAGAACAATGCCACATCTCCACTGGCACCATTGTCGACACAGCAGTCTGGTCAGTTATCGATGAACAGATTCATTGAGGTCATTAGACCACTTTCAATAACAAAGAAACAGTCTTTAGATATTCAGCTACTAAAAATGATATATCATGCCTTCGCTCTTGTTGAGAATGAGGAATTTAAGAAATTTGTAGCAATGTTACATCCAGGTTACAAGCTGCCAAGTAGGAAAACGCTGGCAAACAGTTTGCTTCTATCAGTGTATCATGATGTTTTATATAAAGTGAAAAATGTTGTACATGCTGCTCAAGCTGTTTGTGTTACTTGCGATGGTTAGACGAACATTAATAACGAAAAAGTTATTATGGTCTTACTGCACATTATATAGACAGTAAGAATTGTTGTATGCAGTCTTGCCTGCTTGAATGTTCAGAGTTTCCTGATCGGCACACTAGTGCCAATATAGCTACCTGGATAGGGAAAGCACAAGAGAAATTTTTCATTCAGAACAAGGTGTACGCTGTAGTCACAGACAATGCTGCCAACATTAAGGCCGCAGTCACAGAGTTAAATCTTAGACATATTTCTTGTTTTGCTCATTCTTTAAATTTAATCGTTCAAGGAGCTATTTCTGGATCAATTAACAATGTTGTGACTTCAGCAAAAGAGCTTGTGCGGTTCTTTAAGAAAAGTAGTTCGGCTTTAGCAAAATTAAAAGAGATGCAGATTTCCTTAAATAAAGAGCAGCTAAAGCTGAAACAAGATGTTCCAACAAGGTGGAACTCAACCTATGATATGTTAGAGAGGGTAGTAAAAAATAAGGAACCAATTGTGTCTACGCTTGCAATGTTAGAAAATAGTACTCCTCGAAATACTGATGTACCACGCAATTTTACTCAGGAGGAGTGGGACGTTATGACCCACGCTGTTAAATTGCTAGAGATGTTTAATGCCATAACTACGGAAATATCAGCTGAAAGTAATGTTTCATTGTCAAAGACGACCGTGCTGTCTAGAATGATGATAGAAAGTGTTAAAGAGTATATAGAAATCAACCCTGATGTTCCTGAAAGCATTGTTACATTAAGCAAGCTTCTCTTCGATGGCTTAATTAGGCGGTTTAGCCACAGAGAATCGGTTGAGTTAATTGCACAAACGGTTCTTTTAGATCCAAGGTTTAAAAGAGAGGGATTTGGAGATGAACAAAAGTACAAAGCTGCCTATAAGTCGCTTATCGGGAGGGTTAAAGCGGCAGCTCAGAATAGGGGCGCAACACCAAGACTTCAGCCAGCATCACAAGCTAGCACTCCTTCTATTGTTTGGGGCCGATTTGATAGGGCTCGTAGCCATTTGCATGCTAGGCAAGACCCCACAGCAGAAGCTACCGTCGAAATCGACAAATACTTAAATGAACCATATTTGGCACGCACATGTGACCCTTTGGAATGGTGGGAGACAAGGAAATTTACTTACCCAAATGTGTATGCAGTGGCAATGAAACGATTGTTTATTCCTGCTACCAGCGTGCCCTGTGAGAGATTGTTTTCTAAAGAAGGGCAGATATGCACAGAAAAGAGAAGTAGGCTTCTGAGCAAGAAAGTAAGTAAAATGTTATTTGTAAACAACAACTTGAACCTTACTTAGAACAAGAAAGTTCTGTAAATGTTACTCGGTCAAGTATGTTCTTTAAAAAAAGTTTTACATTGTTTTTACTGTTTATGTTTAAGACAATAAATGACAATAAATGATTGTTAATGGTGGGAGACAAGGAAAGTTGCTTAACCAAATGTGTATGCAGTGGCAATGAAACGATTGTTTATTCCTGCTACCAGCGTGCCCTGTGAGAGATTGTTTTCTAAAGCAGGGCAGATATGCACAGAAAAGAGAAGTAGGCTTCTGAGCGAGAAAATAAGTAAAATGTTATTTGTAAACAACAACTTGCACCTTATTTAGAACAAGAAAGTTTTGTAAATGTTACTCGGTCGAGTATGTTCTTAAAAAAAAAGTTTTACATATTTTTACTGTTTATTTTTAAGACAATAAATGATTGTTGAACAAATTATGCTTCATTATTATTAAGTTACCCTTTCAAGAATTCCCAGCAACTTGAACAGTATTGACGCCAATCAGCTCCTACCTGTCATGTTTCAAACCAAGCCTGTAACTTCACAGGAAGGATCTGATTGGCCAGTGATAAAAAAAACAGACACTATCACTTCACCGAGCTTAAAAAATCTGAAACCCCTTAGTGGCACATTTATCAAACCATATTTGCGGCTAAATCCCTGAAAACACACGTTTTCGGGGTTTAGCAGCAAATATTAAGTATCCCCTAAATGTATCATCGGGGAACCGCAGGAGGAATCTCTGATCCCTGCTGCGATCCCTCTTTCAGCGCCGCCAGCCGCATCTCCATGGGTTTCTATGGGGCATGCGAAGCTGCCCGATGTATCAACATCAGGCAGCCCGGCTTCGCACCCCTGGGCTACCGCCATTCTGAGATGGCGATAGCCCATTGTAGTCTATGCCTACACATCGCACTGCCCGGCTCGGATGAGAGGGGTCAGCGGGGGTCTGACCCCCCGGCTTCCGGGTTAGGGCTTCACAGGGACGGGCTCCTTTCGGAGCCCTGTCCCTGCGCCCTCAAAATTGATAAATTGTCCCAATATGATCAATACCCCAGGACACCACCTTCTCACAAAGGATTATTCCCTGTATTTGTCATTGTACAAGTATATAGGTAGGCATGAGGGAAATGGTTGTATTTAATGGGTGAGTAGACACTTTTATTTTTATATCATAGGGACCCCCTCCTCCCTCCCGAAACTGGCAATGAAGAGGGGTCTTCAAGAGGGAGGCCTGATTTGTACAGTGAGCCACAGAATGTCAGACTCCACCTCCCCCTACTGCCGTATCCGGCGGCGTGTATGCCTGAAATGCTGAGGGCCTATTGGGGAGATATTCAAGGGGAGGGCAAACAGGAAGGGACCCTGAGATATATAAGGGGGGCAAACCCAACGTATTCAATATTCAATTATCTACTGTGTTTACCACGCAGGGCTATTCAATTATTAGTCAATTTCCCCTGTGTGTAAAACCATAGATTGTACGGGCTAATACTGCAAAGAACAATCTATGTTAAGTGCACCACCTAGGTCAGGGTTAGAGAACCTTTGACCCCAGCTGTTGTTGGACTACACATCCCAGTATTCCCTGCAACAGTTTTATCATGGCCAAATAGCAAATTGTAGCAGGGCATGCTGGGATGTGTAGTCCAACAACAACTGGAGGGCCAAAGGTTCCCCATCTCTGACCTACGACTTTGCTCTGTTTCTGGACTTCCCTCTTAACGAATGATTGCTATTACCTGTTCTAAACAGGTAAATGGGTAAGAAAGGTGTTTCCACACAGGTAATAACAATCAAACATTAACCCCTTCCCGACATTTGACGTACATGTACGTCATGGCCGGGATGTACTTCCCGACACATGACGTACATGTACGTCATGACTTCAAAGTGCCACCGCGTCTACAGACGCGGTGACAGAGGGACGATGTCTGCTGTCCCTGACAGCAGACATCTTCCCTCATTGCCCAGGGGGGGCAGCGATACCCCCCCCCCCGTTCGGCGATCGCTGTGATTGGCTGTTCAATGTGAACAGCCAATTACAGCGTTTTCTGTGTACCGGCGAATAACGTTCGCCGGTGACACAGGGATCGGTGGTGATTGGTGCTGTAAAGTACAGCACCAATCACCACCGGGTGTAAGGATGACACTGGTGTCACCCCACCTCACCCCACCTGCCCCCAAAAGGCTGTGATTGGTCCGTCGGACCAACGGACCAATCACAGCCATTACACCTCAAATGAGGTAACGGAGACAGCCCTGCAGCCGCCATTCCGGTCAGGAACAGCGTGCAGAGCGGTCTCCGTGCCCATCTGTGCCCTATACTGACCTGATCGTTGGTGGCATCCGTGCTGCCAGCTCCTGGTGTGACTTCCTTGTGACTTCCTTGTGTTGCTGCTGCTGCTGCTGCAGCAGCGTCATTGTGGCAGAGATTTAAATTGTGTGCTATTATTTTGTGCTATCATTTTGTATCTGCTCCCCCCTGCTGCCCCCCTTTTGTGCTGATCACTATAAACTAAGTGATCAGCACCTTTTTTGGGGTGCAGGGTTTATATATACCCTGTCAGGTTGCACCCACAGTTGTGTGCCTGCTGCCCCTCACATTGCTGCATCACAGTGTTGCATCACTGATTAGCAGTTTTTTTTTTTTTGGAGAGTGCTGTGGGGTTAAATTGTTTTTACACCCACGGTGCTTTTGTGGGTGTCCTGTGGCTGCTGAGCGCTGATCAGTGACGTACATCACTGATCAGCATTTTTGGCACAGGGTTGATCTAATTTTTTTTTTTATCAAATTTCTGTTGCCTTTGAGTCATCAGCAGTTTTTTTAAATTTTTTTTTTTTGGAGAGTGCTGTGGTTTTTTTTTTTTAAATTGTTTTTACACCCACGATGCTTTTGTGGGTGTCCTGTGGCCGCTGAGCGCTGATCAGTGACGTACATCACTGAACAGCATTTTTGGCACAGGGTTGATATACTTTTTTTTCAGCAGTTTTTTTAAATTGTTTTTTTTTTTTGGAGAGTGCTGTGTTTTTTTTTTTTTAAATTGTTTTTACACCCACGGTGCTTTTGTGGGTGTCCTGTGGCCGCTGAGCGCTGATCAGTGACGTACATCACTGAACAGCATTTTTGGCACAGGGTTGATATAATTTTTTTTCAGCAGTTTTTTTAAATTGTTTTTTTTTTGGAGAGTGCTGTGGTTTTTTTTTTTTTATTGTTTTTACACCCACGGTGCTTTTGTGGGTGTCCTGTGGCCGCTGTGCGCTGATCAGTGACGTACATCACTGAACAGCATTTTTGGCACAGGGTTGATATAATTTTTTTTTCTGCAGTTTTTTTTAATTGTTTTTTTTTGGAGAGTGCTGTGGGTTTTTTTTTTAAAATTGTTTTTACACCCACGGTGCTTTTGTGGGTGTCCTGTGGCCGCTGAGCGCTGATCAGTGACGGACGTTACTGACCAACATCTGTGCTCAATTTTTGGCGCAGGAGCTTTTTTTTTTTTTCTTTTAAACTTACACGTGTTAAAGCACTACATACACACTACATACCCCCCGTGTTGAAATAAAGTTTGTATCCCCCCCCTACACTATACACTACACTTAAAAATAATAAAAATGTCCCAATCATCGCAAAGACTGTTTTCAGCGGAGGAGGCATATGCCCTTCTTGCCTCTGACACTGACACAGCCAGTGAAGTAAGCGATGAATTGGCATTTGTCTTAAGCTCCTCTTCCTCCTCTAGTGATGAGGATGAGGGACCCCCTCAAAGACGCCCCCGTAGAGCAGCTGAGACCCCCCCCCCAATGATTGATCTCGTATGGACCCCACCACCAGACAATTTTGAGCCCCAGGTTCCTGAGTTTTTGGCCAACCCAGGAATCCAATTTGATAGTACAGGCCTCAAAGAAATTGACTTTTTCAAAGTCTTTTTCTCTGATGATTTTATAAATTTAATGGTGGACCAAAGTAATTTATATGCCCAGCAGTTTATTGCCCAAAACCCCACGTCATCATTTGCTAGGTGGACCCCTGTAGATGCAGTAGAGATGATGACGTTTTGGGGTCTGGCGTTACATATGGGCATAGTTAAAAAGCCAGAAATTAGGCAATATTGGAGTACAGATGTTCTGTACAGCACCCCACTTCATCGTATGGCCATGACCCGGACTCGTTTTGAGACAATCCTTACATTTTTGCATTACAACGATAATGCACAGTGCCCACCCAGAGATGATCCCACCTTTGACCGGCTATTCAAAGTCAGGCCGGTCATTGATCATTTCAGCGCCAAATTTGCTGAGATGTACATCCCCCAAAAATTCATTTGTGTAGACGAGTCACTTATACATTTTAAAGGAAGGGTTAAATTCCGCCAGTACCTTCCCAATAAGAGGGCAAGGTATGGCATAAAAATGTATAAGCTGTGCGAAAGTACCTCAGGGTACACCCACAGGTTTAGGGTATATGAAGGGAAGGACACAAGAATTGAACCGCCAGAATGCCCCCCCTCCCTCGTAGGTGTTAGTGGAAAGATTGTCTGGGATTTAGTGCACCCCTTCCTGGATAAGGGTTATCACCTCTATGTGGATAACTTTTACACCAGCATCCCCCTGTTTAAGGCCCTTGGTTCAAGAGGTACAGCAGCTTGCGGTACTGTGCCCAAGAACCAAAGAGGCCTCCCAAAAACGCACGTTGCCCAATTACTGAGAAAGGGTGAAAGCAGGGGAATATGCACCGAAAATATGTTGTTGGTCAAATATAAGGACAAGAGGGATGTCCTTATACTGACAACAATTCACGGAGACAGTACCACCTCCGTCCCTGTACGAGGTACCAGTACCCACACCTCAAAACCTATTTGTATCCTTGATTACAATAAGTACATGGGCGGAGTGGATCTTTCAGATCAGGTACTGAAGCCGTACAGTGCCCTGCGGAAAACAAAAATATGGTATAAGAAGCTGGCCGTGTATATCATCCAGATGGCACTGTATAACGCTTACGTACTATTCCGTTCTACCAGCCAGACAGGGACATTTATGCACTTTCAAGAGGAAGTCATAAAGGGCCTAATATTTGGGAACCAGCAGGCAGAGGGCCCCAGTACTTCTAGTACTGGCCCCAGTACTTCTAGTACTGGCCCCCGTATTGTATCAGGGCAGCATTTTCCAAACGAAATCCCCTCCACTGGAAAAAAGGGCAGGACACAAAAAAGGTGCAAAGTTTGCTATAAAAAGGGAATACGAAAGCAAACTATTTTCCACTGTGAAACTTGCCCCGACAAACCCGGCCTATGTATGAAGGAGTGCTTTAAAATATACCACACATCTATGGATTATTAGGTTCATCATTTCACCGTGCTTCGGGGGTCTTGCTAATGCGACATAGCACCCACCATTCATTCCACCAGAATTTGTGCTGCAAAATCCAAATATCACTCCTTCCCTTCTGAGTCCTGCCATGCACCCAAATGGTATTTTTGGTCACATATGAGGCATTGCCGTACTCGGGAGAAATTGGGGCACAGATTTTGGGGTGCTTTGTCTCCTTCATTCCTTGTGAAAATGAAAAATTTTGAGCCAGAACTGCATTTTTGTGTAAAAAAATGTAATTTTTCATTTTCACAGCCCAGTTGTACCACAATTGGTGAAACCCCTGGGGGTTTGAAATGTACACTATACCCCTAGATGAATTCCCTGAGGGGTGTAGTTTGCAAAATGGGGTCACTTGTGGGGGGGTTCCACTGTATTGGTGCTTCGGGGGTCTTGCTAATGCAACATAGCACCCACCATTCATTCCACCAGAATGTGTGCTGCAAAATCCAAATATCACTCCTTCCCTTCTGAGTCCTGCCATTTTTGGTCACATATGAGGCATTGCCGTTCTCGGGAGAAATTGGGGCACAGATTTTGGGGTGCTTTGTCTCCTTCATTCCTTGTGAAAATGAAAAATTTTGAGCCAGAACTGCATTTTTGTGTAAAAAAAATGTAATTTTTCATTTTCACAGCCCAGTTGTACCACAATTGGTGAAACCCCTGGGAGTTTGAAATGTACACTATACCCCTAGATGAATTCCCTGAGGGGTGTAGTTTGCAAAATGGGGTCACTTGTGGGGGGGTTCCACTGTATTGGTGCTTCGGGGGTCTTGCTAATGCAACATAGCACCCACCATTCATTCCACCAGAATGTGTGCTGCAAAATCCAAATATCACTCCTTCCCTTCTGAGTCCTGCCATTTTTGGTCACATATGAGGCATTGCCGTACTCAGGAGAAATTGGGGCACAGATTTTGGGGTGCTTTGTCTCCTTCATTCCTTGTGAAAATGAAAGATTTTGAGCCAGAACTGCATTTTTGTGTAAAAAAATGTAATTTTTCATTTTCCAGCCCAGTTGTACCACAATTGGTGAAACCCCTGGGGGTTTGAAATGTACACTATACCCCTAGATGAATTCCCTGAGGGGTGTAGTTTGCAAAATGGGGTCACTTGTGGGGGGGTTCCACTGTATTGGTGCTTCGGGGGTCTTGCTAATGCAACATAGCACCCACCATTCATTCCACCAGAATGTGTGCTGCAAAATCCAAAAATCACTCCTTCCCTTCTGAGTCCTGCCATGCACCCAAATGGTATTTTTTGGTCACATATGAGGCATTGCCGTACTCGGGAGAAATTGGGGCATAGATTTTGGGGTGCTTTGTCTCCTTCATTCCTTGTGAAAATGAAAAATTTTGAGCCAGAACTGCATTTTTGTGTAAAAAAATGTAATTTTTCATTTTCACAGCCCAGTTGTACCACAATTGGTGAAACCCCTGGGGGTTTGAAATGTACACTATACCCCTAGATGAATTCCCTGAGGGATGTAGTTTGCAAAATGGGGTCACTTGTGGGGGGTTCCACTGTATTGGTGCTTCGGGGGTCTTGCTAATGCAACATAGCACCCACCATTCATTCCACCAGAATGTGTGCTGCAAAATCCAAATATCACTCCTTCCCTTCGGAGTCCTGCCATGCACCCAAATGGTATTTTTTGGTCACATATGAGGCATTGCCGTACTCGGGAGAAATTGGGGCACAGATTTTGGGGTGCTTTGTCTCCTTCATTCCTTGTGAAAATTAAAAATTTTGAGCCAGAACTGCATTTTTGTGTAAAAAAATGTAATTTTTCATTTTCACAGCCCAGTTGTACCACAATTGGTGAAACCCCTGGGGGTTTGAAATGTACACTATACCCCTAGCTGAATTCCCTGAGGGGTGTAGTTTGCAAAATGGGGTCACTTGTGGGGGGGTTCCACTGTATTGGTGCTTCGGGGGTCTTGCTAATGCGACATAGCACCCACCATTCATTCCACCAGAATCTGTGCTGCAAAATCCAAAAATCACTCCTTCCCTTCTGAGTCCTGCCATGCACCCAAATGGTATTTTTTGGTCACATATGAGGCATTTCCGTACTCGGGAGAAATTGGGGCACAGATTTTGGGGTGCTTTGTCTCCTTCATTCCTTGTGAAAATGAAAAATTTTGAGCCAGAACTGCATTTTTGTGTAAAAAATGTAATTTTTTCATTTTCACAGCCCAGTTGTACCACAATTGGTGAAACCCCTGGGGGTTTGAAATGTACACTATACCCCTAGATGAATTCCCTGAGGGGTGTAGTTTGCAAAATGGGGTCACTTGTGGGGGGGTTCCACTGTATTGGTGCTTCGGGGGTCTTGCTAATGCAACATAGCACCCACCATTCATTCCACCAGAATGTGTGCTGCAAAATCCAAAAATCACTCCTTCCCTTCTGAGTCCTGCCATGCACCCAAATGGTATTTTTTGGTCACATATGAGGCATTGCCGTACTCGGGAGAAATTGGGGCATAGATTTTGGGGTGCTTTGTCTCCTTCATTCCTTGTGAAAATGAAAAATTTTGAGCCAGAACTGCATTTTTGTGTAAAAAAATGTAATTTTTCATTTTCACAGCCCAGTTGTACCACAATTGGTGAAACCCCTGGGGGTTTGAAATGTACACTATACCCCTAGATGAATTCCCTGAGGGGTGTAGTTTGCAAAATGGGGTCACTTGTGGGGGGTTCCACTGTATTGGTGCTTCGGGGGTCTTGCTAATGCAACATAGCACCCACCATTCATTCCACCAGAATGTGTGCTGCAAAATCCAAATATCACTCCTTCCCTTCGGAGTCCTGCCATGCACCCAAATGGTATTTTTTGGTCACATATGAGGCATTGCCGTACTCGGGAGAAATTGGGGCACAGATTTTGGGGTGCTTTGTCTCCTTCATTCCTTGTGAAAATGAAAAATTTTGAGCCAGAACTGCATTTTTGTGTAAAAAAATTTAATTTTTCATTTTCACAGCCCAGTTGTACCACAATTGGTGAAACCCCTGGGGGTTTGAAATGTACACTATACCCCTAGCTGAATTCCCTGAGGGGTGTAGTTTGCAAAATGGGGTCACTTGTGGGGGGGTTCCACTGTATTGGTGCTTCGGGGGTCTTGCTAATGCGACATAGCACCCACCATTCATTCCACCAGAATCTGTGCTGCAAAATCCAAAAATCACTCCTTCCCTTCTGAGTCCTGCCATGCACCCAAATGGTATTTTTTGGTCACATATGAGGCATTGCCGTACTCGGGAGAAATTGGGGCACAGATTTTGGGGTGCTTTGTCTCCTTCATTCCTTGTAAAAATGAAAAATTTTGAGCCAGAACTGCATTTTTGTGTAAAAAATGTAATTTTTCATTTTCACAGCCCAGTTGTACCACAATTGGTGAAACCCCTGGGGGTTTGAAATGTACACTATACCCCTAGATGAATTCCCTGAGGGGTGTAGTTTGCAAAATGGGGTCACTTGTGGGGGGGTTCCACTGTATTGGTGCTTCGGGGGTCTTGCTAATGCAACATAGCACCCACCATTCATTCCACCAGAATGTGTGCTGCAAAATCCAAATATCACTCCTTCCCTTCTGAGTCCTGCCATGCACCCAAATGGTATTTTTTTGGTCACATATGAGGCATTGCCGTACTTGGGAGAAATTGGGGCACAGATTTTGGGGTGCTTTGTCTCCTTCATTCCTTGTGAAAATGAAAAATTTTGAGCCAGAACTGCATTTTTGTGTAAAAAAATGTAATTTTTCATTTTCACAGCCCAGTTGTACCACAATTGGTGAAACCCCTGGGGGTTTGAAATGTACACTATACCCCTAGATGAATTCCCTGAGGGGTGTAGTTTGCAAAATGGGGTCACTTGTGGGGGGTTCCACTGTATTGGTGCTTCGGGGGTCTTGCTAATGCAACATAGCACCCACCATTCATTCCACCAGAATGTGTGCTGCAAAATCCAAATATCACTCCTTCCCTTCGGAGTCCTGCCATGCACCCAAATGGTATTTTTTGGTCACATATGAGGCATTGCCGTACTCGGGAGAAATTGGGGCACAGATTTTGGGGTGCTTTGTCTCCTTCATTCCTTGTGAAAATGAAAAATTTTGAGCCAGAACCTCATTTTTGTGTAAAAAAATGTAATTTTTCATTTTCACAGCCCAGTTGTACCACAATTGGTGAAACCCCTGGGGGTTTGAAATGTACACTATACCCCTAGCTGAATTCCCTGAGGGGTGTAGTTTGCAAAATGGGGTCACTTGTGGGGGGGTTCCACTGTATTGGTGCTTCGGGGGTCTTGCTAATGCGACATAGCACCCACCATTCATTCCACCAGAATCTGTGCTGCAAAATCCAAAAATCACTCCTTCCCTTCTGAGTCCTGCCATGCACCCAAATGGTATTTTTTGGTCACATATGAGGCATTGCCGTACTCGGGAGAAATTGGGGCACAGATTTTGGGGTGCTTTGTCTCCTTCATTCCTTGTGAAAATGAAAAATTTTGAGCCAGAACTGCATTTTTGTGTAAAAAATGTAATTTTTCATTTTCACAGCCCAGTTGTACCACAATTGGTGAAACCCCTGGGGGTTTGAAATGTACACTATACCCCTAGATGAATTCCCTGAGGGGTGTAGTTTGCAAAATGGGGTCACTTGTGGGGGGGTTCCACTGTATTGGTGCTTCGGGGGTCTTGCTAATGCAACATAGCACCCACCATTCATTCCACCAGAATGTGTGCTGCAAAATCCAAATATCACTCCTTCCCTTCTGAGTCCTGCCATGCACCCAAATGGTATTTTTTGGTCACATATGAGGCATTGCCGTACTTGGGAGAAATTGGGGCACAGATTTTGGGGTGCTTTGTCTCCTTCATTCCTTGTGAAAATGAAAAATTTTGAGCCAGAACTGCATTTTTGTGTAAAAAAATGTAATTTTTCATTTTCACAGCCCAGTTGTACCACAATTGGTGAAACCCCTGGGGGTTTGAAATGTACACTATACCCCTAGATGAATTCCCTGAGGGGTGTAGTTTGCAAAATGGGGTCACTTGTGGGGGGGTTCCACTGTATTGGTGCTTCGGGGGTCTTGCTAATGCGACATAGCACCCACCATTCATTCCACCAGAATCTGTGCTGCAAAATCCAAAAATCACTCCTTCCCTTCTGAGTCCTGCCATGCACCCAAATGGTATTTTTTGGTCACATCTGAGGCATTGCCGTACTCGGGAGAAATTGGGGCACAGATTTTGGGGTGCTTTGTCTCCTTCATTCCTTGTGAAAATGAAAAAGTTTGAGCCAGAACTGCATTTTTGTGTAAAAAATGTAATTTTTCATTTTCACAGCCCAGTTGTACCACAATTGGTGAAACCCCTGGGGGTTTGAAATGTACACTATACCCCTAGATGAATTCCCTGAGGGGTGTAGTTTGCAAAATGGGGTCACTTGTGGGGGGGTTCCTAACTTTTAGCATCTATAGAAACCTACATGGTGCCTAAAAAATAATCTCATAAAAAGGAGGCTCCTTCTCGTACATTCAAATAGCAAAGAGCAGGAAAGCTAAAGTTGCGGTGGCATCATTTGATGCAAATAAAGCTTTCGATTCCATTGAATGGGAATATTTATGGGCGGTTCTTAAGGCCTTCGGCTTTGGGAATCGGTTCATGGGGTGGATATCGTTGCTCTACAAAAATCCGCAGGCTAGAGTGTCGATAAATGGGTTAACCTCCCCGCTGTTCCCACTGTTTAGGGGGACCAGACAGGGATGTCCCCTTTCACCCCTGTTATTTGCAGTAGCAGTCGAACCGCTGGCCTGTATTTTAAGAACGTTACTAGGAGGAGGGGGGCCCGGAGAGGGACTCGGCCTGAACCTGGTTTCCTTGTACGCTGATGACTTGCTAGTGGGTGTGGCAGACCCCGAGGTGGATATCCCTAGAATTATTGAGTGTATGCGGGAATTTGGGGAATTTTCGGGTCTCACAATCAACTGGGGGAAACCACATCTGATGAGGGTAGGTGATAACTTGTTAGGAGGCCTAATGGGATCTCCCCTGCAGCCCACGGGAAAATTTAAATACCTGGGCGTGTGGGTTTCGGAAGCTACAACCAACTATATTCGGGACAATCTCATGCCGTTAATAAAGGATATTAGGGCAAAGTGTCGCTGCTGGTCAAAACTTCCTATCTCTCAGATTGGTAGGGTAAATTTGATAAAGATGTCGGTTTTGCCCAGGCTACTATACATATTTCAACAATCTCCGGTTTACATAAAAGATGATTATTTTAAGAATATCAGAAGTATTATTTCCTCTTTTATCTGGCGTGATAAGAGACCTCGAATCAGGATGGACATTTTGTGCAGAGATAGAGATAGGGGTGGATTGGCGGTTCCTAACTTTAAAGTTTATTACATTGCTGCCCAGTTGGTTCATCTTTGTGCTTGGGTCCGAGATGGCGAAGCCACGGTGGAGCTGGCAGGTCTTATGAGTTGCGCCGAGGACAACATAGCTCCACTTCAACGGCTTGTGGCAATGAATTTGCGAGGGCATCCTCCACCCATAGTAACGCAAGCGGTAAAAATTTGGAGATGGGTTCATAAGATGATTAAATATGAGGGGTTGGACCCGGATACCTCTATCTTTTCCTTGGATGCACTGAGGGAAATAAAAGACCAACAGGGTATGGTGATATGGGGGAAATATGAGGTGACAAGGATTGGACAATTCTATAGTAATGGAAACATCAAATCATTTGATGAAATCCAGATTGAATTCAACATGCCTAGACATATGTTTTTTAGATTTCTTCAGGTCAGAAGTGCACTGCAGCAGGAAGAAGGGGGGATAGCACAAAATATAGTAGAATCACCTTGTAAAAGATTTATCAAACAATTGAGTGGTAAAAGATTGTCCAGAATGTACGGTTTTTTTAACTCATACGCTCAGGATGAAGAATTGCTGGTCCTAATGGACAAGTGGGCAGCAGATATCCCGCAGGTGACTGAGACAGTTTGGGGGAGGGCACTGGCAGTTCTGGGAAAGGCAACCACCTCTATCCGTATACAGCAAGTACAATTCAATATTCTACATAGGAGTTACCTAACCCCGGTCAGGTTAAAAAAAATAGCAGGAACCCACTCGGATCGCTGCCCGAAATGTAGGACGGAGGTAGGATCCTTTTGGCACCTTTTATGGGAATGCCAGGTTATTAAGGAGTTTTGGGAGGCGGTGGCGGATAAGTTGGAGATTGTGGGAGTACCTCGAGAACTCCTTACAACGCTCAGTATGGTAATGGGGGTGTGGGAGAGGGATGATCCTACTGGTGAGTGGAAGGACCTAGTGATAAATGTGTCCGCAATAGCGAAAGTCATCATTGCAAGGCAATGGATGGCCTCCTCTGGTCCAAACATTATAGAATGGTTGAACGTAGTCAATAGCACGTGTGAGCATGAGAGATATGTACTGTATACGCCTCCAGAAGGGCTCTGGTTAAATATGGAAAGATCTGGGGTAGTTGGCGACACTCAAGACTATATAAAACGGCAGCCCGGAACGATGGCGAGTGACTGAGGTCAAGAGAGATGTTAAGGGACTGGGGTAGCACATTCAATAAGCACATATTAGTACACGGGTTAGGGGAGGAACTTCCAATAGGGAGCAGTGGGTATAATTTTCTAATAGAAATCAAATCAAAGTAAACACGCGGGATGGGCCTTGGCATTAGGGGAAAATGTCAATACTACATAATAAATAAGGGTCAAATAAACTGGGACACAGTTAGATAACACGGGTAGGTAAGTTATTCAATAAACATCACATGGATTTCATACATAAGTCTCACGTATATCAATTAGACACAGCACGAATAGTGTTCAGTAAAAGGAGAGGGGAAGGGGGGGGGACGCGGGATCAACAGTAATGAATATGGGGTCAATGGGCACATATAAACAAGAATCAATCGACTTAAAGGCCCAATTGTAATTTTCTACACATTTAGTCTAAACACGTAAATATGGCACGTTCATAAGTATAGGTTATTGTACACGATTTCTTTATAGTTTTGTCCTCTTATCCTTTCTTTTCTCTTTACTTTGGTCACTTTGGTATAGATTAAGGGTAAAAGCAATCTAGGAACCGTGCTTTAAAGAAATAAGAACTGGCGGGTGGTGGAAATGTCGAAGGAATTGCATCAGATAAAGCATAAATAATATTTGGTACTAAAATTCAATATGAGCATAGATATAGTGAATAATAGAAAGCTAGGCAAGAGAGGACAGGATAGGTCAGGGGTAAATGTGGGGGGGGGGGGGGGTGGGGGGAGGGGGTGGGGCTATATGTAAGTTTCGTAATCTAATGTGTACCTATGTAAATGTATTTATACTTCGGTTGGTATACTGTTTAACTTGTGATTTATTATGTTATTGTCTTGTTGTTTAAAAAAAAAAAAAAAAAAAATGTATAAATAAAAAGGAGGCTCCAAAATCAAGTAGGTGCTCCTTCTATTATGAAGCCTGTGGTTTGGTCAACGTGCACACTAGGGCCACATATAGGATATTTATGAAAACAAAAGAATTGGGGGAATCAATTTTTAGTCACATTTCTCTAGTAAAATCTACTGTGTTCCTTAGAAAAATGTATTAAAATTGAAAATCTGCAAAAAAAATGAAATTTTGAAATTTCACCTACACTTTGTTTTAATTCCTGTGAAACACCTAAAGGGTTAACAAACTTCCAAAATGCTGTTTTGAATACTGTGAGGGGTGCAGTTTTTGAAATGGCATCATTTATGGGGGTGTCTCACATACAAGTCCCTCAAAGTCACATCAGAACTGAACTGGTCCCTAAAAAAATCAGTGTTTGAAATTTTCTTGAGAATTTGCTATTCATATTTTAAGCCTCCTAGTGTCCAAAAAAATTAAAAGGAGGTTGAAATAATGATGGCAACATAAAGTAGACATATGGTCTTTGTTAGTTATTAACTATTTTGAGTGGTATGATTATTTGTCTCACAAGCAGAAAATTTAACATTTTGAAAATTGCAAAATTTTCCATTTTTTTACGACATTTTGGTATTTTTCACAAAAAAACACAGACTGTATCGACCAAAATTTACCACTAACTTGAAGTACAATGTGTCACGAGAAAACAATCTCAAAATCACTGGGATAAGTAAAAGCAAAAAAAAGTTATCCCCACTTAAGTGATACATGTCAGATTTGAAAAAAAGGGCTCTGTCAGGAAGGCAAAAACATGCTGCGTCGGTAAGGGGTTAAGAGGGAAGTCCAGAAACAGAGCATTGTGTCCCTCCTGGAAAGGGTCATGTTGGGAGGTATGGTACACTGACTCAAACCATAAATAACTGTCTTTTTTACACAAACCGAGCCGTCGATCCGCCCAAATGATACGTATCTTTTCCCCGACCGACCCGGCGGGACCCGGATCCGCTCAGTGACCCGTTTTGCCCATCTCTAGGTGACTGTGCTGCCCTAGTGCTGGCTAAGCACAGGAGGCGGCAATGACAGCATGTCAAACTGACAAACAAATCCTCGCTTCACTTGCCTGTACACAGTCAGAGCCGGCTATTGGCTACTGTGTTACAGGATGGGCGGGTGGTCTGTCCAATGAGTTGTCTGGTGGGCAGGTGGGTGGGAGGCCTGCAGTGTATCCCCTCCCCGTGCCAAGTCCCTCCTCCCAGCAGCATGAATCCAGTGCAGATTCAAACCAGATACTACTATTTTACAATTCCCTGCAGCATAATCATGCCTCCCCCTGCAGTGCAACCCTTCTCCATCACACCCTCTACTCCCTGAAGCCATGCCATCCTTCCCACTGCAGTCTGAATACCCCTCCCCCTGTAACCCCGAATCCCAGTAGCCCTGGGGATGGTACTCTGCAGCCCTGCTCCACACCTTCCCCTGCATACCAAACTGTTTTACCCCATGCAGAGTTCCCTCCATTCAAACTTGGAGCTAGAATTTTTTTTTCTCCCTGCAGCCACAATATCCCTTCTACTCCGTAAAGTGTGAGCAACATGAGACAGTGCTGGGACAGCTACTCCCAGTCATGTGGTAAGTCTAACTTGCACACAAATAGTTTAATTTAGGGTTGCCTACTTTTGAAAAGCAGTTTCAGGGAGATACCGATTCTGAGGGGGCCTGTCATGTCCCACCCAAAGGGCGTATCTAATGACACCTATGGGCATGTCTAGGGACACTTATTGGCATATCTTGTTTGCCATACGATATTTGGCCATGCTGTCCTGAGAAACGATATGTCCTTAGCTGTAAAACAAGCTTTGTGAATAGGAGGAAGGAAATGCTATGGTACTCTCCCCCTCCAGGCCCCCACGCTGCTGCAGCTACATAAAAAATGATCCCCCTCCCCACTGCTTCCCCCAAAAAATGTTTAAGGCAGTGGGGAGAAAAAAATGTTTATGAAGCAGAAGGGGCAGGCAGGGGAGAGGTTTTATGAAACTGCACTGCTGCCGTAGCATTAATGGCCTGGAGGGGGATCCCTTCTAAAATATCAGCGGGGAGCAGAGGGACATAAACAAGCAGCCAGTCAATCTCACCTGCTGCCTGCCGCTGTGTAGTTCTTATAGCGCAGTGTGGTCACCATTCTCTGCCGCTTCTCCCGCTCTCCGTCACCGTGATGTCAGCTTGCCTGCCCGCCGCTGCTGCATAGTTAGTGTGTAGCTGCTGCGGCTGTGGACAGCGCTACCCACAAAGCCCAGCAGCGGCCGGCATTAAACAGGACAGCATGACGTCAAACCCTGGCAATCACTGACTAGCGCATGCGCAGTTACAGGTTTTCCCCGTAAACCTTAAAAAACCGGGAGAATCCCCTCTATTCCTGTGAGACCGGGAGTTAGAGCCAAAACGCGGGAGACTCCCACAAATTGCGGGAAGGTCGGCAGCCCTGGTTTAATTTACAAAGGTTGTATATATATATATATATATATATATATATATATATATATATATCAGTTTGGCAGTCCTTGTTGGGTCGTTGTGTTTTTTTTTTTTACATTTGGTAGCCAATGTGTGTGCTTTTTTCCCCCTGTGGGTTTACAATAGGTGTGCTTTTAATTTTGTGTGTGTGTGTGTGTGTGTGTGTGTGTGTGTGTGGTGGGGGTCATATTTCTACTGTTGGCACCGGGAGCCAAATTGACAAGAAACATTCCGGTTACCAAACCATGGGGAGGGGCGCCAGAAACTATTTGGCAGGAAGGAGCAAATTTTCTAGTTACGCCATTGCTTAATACTATGACATATGTGCAAGCTAAGCAACACACCCTACCTCTCTCAGGGGCAGATGTATTAAGCCTGGGGAAGAGATAAACTGGAGATAAAGTGGAAGGAGATAACGCACCAGCCAATCAGCTGTGTTAGAAAAAAACGGTTGGGAGTTGATTGGCTGTTGCGTTATCTCCTTCCACTTTATCTCCAGTTTATCTCTTTGCCAGGCTTAATACATCTGCCCCTCAGTTAGTTGGTCTCCCCTTGTTTTTAGCAATAAATAAAAATGTAGCTGCGTTAAAGATTGGGTTCTAGAGCACATATGAAATAGACAAATAAAGGAACATTCTAATTACAAAGGAAGTACAATCCTTCGTTACAGAAATTATATAGAAAAGGGTTATGGATAACATATAAACGGGATACGGTCATTGGGTTGAGAAGCATAAGGTCGACATGCAGGTAGGTCATCATGACTTTAGGTCGACATGCAGGAAGGTCAACAGGGTCATTAGGTCAACAGAGTCTTTAAGTTGACAGTCAAAATACAGCCAACAGGCAGTATTTCATGCCCTACCATCCACTAGGGCAGGGGTTCCCAATCTTTTTTTAATCACGGCACCCTAGAGTATAAGAATTTTTTTCGCGGCACCCCTAGGCCAAATTTATTTTAATTAGATTGGATTTATATGCTATTCTTAGGGTCAGTTATGTGGTAAAGGGCAGGAATTGCTTCTGTTTGTACACATTTTATGATTGGCAGCCACCAGCACTGGTTTTGCTTATAAATAATTAACCATTAATAATTTTAGTTGGTCCTGGACTACCAACCCAGGGCACCCCTGCATGTGTCCCGAGGCACCCCAGGGAGCCACGGCGCACAGTTTGGGAACCACTGCACTAGGGCATGGGTCTTCAACCTGTGGCCCTCCAGATGTTGTGAAACTACATGTTCCAACATGCATTGCCACATTTTTTCCTATAAGGCCATGCCAAAACTGTCAGGGCATGCTGGGACATGTAGTTCCACAACATCTGGAGGGCCACAGGTCCACTAGGGCCTGGTGGGAGAATAAAATAGTGTGCCGAGCGTATCGATGCACCATGCCCGAAGCATGACAAGTTCAGCGAGCCATGTGAGGAGACGTGGTGGTACGTTTCGGTGTGCACGTCGACACGACATGTGCTGACAGGCAGTATTTCATGTCCTACGATCCACTAGGGCATGGTGGGAGAAAATAGTGCGTGCCATGCGAGGGGAAGTGGTGCCATGTTTTAGTGTTTATGTTGACTGTGTTGACATTCGGGTGAAAACATGTCGAAATTTTCACTTTCGACCTTACCCATGTCGACCTTTCTGCATGTTGACCTTAAGCCATGTCGACCTAGTGGTGTTGACCTAATGCTTGTGCCCTAATCATCCATACCCATATAAACATGTGTAAAGCTTACACAGAATTACACAGCTTATTCTGGCCAGTAAAGGTAGAGGGAAAACTATGGCAAGAAACCTTAGGTCCAGGTTGTAACTAATGGGCCCTACATACATAGCGATGTGTGTAGGGTGACCTAGCTATGCTAGGTCAGGCAGTGCTGCACCGCTGTCAGTCAGCACATAGTGCTGACAGCCTACAAACAGGGCCGTTGCTAGGCACCGGAGTGCCCCAGGCGGGAGGGGTGCCCCGGCGCTCAACTGCTGGGGGGTGCACCCTGTCTCTGCCTGGCCGCCGGGGGGGGGAGGTGCTCGGTGTCTCTATCCGGCCGCCGGGGGGAGGGGTGTTTGCGGTGTCTCTGCCTGGCCATTCGGGGGGGGGGGGCTTTTTGGGGCGGTGCCAGGGGGGGTATGGGGGGCCGATATGGCCACCGTGCTACTGGGGGGGAAGAGTGTTCCGCACTGGGATTGCCCGGGGGGGGGGGCTGGGAGGTGCTGGGGGCGGTATCGTATCACTTAGCTCACCTGGTCCCCGCTTCCTGACCCTGCTGGGAGGAGTTCCGGCACTTTTCAGCTTCTGCTCTGCTTTCTATGGTACTTGGCGGCTCACTACCACCCTCCAGTGGCCGGCGCCCTAGGCAAATGCCTAGACCTGCCTAGTGGTGGCGCCGGCCCTGCCTACACACAGAGCGAGCTGTTAGCTTTGTGTGCTGAGTGAGCTGTCAGTGCCAGTGTTCTCTGGTGGAGAACACTGCGACCAGCAAGATTGATGGACACGGCCTATCAATGTCGGACAGCGACGCGCGAGGACACGCATTGCTATGGCTCCCACATACACCGATGTAGGGGAATTTTCTAAGCGACTTTGCCAAACTAAGCGAAGTCGCTTAGAAAATGCCTTAATATCGGCGTGTGTGTAGGCCCCATTAGAATTGATTCTTGTAGTCTGACATAGAATAAAAGGCCCATACATTTTTTTAAGCTCTTCTCACCCCGCTCAAAGATGTCATGAACAATTTCCTTATGACTGGCTGGCTAGTTTATCAACTCAGCGACCATGTAATGCTTACCTTAAGTACATATGGCTGCATCTAATTTCCCCTGTGTAATACCAACATTAAATAGTTTGTTCACATTAATCTCTTTCTTAAACTATAAAAAATGTTAGAAATGTAAATTTTCCAACAAAAATAGGTAAAATATGTCCTTGATCCCCATTTATGTGACATCACAACTGGTGACATTCCTTTACATAAACAAATCTAACTTAAAACGTTCATCAAAGGACATTTAAAACGAAATTAGATTGTGTTTTAACATGGGCAAGATCTTCAATTCTTCAGACTGTACTGCATCATAGTTTTTAGACCATACTCCTCTCTGGCCTAGAATCAAGTTGGATACAAAGTAATAAAGAAAAATGAAAGTGAGTGTTTAGATCACATGCAAATTTACCACTGGTCTAATTCTTTATTTAAATAACTTTCTTACCTGGCCACTTAATCTGCCATGCCCATACTGTCTGCCTTCTCAGAAGCCGGTATCCCAGTCTGTTTTAATGATTTGGTCTTAAGCTGTGTACACACCGGGGCGATAGGGGCTGAAATCGCTGGCGACCATATTGCCAGTGATGGGAGTGTGCCCCGATGAGAAATCGCTGGGTGCGCGCTCCTGTTTTCAGCGACCAGATGATTACCTCTGCGGCTCCCCCGGCAGAGGTTCCTTCTCATCAGCGACCATCTCTGGTCTCTGATGAAAAGGAGAAACTGAGCAATATATCTCCCCCCGTGTGTGCGCACCTTTATAGCTGAGTACGATTGATAAATCTCATTGCATGTTCAGCTTATAAAGTATTAATGATTTTTCCCTATTATCATATACTATTACTGCACAAGGAATGGTGTGCAAATACTGTAGATGCCACCTGCTGGCTCTTGTTTGGATATCCCATCTCTGGTGGACTCTGTCCACCCTGGGTTACAATGAGAAAACTGCAAATGAATCACTCTGTTAGAGGTGTGGGAATAATCATCCTTCTAAAATATTATTATGCAACCCTTCTGGCTCAATGTGGCCTATGGCACTCCCCACCAGCTCACAGGGCGTGGATTAAAATTGTATCATACACTGTAGCTCTTTATTCGCCACAGTCTAGAACAGTGGTTCCCGAAATTTAGAGGATAATCCATTTGGAATGCTTATATCAGGTATGGGGAACCATTGGTCCACCAGCTGTTCTTGAACTACACATCTCAGCAGCATTGCAACAATTTTAGCATGCCCAAACTGTAGCAGAGGATGCTAGGATGTGTAGTTCAACAGCAGATGCAGGCCTAAAAGTTGCCCTTCCATGGATAATGCGATCCAACCTGCCGTTTCCCAATTGTTGGGAAACTGGGCATGTGCATGACCCATTCTGTGCATGTCTGTCCAGTATGTCATCCTTAGCATGGAGTGGTATGAAGATTGTTCAAGCAGTGAGTAAAAGAGCAAAAATAAATTGCTCGGTGTGGTATAGCAAACCAACAGTCAGGATCCCGACAGTCATTAGCCTGATGTCAGGATCCCGCCTGTCCGGACTCAGACAGCGGGGGGAGCCCATGAAGCCCCTTGAGGGCTCGTTGCGCTCGCCACGCTGCAGGCACAGTGGCTCGCCGCACTCACCACCTATTCTGCTCTCCCTCTATGGGGGCCTAGAGTATCAGAATCTTTCCATGGCACCCCTAGGTGTAGAAAAATAAATATTAAATTAAGTAGATTGTGTTTATATATGATTCTTCTGTTCAGTTATGTGGTAAAGGGCAGGACTTGCTTATGTTTGTACACATGTTTTATGATTGGCAGCACTGGTTTTGTCCATAAATAATTGATCATAAATAATTTGAATTGGTCCTGGACCATCAAACTGTGGCACCCAAGGGAGCCACGGCACATAGGAGCAGATTTATTAAGCTTAATAAATCTACCCGTTTGGGAACCACTGCGTTACAGGGACAAATGCCTGACATACTTCATGTCTTTTTTTATTCAGTATGTGTAGGAATACTCCCCGGTGCAGGGATGGTTTCCCCTGCACCGTAGTAAAAGGAGTGATGCCCCCGTCGGGTGGTGCCGCCTCCTGCAGCCAGGGCCAGTGTACTCGTGCAGTCACTGGCCCTGCTGCTGGTGGGCGCCTGCCTCCTCACCTGGGGTGGCCCGGCACGGACAATGGCGGCGGGCCTGCATCTTTCGGGTTTTGGGCCCCGCCAATCACATTGCGGCCATTTGAATTTGGTGCCAGTGGGGAGCCAATCACGGCTCCCGCTCTGGCGGCCAATCAGGTGGCAGCCAATCCCGGCTCGCCGCATCATAGCCCCGCCCTCTGGCGCTGGTTTGAACTAACCAGTGCAGGGAGTTCGGCAGCCGGGAGACGAGAGCACGGAGCTTCCGCAGCAGAGAGGCAGACGGCGGAAGCCCCAGTAGGCGGCAGCAGTGTGCACAGGACTGCTACACGCCCGCCGGGCGAAGTACAGAGTGCTGGGGACTGCCGGCGAAGACGGAAGAAGCCCGGGAACAGCGGGGTGCAACGCAAAAGAGCTTGCCCCGGCCCCCACCGTCCCGGTGAAGACTTCAGGAAGCCCGGAGGTGGTGGGAGGCATCCCACCTCCGACGAAGACTGCACCAGGCTTCAGGCCACAGGTTTCGCGGGTGTTAAGCCGCAGGTACGTTGTTGTATTGCCCTGCCCTAGGGAGCAGGAGGTTAGGTGTGTTCAATTTCAGGTGCCGGTATTAGCATCCTAAGCTAGTCGGAAGACCGGTAGGCTGCTGGTGAGTATCACCAGTGTCGTATCTGTTGTTGTTTTGTTTGTGCTCCTTCCCCACCCCGGAGCGTTCCCCCACCCGAGTTACACCTGCCGTGTTCCACAAGTGGGTGTAACCAGTCTGAGGCCATTAGTGCCTGTGATGAGCATCCCCTCCCCCCCATAGTGGGATTCCCCTTTCCCCTACAGGTGGCGTCGCATCGGAAGCCAGTGGAGCAAGAGGAAGGACTGGGGACCATCATCGGCCCGAAGGTAAGAGACGGAGGGCAGCGAGGGGAGTACGCGCAGCGATCGTCGGCCATGCCCTCGTGCCTCTTACATATATATGATATAAAAGTATCAAAAGCAGAATACAGGGCGACTTCTCAGTAAATGAAAATATAATGAAGTAGACTCGGGTCAGCATCCAAGTGAGGTCACAGCGCTGAGGTGATGGGTTCGATCCCCACCATGGCCCAACTGTGCGGAGTTTGTATATTCTCCCCGTGCTTGCGTGGGTTTACTCCGGTTTCCTCCCTCAATCCAAAAATATACAGGTAGGTTAATTGGCTTCCAACAAAATTAACCCAAGAATGTCTGTGTGTACGTGTACATGTGGTAGGGAATATAGATTGTAAGCTCCACTGGGGCAGAGACTGATGTGAATGTTCAAATATTCTCTGAAAAAGCGCTGCGGAATATGTGTGCGCTATATAAGAAACAGTTAATAAATAAATAAATAAATAAGTGAGTGTGCTGTCAGCCTGTTAGTCTTCGAAGTGCTATGTACGAAGCAGGTGGAGAAGGTAAAGGACGCTGTCAGTAGTGAGTGCTCTCGCTGAGGCACACTGCGGTAAGCGATCCGCAGGGAAAGCTGCCGCTCCGTGAATACAACCGGGACTATGTAAAAACCGGACCGGACTAGACTCCGTACCACCGGAAAGGACATCAAAATCTGCAGTCTGGAGCTTATAGGGTCCGGTCCGGGGGGTGTCCTGTTCGGGGGGTGTCTTGTCGGGGGGGTCCCTGTGATAGCTATCATCAGGTACATGGGGAAGGGGAGATTACAGCCTCCCCCTGTGGTCCGGACCGTCCGGTTTTTGCTACATGCCCGGACCATACAGGGAGACTTTATTCTACCCCTCCTCCTCTACCTGGTGAGAGGTGTCACAGGCAGAACCCCCAGACAGGACACCCCCGGACAGGACGCTACAAGCTCCAAAATGCAGAGTTTGATGTCTGGTCCGGGGGTTTTGTCCTGGTCCGGTTTTTACCCATACCCAATACAACCCGACATGTTTTTAAACTCATTGTGTTGTCTCCTCTGGGGCCAGGAAACCGGGCGGAGCGGGCTGCGGCTGTTACGTAATACCAGCAATAAGGCTAGCTGGCGCTACGTCCGTGAACCTTGCCGGCCCGGTCGGTGTCCTGCGGTCAGTCTCTGGGACGTAGCTGTTTCGTCTTCTTATACTATAATATACAGCGTTTATACTGTTGTTGTTCTTCACACAGAGCGTCACTAACCAACCTATCAATCGGTGCGCCCGCGCCGCCGCGTGAGTCACGTGACCTGGTGGCGCGCCCCCTCCCGGCTTCTCTGTACAGGAGGGCAATCACGTGCTTCCTTCCGGCTGCGTTTCGCCCTGTGTTGCTTTTTGTCCCTTGTGATACCCCGTACAGGAGGCGTCGAGCTGTGTTTTGGGCCAGAAGGAAGCCAGAGCCCCGGGGCCGCTGTGCTATTGCTCTCGGTGCTCCCCGTTCCAGGCAGTGACGCCCGTGTAACAGCCCCCAGCTCCCGAACTGGGCACACGTGCAGCACACGGCAGTCGCTGCACTAATGGCCGCTCTCTCGGGGCCTGTGTGATAAAGACTCCCCGGCTGGTGTACGGGCCCGATCCCAGCAACACGCTGCCCGTCACCCTGTGCTCTATATCTGGAGGCTGTGGCCGGCTCCTGTCATGTGTGCTAGTGGTGCTGTGAGTGGGAGAGTCCACGCTGCTTGCTCTGCTGAGGTAATGGCTGCTGCTGAGTGTCCTGTCGTGATCGCCTGCCTGCTGCCACCTTGCACTCACACACACTGCCCAGCCCTGACCCTTATGTCACTGTATCAGCTGTAGGGGCCAGCATCAACATATGCCTCAATTTACAAGATTATTGCTCATTACTTTTAGAGAAATCACATAAGTGGCTCAGTTTCAGAACATGGAACCACCTGGGATGCTGTTACTATTATCCATGTAGACCTCCATTGGGAATAGTAACCTGTAGCAAGCAGTGTGAACCACATTGCCCCAAGTCTGGCGAGTGTACACGTTCTAATGTTCTGAACGAGTTTAATGATCTGATGCAGTTCAGGTCGGCTCCTCCTGAGGGTCCCATGTCCTGAACTTCTACCCACAGGTTTCATTCATCCCTGAGCAACAGCTTGGGGTCAAAGTTGGGATGCCGGCAGTCAGAAGACCAACAGCAGCATCCCTATGTGCTGAAACCCCACACCCAGGTAGTAAGTAATCTTACTCTACCCCCCTAACACACAGGCACTCTTGTGGACATATTCGGAGATAAATGTAAACCAATGGTTTGGGTACATCTCTGATGCTAACAGATCTGCATGAGATCTTTACATGTGCAGGTTTCCCTCTGCGACGACATTCACAGTGCCTCCTAAGCAGCAGCATCATTGACATGCCAAGGACTGGAATAGCTAGCATCCCCCCACACCTCCCCGTTCTGTTGTCTGGTAATAAAAAGGCCCGAGGTAGCTTCACTCGCTCTGGCTGCGTGAAAAAATCTGGGGGCTAATCAGGTGACCGTTCACGCACAGTGATCCAATGCTATGTCTTCAGACACAGAAATGGATTGTAGAAGCTGGGAATTATACAAGATGTGCAGCATTAACATATCTTAGCACACCCTTCTTCTGCATCCATCTCTGAATGAGGTCCACAGTGAGGAGCTTCTTGTACACCCCTCCCAATGAATGATGCAGCTGGAGGGATTTAGATAGCATACTTTGGACAATAAAGATATTTTGGTGTTCTGGTGAAGTTCAAAAAGCTGCTCTATAGACATTTTCAGTACCCCAAAATGCAGGAAAGACTAATGTGGGAAAAACACTTATTTTATATTATTTTTCAAATTCAGTAGTTTTGCCATATTTAAGAAATATATGGCAGCTAACCTCTTTATATAGTTTCCTGTTATCTCTGTCACTTTTTATGGGGTCCGGGATGGCTTCCTTACCTTTCATGCTTTACTCCCAGGTTGCTTTTTGTAGAAAAGTTACGCAGCCTCCTATTAAGTCTCCTGATTAACATTTCAAATTAATTTGCTGAATTACATGGGTATTTCTTCATTGTGAAATGGTCCACCAGGGTCCCAAATCCCGGGTCGCCACCCCAGGTAAAGAGCAGGGTCGGCGACTCAGGTTGACCCTTTCACACTGAGCAAATTACCAGGGAGAACGGCTTCACCCGGTAATTTTTGTGTGAAAGGGGTATAAGTGACCAGTGAAAAAGAGGCAGTAGTTCTAGTAATCCCCGGCAAGTGTTACTATTTCTATTCAGACTGATATGTATTATTTTCTGTTTTAGGTTCTCCTAAAGTTCAGGATGTTGCATAAAAATGAAAGTACATAAATTATCACGACATAGAAGAGGTGGATTTCCGGCCTGGTCTAAATCATGGACTGCGCTATTTGGACAATTTAACAATTTTCCTTCCTGGAGACATCATGTTTTCTTACACAAGAAGTTGACGAATAGGCGCATAAAGAAAGTCTGCAAAAATCAGCAGATTGGAGGCCCTATAGCAAAACAACGAAAGAAAAAGAAATCTACTGGGCGGACCTCCAGGTCAAGCCAAAATATTGTACACAAGAGAGAATTACATTGTCAACATAAATTGTTAAATTGTTCTTCTGATGTTCTTACTCTGAGTAGAAAAGTAGCAAAACCACAGAGAACCCAAAAACAAAGGAAATCAGATGCAGGTAAACCGGTGTCTTTAGTAGGCCCGTTCAGTAACACTCTTGACTGCAACAGTGTTGTTACTGTGCCATCTAGAAAGACAACTGGACAGAAACTCAAGGATGATGATGATGACCACTCCCTTGTAACTTGCAAGAATTCTGGAAAAAGACCTCGTCCATTAAAGCAAAGATGCTATGGAGGATTATGGCTACTGAAAAGTTGTAATTCATCTCCCTTATTTATGATGAATAGAAAACCTTCCTATTTTACAGCGCGTGGTAGATTACAGTCTCAAAAAAGGAAGAGAAGCTTTAAAATACTGGATTTTCACCGGCTGTGGTTTCAGAAAGGCTTTTGGAATTGCTGCAGAAAAACTCTGAGAAGCAAACTTTACAAAGTATATTCCTATTTGAAGTCGAGAATACAGAGACCTATAAAGGCAGTAAGCAGGTCATACGGTATGAACAATAACACTTCAGGGATTTTATGCGATCTCCAACCATGCACAACCAAAAGCTGCCTAAAAGATGAGACTGTTAAATTGCAGAGTGTAGAGGCTCAGTTTGCAACTGTTGCATCCAGCAGAATTCTATTAAAAGACACCCAGCAGCCTCCGTTTTGCACGACTGCTCAGTGGTGTCCTGGAGAGACTGTACACAGGAAAATAAGCGATGTTCCCACTATTAATGGTTATCCAGGTGATGTATATGTATTAACAGAAAAAGAGATCTCTATATCATGTCAGGAAGACACCGACGCACAGGGGGAAGAGACAGATGCTTTGATGCTCCTGGCTCCTGATAAAGTGCAAGTGTGTGCGAGTGAAAATGTTGAATACCAGGACAATGCTTCCTTGGAAACAATGGAGAATGGGGACGATTCTTCCCCCATGGAGGTTGATGAAAACACAGATTTGAATTTATTTAGTACAAAGCTATTAGATCACCCTTACTGTAAGAGTCCTTCACAAAAGACTACACTTGAAGAAGGATTAGATATTTCAACTAAACTGGGGTTAAAGAATGGCCAGAAAATAATCACTATCCCAGATGAGCAATTGGAATCCTCAGTTTGTGGTAAATAAATTCTTTATTGTAAAAAAATAATCTAAAGTAATAAGGATTGTTCACTGCTTTGGTTTAGTGACATTGCAGCCTACAGTGAGCTAGAGACTCAAGTAGTGAAGTTGGTTCATCTCTGTACGATCAATTACTTAGCTATGTTTAGATCATTTACTAAAGTATAATTGTAACCCTTGACGAGAGCTATCTGCAAATATTAAGATTTGTGCACCGAAAGCTGGATGTGGGGTCATAGTATTGACCACTAAAGGTCGACAGGGCAAGCATAAGTTCGACAATGGGAAGGTCGACAGTCAAAAGTTTGACAGGAGTTTTTCACATTTTTGTTTTGCTCAAATTGCGACGTAAGTCGACATAGACACTGTATTGGTGTACCATGTCCCCTCACATAGCTTGGAAATATATGGGGGCACATGACAATCGACCATTTGCTCCCTAGCACTGGAAAACAGACAATGGTCGTTTAAGACAAAAAGTTTAAATTCATTTAATGTAACTGAACAGATTTCCAAATCCTTTTTGTCCATTTTCCAGTGTTTGGGAGCAAATTGTCATATGCTTTCATTCATTACCAGATTTTTGTTCACAGATTGGACAATTAATCTGTAGGTGTGCACCCAGCTAAAGATTTATGTGCAGAAGTTACTGTTATTGTGTGGCCACCAAGTTTCCATGTAGTCCATAGAGGTGTACAGGTAAATCTGGATAGTTGGGCTAGTCGAATAGGCAGTGATGTGCACAGCCACACATCCCAGTTAATTGAATTACTGCCTTTTGTATCTTAAACCCATTGTCCAAACAGTTGAAAGAAGCAGCCATTACTATAAATAATTTCTGCCATTACTATAAATAATTTCCACCTTAGAGTAGGATATTCATCATGAAATTAAATGGAGAGTGTACCTCCTAGTGAAAGTTCTCGTTGCGGTCATTTATTCAATGCTGGCTCCTGGATATATAATGTAGTTAATATTTATTTGGATACTAAAACCCCTATAAAGAACTCCACTGAATGACAAATTAATCACTCCCCTCAATTAGGAAATGGTTCAGTGTAAGCAACATTTCTGCATTCTGCCACAGTGTGTGTCACAGAATGAGGGTCTTATGCATAGGGCAATTGCTGTGCTATTCGATCCCGATTGGAACAGGATCGAAACGCATGGCAAGGCAACCGCATTTGATTTGGACTACACAGCACAGATCTTGCCTGCGCAGTCTATTTTTCTATGCGATTTCGATGACCTGCATCATTAACAAATTTAAATTGAATGTTTTTGATTTCATTTCGATTCAAATTTGCCTATATAAGCAAAATCGAATAGAAAAATAGACCACCCCGAACTGAGTGTATGGGGCATTACCCACAAATGTCGTTCTCCTGCTCTCATCTCCTATCCTCAAGTATACTCTCTTGATTTGTGCATTGCATCTTTGTGCTCTGGGCCTGTTGCCCATCATACGCTAATTATTAATGTTTTAAAGCTGCAGATGTTTTAAATAATTTTTTTTACTGAGATTAAGGGCTATATTTAAATACTAAAGTGGAGGTTTGTAGAAGTGGTGATATTGCCCATAAAAAAAAAATCCGATTCTAGCTATTTTCTAAAATGCTATTAATAAGTAGAATCATGTCCACTTCTATAAACCCACAGTGTAGTAAATATACCCCCAACGGTGCAGCCCTTTGGCAGGATAGAGGGCTGCTGGCCAGCTCCTGAAGGTTCTCAGATTGCCCTGTAACTGTTGTTCCCAAGCACTGGTAGATTTGTTTCCAAGCAGAAATGGTCACAATCATCTACTTGCATAGGGAGGCCTTAGAAAATATCGCTCTACATACAGCCAAAAAGCTCATCAGAAAAATATTAAGGCAAATGGAAATCTGTGTTATGCTTAATATTGCAGATGTGTATATCTAGCCAAATGAACATCTCATATTTTTCAAAACATTGTTTGCAAACTATGTAATGGTCGTAGTTGTATAAAATTTGATATCTTCGCTTTTTATAGGAATATAAAATGTGTGCCTTCTAGGAACTGGGCAAGGCAGGACGCTGCTGCACGGGGGCAGCATAAGGGGGTCGGACCGGGCCTGCCGATGTCACCATTGTGGGCATGTCCAGTCCGCAACGTCACAAAAAGAGCCAGGCCCGGCTGCTGACGTCACTAAAGGGGGCGGGCCCCCCCCACCATCACAAAAGGAGACGGGCCTGGCCCCGCCAAAGTCACTGCGCTTCCGAAGGAAGCGCCGGGCATTGCCATCTACGCCAGCGCTGGGCTTCCTCGTACACACCTGCGGGGACAGGCAGCAGGCTCTTTTATCGGGGCCTTGCTAGAGGGGCGGTGCGCATTTTGCCCTATAAATATCAGGGCAGGGCGTTTACATACCATAACATTGTTCTGAACAATAATAGTACAGGTATACCACCAATTATCTAGCCCTCACCGCCTAAACCAAAACCTCCCACAACCTATCAACAACCCCATCCCCGCAAAATGCAGGTGGTTTTGACTATTTTCTGCTGGTACATATTCGACTTTAAACAAAGTTAAACCTTCATTGGCGGAAAAGCCATTTGTGAATGACCACATTGAATAGGTATGTCCGGACAACATTGAATACCCCAATAAGTAGTAAAACCCTCTACCAGTATTATGGGTGGCTCTCCTCCCCCTGATTCCAGGCTACACTCAATATAAGTTGACATAGATGTTAATAAATAATGAAGTATTGCTATTTTTGTATGTTTTTAAAGTTGACCATTTTCTGTTCCTTTTTTCCTTGTGTGTATATATATTAAGGTGTTCTAAACGAATTCATAAAGAAATATGGTAGCTTGTTTCCATTTTCTGAAAAGGATATACTGACTCGATTAAAAGAAGTATTCAACGTGGACTTTACCCACAGGTTTGCTATTTTATTTCTAATGCATTTAATCTGTGATTGATTACTAACATTATATATCTACTGTGAAGTGTGGGATACATACAGATGACCGGCGGTGGGGATGCCAGCATTCAGAATACCGATACTGGCATCCTGATTGGAGAAATCCTGACGGGTCAGGTAAGTATAACCCTCCCTTAGTGATCCTTCTAGGATTAGGGCAGGGTGCCTTGGGTATGGGTACAGCATGAGGGGGGCAGGCCATGCCCGTCTACATTACTGCTTCCCCCACTGTTTAATGTGAATAGCGGGGACGTACCGGCAGGCTGTTCGAACAGGGCCAACTAGTACAAACAAGATTCTGAGTACAGATTGTTATATTCTACACTGCAGCTGTTTCTAAAAGGGGGATTACCAAACCCCTTCCACATACAAATCTTGACTAAAAAAAAAACAATTTGAAACAGCGCTGTGCAAAATATATGGGTTATTTATTAAAATTTTTGATTAAAACAATTGCTACAGCAAACACTTTAAATATACATATACTAAACAATTTAAAAAGCTTTACTTTTCCCCTTTGGCTGTTATTGATATAGTTAATGCATGCATGCAATTTTTTTATTCAAGCGTCTTTGCTTTAACAGGTTTTAGCGAGTTAGTAAAGAGCATTAATTCAAGCTCTGTCCCACCTATGTGCACATGATGTAATATACTCTTATACTTAGATATATGTCTGTGATCGGTGGGAGTCCCGGCTTCCAGTCCCTGGTGCAGTCCATGTTGTGTGCAGCCTTGTTTGAGGGTCACTAACCAGTTCTGGATCTGCGTGCTGCCGATGCCGTCCCCTTCACCTCTATGCGTTTCTCTGCCTAAAAGTAGTCTCAGCGGCTTCCTCAGGCGGTAGATGCTCGCAATAGCACTGATCTTTATAGCGTTGCTTTTCCGGTCGGGGAAAAGTAAAGCTTTTTAAATTGTTTAGTATATGTATATTTAAAGTGTTTGCTGTTGCTGAAGCAATTGTTTTAAACAAATATTTTAAAAAAATAACCCATATATTTTGCACAGCGCTGTTTCAAATAGTTTTTTTTTTATTCTAACAGGTCCCTGCTAGAGGGGCAGGGCATATTTTGCACTTTGGGCAGGGCCTGGCGCCTTGCTAAAACAGCCTAATGTGAACACTACCTCACAGACCCCAACATTCCCCGCTAGTACCTAACCCTAAAAGCATTATCCCGCTGCATAAACCTAACCCCCCACCCTGTAGCCTAACCCTAAGTCTATTCTTTTCCTATTTCCATAAAAACAAACTAAGTTGTCTTGCAACTTTTTGAAGTCACAGGATATCATGGGATTGAAGTTGCATGTACAGCGAGCAGCTTAGTAGTAGTAGTAGTAATATTCATTTCTATTGCACGGGTAGCCATTGTTTGGCACTTCATCTGTTGTGTAACTACATATACCAACACATCCCAGCATATACTGCCACAGTCCTTTTTAAGATATGCTAAACTGTGACAGGACATGCTGGGAATACGTGACTATCTTGGTTCATTTCATGGTAGATATTAACAGAGCGTTCATTCGGAGTAGTCTAAAATATTTTGTTTTCTTTCTTAGGGCATCTTTCATTAGCAAAGAAATAGCCAAGTTCAGAGCCAAGCATTCCAGAACTAGTGCGTGCAATTTTCGTCTCATCTATAATAAACACATGCTTGATATGGATGATCTGACAACTCTAGAAGGGCAGAATTGGCTCAATGATCAGGTATAAAGTTTTGACGTTCACCTTTTATGTTGTGGCAGAGTGAGTACATTATTGGTGCTTTGTATACATTCTTTTACTGTTCATTCTAGCACCCGCCATCTTTGAAAACCCATGCAGTTCCTCTTCCCTGCCTGGGGTGTCACTGTCTGCTGTAGTGCTTCTAGCACAGTGTGGTCGGTATATCAGCACTGATATGTAAACCAGACCTGTGCTAGAAACACCAAAGCAGACAGCGACACCCCAGGCAGGGAAGAGGAACTGCATGGGTTTTCAAAGATGGCGGGTGCTAGAATGAACACTATTCTTTCATGCAGATTAGGACAAAAATAACATACATATAGATAGTGGCAGGTGCTCAGTTAGCTTAGTAATATCATTGAGGTGCATGGGAGGAGGGGTAATACTGAGTAAGTAAAAAATCCATGGTTTCCCCCAGCTCACTGAATGATATTAGTAACCAGTCTAGAACACTACATGATAATAGAATTCAGAGATATTGGTTAAAAATAAACATGAAACCTTTTTTTATGTAAATAAACATTTATTAATTTTATTTAACCCATTCAGTGGTGTTTTTTTTAAGGGAGTGTTCCCCACAGGGCAGGTTTTTTTGGGAGCATTACCTAAAATAAACCCACCACTGTGTCTCCCGGGGCCGGGCAGCACTGATGAGCACTAAATCAGCCGCTGCCCGGCATTGCCTCCGGCAACACGGCTGTGTGGGCATGACGATAGTAAGGTCATGTCGGACACAGCTGGAGGGGGAAGGAGGAGGGGCCGGGCAGCGGCTGAAGCTGAGCTCAGCGTTCAGCTCAGCGCAACAGTGGCAATCCCGATTATTTTCTGGGTTTGGTCACTGGAGCATAGCCCGGAAAATTCTCAGGATTACCACTGAAGGGGTTAATTAGTAGAAGTTATATGAATTGAAGATTTAAGGCCGATACACACTGGGCGTCTTTGAGCTGAAAGTCACTCAAAACGCCCAGTTTGAGAGGCTTTCAGCTCAAAGCCGCCCAGTGTGTATGGCCCGGCGGTGAGCACTGCTGCGCGCTCCCGAATCATCGCCGGGAAAGCCGTTCATCTGCTGATTATACCAGCAGATGAGCGGCTTTCAGCACGGCTTTGCATAGCTTTGCGCTATGCAAAGCCGCCCTCCCCCCTGCGCCGGGCAGGGGGAAAGCCGCTCAGTGTGTGTATAGACTGAGTGGCTTTCCCCACAGCGATGATTGGCATCACATCGCTGTCCATACACGATGAGCATAGTCGCCCAGTGTGCATGGACCTTAACTCCTCACTGCAGTAGCTTAAATGATGATGCGGTAGCGCATATCACCACTCATTGCTACCCCGTAAATGTGGCCGCCATTCTGTGGTAACTTGCTGGGGGTCCCAGAGCAAAATAGTTTGAGAACCCCTGCTATAGACTTTATAAATTCAAGCTTTGGTAGAAAGCTGATCATGCAAAGGCCGATGTGGCCTGGACTATTGACATCTCATCACTCTGCCCTCCATTATGTTTTTTTTTTTTTTCATGAAATGTTTTTATTGAACAATCAAGTGTCATATTCACATACAATACAGTAATACAGATATTTGTGAAGACCTCAGATCAACCAAGTGCTGAGGTGGTAAAATACAATACATATAAATTCTGCCCTCATAATTAAGTGGTGAACGGGTGGATGTATCTCGCAGTGATTGGAGTGGAGAATTGGACCAATAGAGATGTAACCTATAGAAACCAATCAGCTTTCAGGAAGCATTTGCAAAGTACACTTTATAAATAAGTAAATACTGATTCATTGCTATGTGCAACTTCTCCATTGATTTCACTGCTGGAGAAATCAGCCACATACTAGTTTTATTTATTATTATTATTAGTAATAATCTTTTAACATTGTTGGCCTGCATATATATTTCATTGATTTAATATTCAATAATGTTTCTTTCACAGGTTATTAACATGTATGGTGAACTTATAAAGGATGCAGTACCAGACAAGGTATGGCCTTTTTAAAGTTGCGGTGTCTCTCCAGGTGGTGTTTAATAGCAATTGCCAGCATAATCTACCAGCTATCTGGCAAGGCATACTGGAACTTGTAGTCTCACAAGATATAGTGCCACAAGGCAGACCTGCCATAGACTTATAGTCCAACATAACAGATATCGATTAGTTTGTATTTGAAAAAAATAAATAAATTTAGTTTACAATATAGCAGAATAGTCTGCTTGGATGGTATCAGAAAAATAGATATAAGTAAGGGTTACACCTTACACCTGTATAGGATTCTGTATGGTATTAATAGATTATGAGTACATTTGGAATCTTGTTTAGTAACATAACAGAAAATTGTTTACACTTCCAGACAGCAAACCATTTAGGAATAGGCGGATAATTGGAATGTGAAAGGAAAGTTTGTCCCACAGAGCAGCTCTTCCAATTCCTCTATCGTCCATTAGGGGGAATCCATTACTCTGGGTTCTGCATCTGACCTATCAGAATCTGGCACTAAGTCAGCTGACTCCCTTCCCTACATAACCTCTCCTACCTTTCTCAGTCTTGTTTTAGTGCCTTAAGGTGCCCATACATGTTGCGATTTTTAGGTGCTGTGCGTTTTGTACATCATTGTGCCATGTGATTTTGCCACTTGTAGGGGATGCGATGTACTGTACTGTGTGTATGCGATTTATTTTTTTTTTTAAAGTTAATAGTCTCTGAATGGGCATAATTCAGGCCAGTAAATCAATCACCTCAAGGATCAATCATCCTCTATGGAAAAAATATATTTCCTGGTGTGCGTGTCCTAAATGGCAACCTCATGTTTTTTCATGCCTCTCTTATTTTGTCTTTTCGCCAAAAAGGTTTAAGGTCTTCACTTGTCACTTAAAGGACTGTTATCCGCTTAGCTGTCCTTTTTCATAGCAGGTTGGCTTACATTCCTAAGGTTCAGAATTTCCTCCAGTGTGTCTTATGCATTTAATCTCCTTATCGATCACCCTTGTTAGATGCTCCAAAATGTGGATTGCCATCTTTTTTTAGGGTTCTATTGCTACAGTCACTTCAGCCATTCGCCAGGTTTGTGTCCTCAAATGTGACCGTACCTGACATTGTTTGAGCTCATTTGACTCCTGCTGTTGGGGCTTCCTGGGCTGTGCGACAGGGTGCATCTGTGAATCAGTGGTGCTGATTCACAGATGCACCATGGCAGCTACCTGGTCATCTGTACACACCTTTACAACATTTTATCGCTTCCATACTTTTAGGGGGGTTTTCAGACCTGATCGCAGCCCTGCGATTTCATGAGGTGGGCGATTATCAATAGACAGTGTATTGCATGGCACGAGCCCATTCCGCGACAAATGCTAGTGTCTTTTCTGATCCACAAGTTGATTGACAGGAAGCCAGCATTTGTGGGTAGTAACTAGCTGTTTTCTTGGTGTCAGGGAAACGCAGGCGTGCTCAGTCGTTTTCAGGGAGGGTTTGTGACGTCCGCTCCGCCCTCGGTCAGTCTGTTTCTATCATCAGGCAGAGTAGATTCCGGGTTATGCACAGACTGGTAAAATCATTAGATGGTGAGTGCGTTGCAAATGGATCTGCAACCAATCAGCATGATTTTCGCAAGCCATTGGCAGCCTTGCGCAGGGTGGGTGTTCTCTCTGGCGGGGTGACTTCAACCTGATGGCAGAGTTCTACAGTTTCGCAGGAGCAGCTATCCAGTCTGAATCGGGCCCTTAATGTGAGTGACAAAAGTATTAGGCGTAAGATTCTTTGAGCAGTTTCTCCTAATTTTCCCTACCCTGATTAGCTTGTTTTGGGAGATTGAAGAGAAATGGGACCCTCAGATTGACAATAGTGGAAATTGGATTTTTTTACCTACTATAAAATCCCTTACTGGAAGTCCGTCTGAGAGATGCTCAACTCCCTCCCTGCTTACTGTATGGGGTTTGTACCAGATGCTTTGTACATCATCATTGTGATTTTGTATTTTATTTCAGCCTCTAGCCAGCTTTGCCAAACCTAGAGTGAGGTAGGAAAATGTTATGTAGGGGAGGGAGTCAGCTGATTGCTTAGTGCCAGACTCCGATACATAACCAGAGCAATGGCATCTCCCAGATAGACTTCCAGGAAACAGATTTTACAATAAGTATACACTTTCAGTGACAGGCATTACAGGATTGCCCTTCCTACTTTGTTGGGCATGTAGAATACATTATCTAAATAAGAAAAAAAATATATTTAATCATAAAATTCATAACCTGTATTTAACAAGTAATGATGGTGCTGTTACAATATACAATCATAACAAGTAACACTACATACACTACAGCGATTTGTGACCATTTCACCTGTTCTCAATGGATCGAGCCAAGAAATCGGCCCAAATCGAATGCGTGTGATATTCCAATGATGAGTACCGTGCGTATCAGACCGGAGTCTGAATTCTGACACTGTTGCATGCACCTCTGACTCGGACCTCCTCCTGGCATCTGGGAACAAGGATCGCATGTAATACATCACAAGTGAAAGGACCGCATGCGATCCCGATGCCTGGGAAGATCCGAGGTGGCTTGCGGGGGTAACGGATGGCCATACATTGTTGCGATACATCCCGTAGTGTATGGCCAGCTTTAGTTTGTAAAAATATAAAATGGAATAATATAATTGGTATATTAATACATTGTGCTTCAACTGCAACTTTAGAAGTAAAACACTATAAACAATTTAGCAATGTTACTGGAGTAAGCCATTTCTATCATGTTTAGTGAAACCGTTGCCTTCCCCAGATAAGTGTCGGAGAATCAATGTCTGCTACCATTGTACGGCTAAATACTTTAATTTAATATGTTACCGCATTTAAAGCTAATGCTTATGGTGATAATGTGCTAACATTAGTACTCTCTCTGCCAGGTTCATTTCTTCAACAGTTTCTTTCATAAACAACTCATGACCAAAGGTTATAATGGGGTGAAAAGATGGACTAAAAAGGCAAGTTTTTCATTTTTATCTTACATTTTACAAATGTGTTTACAGAAAAGAGTTTTACAGATTAGTTATCTTACACAGCACTAAAACAAGTAATTTAGATATAGAGGCAATGCCTTTTTTATATACATTAAATTACACTCATTGGCCCCTTTGCTAGGTACAAGGTGTCTCATTTGTATGTGGCATGGATTTGACCTCTCAAAGGTGCACTTTTGTTAATGTCTTGTGAACCAGCTTGAGATCATGTGATTTATGAAGTGTTACTCTGATGGAAATCGCCAATAGAAAATGAGTACACATGGGCAGTATATGGTAGAGGAGAGTCCTGGACTGCACACCCTAATCTATTAAAGGTGCTCCAATGCTGAGACTTGTAGTTCCACAAAGATATAAAAGAAAATGCAGGTAAACAATCTTAATGATAAAACCTGCAAAAAATTACTATTAACCCTGCAATATATCAGTACATTTTTTAGGTGCTCCACAATGATTTTGACCTTATCTGGTGGGTCCCTAACATAAAGGTTAAAGGCCAGAGCACAATACACAGGTATGGGTCATAGGGTCAGCACAACTAAGGACGACGTGCATTGGGTCAACCACTGAAGGTTGACATGGGGTTAGGTTGACAGGGTCATTATGTTGACATGGGTTTTCATGTCCCGTATGTCGACATGGACACTGTATTTAGGCACCGTGGCTCGCTGCGCTCGGCACACTATTTTATTCTCCCTCGATGCCATAGTGGGGATGGTAGGGCATGAAATGTGTGCTCAAAATGTGAAAAAAAAAAAAACATTTAGACCATTTGTCTGTCAACCTTGCCCATGTCAACCTAATGCTTGTGTTGACCTAATGACCCTGTTGGCCTAACCCCATGTCGATAATCTGAGGTGTTCAACCTATGCCAACGTCGACCTTCAGTGGTGGACCAAATGTATGTCGACCTTCGGTGTGTCGACCTAACAACCGTATACCCAGGTTAGCACAAACTATTTTTAGAGTGTGCGCCTGCATTTTTTTTTTCTGTATAGACTGGTGCAGTGAAAGGATATACATGGCAACAAAACATAGGTAAGCTGTGGCATTTATGCAATCATTAATTATTTTTAACTCCTTCGCTAGGGCCGGCCAGCACAGCTGAACAGATGGCTGTAATCAGCTCGGTTTGGTCGACCAAGGTTATAAGCTGTATTGCAATAACCCGGGTCTTGGGTGCGATGTGAATGAGTATTGGTGAATGTTGTTGATTTGTGGCTCATTAGAGGGTCGCTGTCAGAATTAGCTGGCCTTGGACCACAGAAGTAGTTGGCTTATAAAAAAGATGATGTGATAAGTCTGTGCCGGTGCTGCAGAAAATGTTGAATTATACTTACCGATAATTACTTTTCTTCATAGACACCCCATGGCAGCCAGTACGATGGGTTACACCCCCTTTCCTCCTTAAATAGACAGGACCAAATCTCTGGGACCGCCCACTTTGGGCATATAGCCTCGTTCCTCCTCCTCCCTAATTGTCTTTTGAGTGTCTCCGTCCTGGAATTATACTAACAAACAACAACCAGGGAGGGAACTAATTGCTGCCATGTGGTGTCTATGAAGAAAAGTATAAATCAACATTTTATTTTACACTTCTATTCTCCTTGAAACTGCAGATTGCTCTCCACACCTCCGCTTCTGCCTCCCTTCAATTGGAGGACATTCGATTTTCTCTCAAAGTCCAAGTCCCTTGAGTGACAGACCGAGTCATATGAGCTCCCCATCCGGACATGCTTGCATCTGTGGTCATGATCAGATATCTGGGTAACTTCAGAGAGGACACTCTGGTTTCCAGCCTCTTGCTCACCCACCAGATAATGGATGCTGTGGCCATTGAACTCAATTTCACCATGACACCTTGACTGGCCTTTATCCTGACATAAGGGAGCAGACCCCACTGAAGCGACCTCAGCCTCCACTGTGCCCAAGGGACAATCTCAATTGCTGAGGCCATCATCCCCAACAATCTCAGACCGAGTTTTAAAAAGATAACTTTTTGCTTCATGACGGACAGCACCACCTTCGGTATCTTCAGATACCTCTCCTTGGACACACAGTCAAAATTCTGGTGTTTATCAGGGTCCCTAGGAACTGGGTACTGTGGACTGGCTGCAGATGACTCTTTCCTTGATTTATGACCCATCCATGCTGCTGAAAAAATCCATGACAAACACCAAGTCTTCTCTCAATGCCTGTGCTGAGCTCCCTGCTACCAAGATGTCGTCCAGGTACGGCCACACTTGGATGCCTTGTTCTCGCATATGAGCAATCAGAGTTACCAACACTTTTGTGAATACCCTCGGTGAGGTGGACAGACTGAGCGACAGACAAGTGAATTGGAAATGACACCCCTGCATGCAGAACCTTAGAAATGTTCTGTCCATCTGGTGGATCGGAATGTGGTAGTATGCATCCTTTAAGTCTAATGATGCCAGGAAGTCGCCTCTTCTGATTCCAGCAAGAATCGTTTTCAGAGTTTCCATGCAAAATTTTCTCACTTTAATAAGAGTTGAGTTTTCTTAGGTCCAGGATCATCCTGAAACTTCCAGAGCTCTTCTCCACCAGAAATAGACTTGAATAGAACCATATGCCCCACTGGTCTTTCGGAACCTTCTCCACCACTCCGATGCTCAAAATCTGGTTCAGAAGATCCAGCAGGGCAACCTTCTCTATTCTTCTTGATGGTAACCGGGACTGTAGGAACCTGTCCCCACAGGCTGCTGGGAAAACTCTATTCTGTAACCATGTCTGATGATGGAGATAACCCATCTATCACTGACAGAAGTCTCCCAGGCATCACCAAATTTTGTCAATCGGGCTCCCACTCGCACCGGGCCATTGTAGTCATTGTCTCTTATTTGCCCTAAATGGCTGACTAAAGGTCTGACGAGAGGATCCCGATTGAGGCCTCTTGAAGCTGATGGCACTGGGAACTTCCTCCGCTTATCCGGAGGTAGCCTCACTGACCCTCCTCCCGACATCCTCTGGATCAAGTCATCAACTTGGCACCAAACAACTTAGACCTTCATATGGCAAAGTTGCCAACGATTCTTGGAATGAGTCAGCGCTCCAAGTACGCAACCATAGAGCCCTTCTGGTTGTCACTCCGGCAGCCATGGATCATGCTGAAAACTATACCATATCCAGAGATGCCTTGCACAGGTAATCAATGGCCTTTTGCATAATCTCCAGATTTCTTAATAAATACTGGCTGGAAATTCTGTCCTCCATATTAGTATGCAGGGTCGAACTCCAAATTCTTAAGGCTCTAGAAACCGCCGCCACGGCTACTCAAGATTTCAAAGTCTTAGCCGATGACAGATGTAACCTCTTCAGGGAATTCTCCCTTCTACAATCCATCGCATCCCTGAATGCCGCCCCATCCTCAACCGGAATGCTTGTCCTTGAAGTTATTTCTGCGACAGCGGCATCTACTTTCAGAATCTCACACCAATTCAGGAGTTGTTCATCCTTAAACGGGTACATCTTGTCTAACCTAGACAATTTCCCATCTTTTATCCAGGTTCGACCATTCTTTGGCAATGAGATCCTTTATCACTTTGTGAACCGGAAAGGCTCTGCCCCTCCTGGACCGATCCTCAAATAGCAAATCTTGAATCCCTAAGGCCACCCATGTGGTCAGTGCTTGCCATAGTAGCTGTAAAAATAAGATCATACCATAAGATTTCACCACTGACAAAAACTGACATTGGAAACCAGGATTGCCAAAATGTGAAATGTTACTGCCAACAGCAAGACAACTAATTGCATAGCGATAGACGATCATGAGTTATAAGCTATTTTAGCCCCTGCCTTCTGGTTCTGTAGATTATACCCCTCATGGTAGGATGGTGCTGTGCATTCAGAGATTGTCCTCTGCATAACACTATGAAATAGGTATTCAAATTACTTATTAGATATTTGGATTAAAGAGAAGGTAAACATAATAAAGGGGCCACAGAGTGTATATGAAAATGTAGTAAATGTTTGTATCTTGGGCGTGGCTTGGACGGCCTGGGTGTAGGCAGCAACTTCCCGGAGCTCCTGTACTTTATCTCATAAACTATCCTGATCTGGCTCACCTAGCGGCTCTAAAACTTGAGTTACTTAGTGTACCTTAGTCTGAACTCCTGCTGCCTCTGCCTGCCACAGTAAAACCAACTGCCTTCTATTACTCTGGCTTCCGGATATCTGCGCCATCCGTATTCGGCTCACCTATACGAAGCACGGCATCCTGCTCCTGGGTAGCCTGATGGACGGGTGTGACTCACACTGTTCATCTCCCCAGCTATTTGGCAGGGAGAGCGGTAAGCAGTCTTTGCTGGGATTTGCTGCCTCGGCCTTCACGGGGGGAGCCGGCGCCATCTTGCCTGATTCGCGGGCTTGCCGAGCTGTGGTGCTGGGCGGAGGCTGCTTTGAATCCGGCTACTGTCAGCTATTGCCGGAGCATCCCTATCCTTCTCCTGGCTTTGCAAAACTGATACCTCGCGGGTCGTGCAGCGGTGAGTGGAGACTGTGGTGACATATTGGGAGTTCTGACATCATTTATCCTGTGTGGACTACTGGACTTTCTATGAAACCATTGCGTGATACTCCTGTACTAATACTTATTTGGAAATCAGTATACCCGTGGCCATCTGGAATCCTCCTGCCTCAGCATCTCTACAGGGAGTGCATTGCGGAGTGCCTGGAGCTGCGTGTTGGTCTGCTCCTCGTCTATATACTCCCAACCGTCTGCCTTTATGTGAAATTGGAGGTGTGCTAGCCACCACCATTTTATTGCTGATCACATCTGCATCGGTTGGTTTGCTTCCCCCTGCTTCTGACTTAATCATGGTTGCATCCCTGCAACAAATCCTTCATGCAGGGATGCATGCCTGCATATGTAATGTAATGAGCGGCTCATTGCATATGGACTACGCTGTTTAGGCAATGTGAAAGCAGCATTATTTGTAAGGTCTTACATGTACAGTGGTCATTTCCAGCAAGCACGGTGTATAAAGAAGCAAGGGTTGAAAGAAGTAAAATGTTTTGATTGAGTTGGAATTAATCACATCTCTATATTGTAGTAGTTTTTAACCCAATCCTGAGACCAACCAAAACAAGAAATGACAAACCCTAAATTCTAGCTGTGGCCTAAATATTTTGCTAGTCTGCTTATTTTATTTATTTAAGTTTCTTATAGAGATACAATTGGAGATGGTGATACAACAGAGTATTAACAGATAGTCGAGAAGGTAGGAGGGCCCTGCTTGCAAGCTTACGATCTATAGGGAAATGGGTATTGATACACAAGGATAGGTGTTCTTTATTGCATAAAGTGCCTGATTCAAGTTCAACCACTAAGCAGTGGTCAATCGCTGCTTAGCAAACGGGTTAATGCTGCCAAAAAAACCTTGACCATTGGGGTTGGGGTGGAATTCAGATCGCAATGAGCGATTCTGAATCCGCCCCAAAGTCCACCAGAATGCAAAGGTTCTTGGTGGGCTGTATGATGAAAAGTGTGAAAAAGAAAGAGAGGATATGTGTGGCCTGTACATCTGGCAAGCCTGGTCACATCATGCATACCCCATTTTATCAATTTTATTCATCCTTAAATAAGTACATATATCTCAATATATTACACAACGTTGTCCAACCTTATCATGTATTTTTGTCTTGTAGGTGGATTTGTTCAAGAAAACCCTGCTGTTAATTCCTATACACCTAGAAGTCCACTGGTCTCTCATTACTGTGAATATCCCCAATAAAATCATTTACTTTTATGATTCCCAAGGCATCCATTTTAAATTTTGCGTGGAGGTAAGTGCAGCCTTTTTTCTTTCTTTTTTTTTTTTTTTTTGAATGCAGTAATTTTTATTGATACGCCTTTACTTTGTTTTTATGTGTACAAACAATATAGTAAAACAAAACTTTACGGTGTCCTATGGATAAAGAAAAATTGGCTTAATATATTCAATAAACGTATGATATATGGTCAGTAAGCATGTTGGTCTCTCGAATCATGTGTACCGCCCACCCGCTACCATATCATAATGAGACTATTCAATGCAGTGTTTCTTAATTTAGATGTCAACCACCAAATGCATTGGTAGTAGTAAGGGATGATAATAACAAGTATCAAATGAAATCTATTAAACAACCTAGAACGAGTTATATTGTTCCCAGTATCATAGACGTGGTCAGATTTGCAAGGCGTGGAGCACCAGTTATAGACCTGTCGAATTCTCAGGCGAGCAATAAAAATGGGTGTCTAGCCATCTGGACCATATTTTGTGAAATTTGCCCACTGCCTTACGTGAGAGAGATGTAAATTTCTTGTGTCCAAATACCTGGTTGACCAGATTGATCTATGCATTCGTAGTAGGACCCTCCCGAGCCATCCACAAATGGGCCACCCAGACCTTGGTAACGAACTGTAGTTGTAGATACCCAAGGGACCGTAAGGGTCGCTTCCCAAACCTCCTGTGTCATAGGGTCCATATCTATTTCCCATTGAGACTTAAGGTGCGGTAAATCAGTATCACGGATTGTGTCGAGTAGCGAGGAAAACAGCACAGATATGGAGTGTTTAGGGCCAAGAGACAACATCTTTTTAAGAGATGTGTCCTGCAGCCAGAGAGAAGTATTATAGAATTGACCTGGCATGCCTCAACTGCAGATAATAGAAAAAAAAAAAGGTGTTTGGCATATGAAAATCTATGCGTAACTGCTGGAATGACTTAAAGATCCCCTCTTGATACAACTATCCTATAGAAAACCCTGCCCAATTTACCCCAGACTTCACAAAGTTGTAAGCCACAAAGGTCTTTGAATCCCTTTGTGCCATCCAGAGGCAAGTCTGGGTCCCATCCCACCTTAGGCAGTGACGCAGCGGGCCATTTCCAAAACAGTATAGCTTGCCGTACAATTGGAAGTTTAATTAAAGACCCATTAACACTGAGCAGTAGACCCAGAGGTAGCAGGCCCGGCAGTGCCCTAGAGATGATCAGGGCTGGCATGGAGGTAAGAGAACCCACATTTATCCATTCCACCAGATGGTCCGTCGGTGCTGCTAAATAGTATAATTGATACATAGGAAGAGCTAGGCCTCCCAGATGTTCGCAAATGCGTAAGAGTACACAATTCAATTCTCACCTTCTTATTAGACCAAATAATGGAAGATAATTAGTCATCAATACATTTAAAAATTCTTTGTGGAACATAAATTTGGGAAGTTTGTAAAACGTAAAGTAGTTTGGGTTGAGCAACCATTTTAATCAAACTAACCCTGCTGGTAAATGTGAGTGGAATTTTCACCCATATATTAATTTGGGAGGGTAAATAATCCATTTGAGGGACAACATTTAAAGCCATATATATGGAGAGGGGTCATTAGTGAACCGTATACCTTGGTATTTGAATGACTCAACCCGTGGAAGTGGTAGGAGAGGAATTGGAGAAGATAGGCCACTATAGGGCAAAATACACAATTTATCTTTTTAAAATATAATCCAGAGTAACTGCCAAATGTATTAATAGCATCTAGAACAGGCATGTCCAACGTTGGCCCTCCAGATGTTGTGAAACTACACATCCCAGCATGCTTTGCAATAGTTTTAGCATTCTCTAATAGCAAAACTGTGGCAAAGCATGCTGGGATGTGTAGTTTCACAACATCTGGAGGGCCAACGTTGGACATGCCTGATCTAGAACATAAGGCATGGATTTTTCATATTTTGATATGAAAAGGAGAATGTTGTCCGTGTACAAGGCAATTTTGACAGTTCAGTCCCATGGTGTAGCCCGTGATATTAATATTCTCTCTGACCAGGCATGCTGCATGACAGATCAGAAGATTTAACAAAAGATCCATAGGAACGCACATTGGATCTTAAGAGAAATCTTTGGTAAAGATGTGCGCTTGCCTGAAATCTTTTGTCCAGGACGGACAAAAGATTTCAAGGCTAATTTATGAACACATATTTAAGATCACAGATCTTTGTAGTGTGTGGGCACCTTAAGATTTAACCCATTTAGGGTCCTTATCTGGCTTTAACAATATAATGATAAGGGCTTCTGACATGGACTGTGGGAGGGAACAATAGTCAAAACATGCAGTAAACAGTGTTAAGATACACATCCAGGCCGGGTGCCTTACCTCCTGGAAACTAATTAATAGCAGTTTCTACCTCAGTAGCAAGTAGAACAGGGGAACTGGGCCGGGCAGTGATCGTCGCAAGTAGAACAGAGAATGGGGAGCCGGGCATTAGCGAGCGCACATAGAAAAAAAAAACACACACAGAAATGAATGGACAGTTGGTGATTGGCTGAGATTTCTCTTAGTCAGAGAGCTCGCAGCCAATCATTGACTGTCCATTCATTTCTATGTGCACCCGCTGCTGCCCGGCTTCCCCTACTCTCCCCATTCTCTGTTCCCCTTGCGGCGTTCACTGCCCTGCCCAGTGCGCCCACTGGCTCCCCTGCCCGGCTTTCTACTTACAGCTCCCCCCGCTCCACTCCTGTATGGGGGCCCTATCGGTACGTTAGAAGTGTATCAAGCATCGTGTTTGTAGACTTTTCAGCACTTGCAAGTCTAGCTAAATAGCTGCCTGGTGTATCACCAGTGGAATATTGAGAATGACTAGAAAATAGCAGTTCATATCCAGCCTTCTTGTTTAAACAATTCCTCCAAAGTGTTTGAGCATCTAACCATTCACATTTAGAGAGATCTTCCAAATATCGAAGTTTGAGGCATCTGCAAGAAGCCTTGGTCTTTTTTTTTTTGTTTGTAATAGGATTTGATTGCAGCCATGCGGATTCTAGCTCAGAACCTGAACCCATACGGGTAAGCCAGAACGGGGTCAGCTTCCAGAAAGTTTGGCGCCTCTGACTCCCTTCATCCAGCTGCAGCACTAAAGGGGAATGATCTGATATACCTCTAGCTTCATATTGTATTGAGAGTACTGGGAACCAGACTACGTGACATTAATGCTATGTCAATTCTAGAGAAGGAATAGTGGGCAGGAGAAAACCCAGAACATGGGGATGCTTCAATCGCCATATATTGATCAGACCAACTCCCTCCATCAGTGCAGAGAACTGACCTACAGTCCGTCTAGGGCCCGCTAATGACCTATTAAACCTGTCCAGATCGGGATTCATAACCCTGAAATCCCCCAAGGCACAGAGCAGGGATATCTGGATGAGGTGCAAGAAAACCTACTTTTTTAGGTATATCTGAAGAGTACGGTTGCGGTATGTAGACAGCTATCAATAACACAGGCATAGAATGAATAGTGCAGTGTAAAAATACATGCCGACCTAACAGGTCAATCTGTACCTGGCTCACAGGAAATGGAACAGTTTTGTAGACTAACATTGAGACCCCTCTAGACATTGAGGTATTCATAGAATGATAGGCCCATCCAACCCAGGGTTTTTTCAAGGATAAGACTTTAGCACCAAGTAGGTGGATTTCCATCAGGCAGACCATATCAGAGCCATACCATTTGATCTGATTACACACTAAGGCACCCTTGATCTTATCATTGAGACCCTTCACATTCCAGGATAGGAAGTTAATTGCAATGGAGCCCATGAGCTACGCACATGAAGAATATTATAAACAGTTCATCAACAGCACAGAGAAAGTGACAGGCGAGCATCCCCACAATCACAGAGGACCGACATTGCAAGGGACACGGCATACAAATACAGAGCAACACTGCAAATAAGAAAGGGGAAAAAAAACAATCCCATCCCACCCTGTACACCCACCCAAACTGAGGCATACTTTATCCCGTAAAGCTAACCTCCCAATAATATAGGCTAACTACAGTTTAACACACCCTGTAAAGACAAAGAATATGGTGGCAGTAGGACAGAGGACCTAGCTCTCCGTCCGGCAAACAAAACATGTCCCCCATAGTATTGAGGAGGTTGCAAAAATCCCATTGGTCTTGAAGGTAAACATTTATGACTAAGGTGATGTAACAGTTTAACTTGTAGTAATGTCAACTAAATAGAAACAGCGATTGGTTATATAAAAATAAAGAACAAAGTCAAGACAGCAACAGATATCACGGTAAAAAAGACCTAAATACCCATCCGGGCATATGCCAGTGCATGCTTTGCTGGTCTGTGAGAGCCACTTCTCTAGGAGTGGTAAAAATCTTGCCATCCACAACAACTCTAAGCCTAGAGGGAAACAACATGGCGTACAGAATATTTAACTCCCGCAGGAGACGTTTAATAGAAATGAAGCATGTTTTTTTTTTTTTTTTGTATTTCCATGGCAAAATCCGGGAACACAGATACTTTGAAACCATTGATCACTTGGGGGCACCTAGTACGCACCAGCCACTGAATAGCATCTATGTCACGATAATTAAGAATTTTAGCTATAAAGATATGGGGAGTCACCCCAGGAGGCAAGGGCCTGAGTGGCACACGGTGTGCCTATTTCCCAGCAATTAGGGTAGAAAAGGAGTCAGAGCCAAACACATCCAGTAGCCATTTTTTCAGGAATTTCTCTGGATCGGAACCCTCATCACTCTCCGGCAGCCCAACTAAATGGATGTTGTCCAAGCGGCCCTCCATGTCCAACAATTTCCCTTGAACAGCAGTGATTGTAGCGTTGATTGTAGACACCTTAACAAATAACAGGGAGAGGCGATCCTCCAGTGTAGAGGCACGGGTTTCCACCTCCCCAACTTGTTCCCTACTTTTTGGAGATCATGGTGTGTAATGGACAGATCAGACTACACCTTCCTAATGCAGTCAGCGAGTCTATTCTCACTCGCAGTCACCGCCTCCAACAACTTCTGTAACATAGGGCCTTATTCTAGTTCACTCTTTCTGACAAAATCCTTCTAACATGGACAAAACCATGTGCACTGCAGGTGGGGCCAGATGTAACATGTGCAGAGAGAATTAGATTTGGGTGGGGTTTTACTTCAAAGTGAGATCTATATTGCAGTTTAAAATAAAGCAGCCAGTATTTACCCGGATTCAGTATTGAATCCCGTCGGTCGGGATCCCGGCGTTCAGAATCCCGATGCCGGAATCCCGACAGCCGAAATGCCGACAAGGGGGGGACGTGGATCGCCCCCCCCTTGCGGGCTCGCTGCGCTCGCCACGCAGCGGGCCCGGTGCCTCGCTACGCTCGGCACACTAATTTATTCTCCCTCCAGGGGTGTCGTGGACACCCCAGGAGGGAGAATGTGTCGGCATTTCGGTGGTCGGGATTCCGGCGTCGGGATTCTGAACGCCGGGATCCCGACCGCCGGGATTTTAACTGCATCCCATTTACCCTGCACAGAAACAAAATAACTCACCCAAATCTAATTCTCTCTGCACATTTTACATCTGCCCCCCTGCAGTGCGCATGGTTTTGTCCATCTAAGAAGGATTTTGTCTGAAAGAGTGAATTAGAATAAGGCCCATAGCATCAGGAGAATCTATACTAGGAGGACCTTCTGGGGAGGAGGGAGGCTGTGAAGTGGAATCTTGCTCAGCTGAGGAATGTTTAGGATTAGGTGTCCGAGAACTTCCCCAAGCGGGCTGCCGCCAAGGCCTGATGAGACTCCCAATAACCGCGGTAGATATTGCAGTACAAAAGTAGTTCTGGGGTAACCAGGGAAGCTGATTGTGAATTAATGTCAAGTGCCCACTGTACACAGGATATATGGGAGAAGACAAATACTTCTCAGTGTATCAAAAGTGGAGGTACAATAGACTGTTCCTATACCCTAAGGCAGTAGGTTGAGGCTGCAAGGTGCCAGTGTGGTACAGCGGACAGCGTATGCCGAGGAGGCAGCAATCCACACAGCTCGGGGTGCAGCTGTAGCAGACAGTCTTATATATGTAAAATGATGATGTTCCTTTTAGCACCGAGAGGGAACGTGGCCAAGCTGCCCAGCTATACCGACAACATAAAGGAATAACTGTAGAGTGGAAAAACACACCCCAATATGCAGTACCTGATATTGTACAAAATGATCCCAGGCAGCACAAGCAGTATCAGCAGGGGACAGGAGGATGGAGCCAGCGGGCTCTAGGGTTACACAGCAGGGAAATGAGAGCAGCAACAACCTGGGCCCCAGCAGCACCACATGTACGTGGGCAATGGTGGCCGTTTATTGAGTGGCGGTGTCCTCTCTCGCCAGCCGCAGTGTTTGTAACACCCACAGCTGTACTAAGGAGCGGGATCCAGTCGGCAGCCTCAGCGGGAACCCTGGCTACTCCATGTCCCTTATAGCCACGTCCCTCAAGTGCAGCCTATTTTAATCAAAATATATTGTTGCATCTTAAACTTAGAGCTCCGTTCACTTAAGACCAACTTTTTACAGCTTATGTTTTTATAACACTTCATTTCTTTTATACAGTAAACTTATTTAGAACTTTGATTCTTTGGTGATGGTGCCCATTTTTTGTTAGTGGATTGTACAACATTAGCATACAGCTTGTTTAATAATTGTTGCATATAATTTTACAAACCTTAGCTGCCCATACATCAACAATAACAATGAATTGTTTCTCGGACCCAGTGATTTTTTTTTTCCCCCAGATAAATTGTTTCCCCAATCTATCTATCTGACTTGCCCACACACTACAGATTTGTTTCAGTGATAGGCAGATATTTCATATCATAAGATTGCATTGTCATATCTGGATGGAATCGGTACATCTGTCAGACCACACTTAGGTCTACAGTCATTAGGTCGACCCCACTAGGTCGACTGGCAGGAAGGTCGACCTGACTTAAGGTCGACATGGGCCAAGGTCGACATGACTTAAGGTCGAATTTGCATAAAGGTCGACATGAGGAAGGTCGACTGGTCATAAGGTCGACATGGGTTTTTCACTTTTTTGCCCCGAATGACGACACAGTCGACATGGACACAGTTGGCAATGAGAATCGGACCCTCGCTTCGCTCGCGATGCATCGGGCACGGTGGCTCGATTCGCTCGCCACAGCTTTAATAACCTCCTCCACACCCTAGTGGATGGTAGGGCATGAAATACCGCCTGTCGGCACATGTCGGCTCAAAAAACAGTGAAAAACCCATGTCGACCTTATGACCAGTCAACCTTCCTCATGTCGACCTTTGAGCTCCACCCCGCCATCTGCCTCCTGTCTCACGCTGGCTAATCTAGCTAGCCCAAGGGGCCAGGGTGATGATGTGTCGAGCCCCTATTGGCCTGGCCATTAGATCACAAAACTTTATTTTATTTTCATGGTGGAATGAGTGTTTTTTTTGTGTTTGTTTTTTTGGTGACTATTGTTTGTTGATAAATTAAAATATATTTGCTCTATATATTTTTTTCTTGTTTTTCTGTAGAACATCCGCAAATACTTAATTACTGAAGCTAAAGAGAAAAATCAAGAAGAGTTTCTTCAGGGGTGGCAGAGTGCTGTTAACAAGGTTTGTGTGTTGTTGGCTTGGTTTTCCTGTTGCTGTGCTAAGAATATTTGTCCCATGGCATGCAATATCAGACTTGTTGACAGAGCATGCACACATAGCGACCCTGCTGTGCGTTCTGAGCAATGCTAGATTGCTTAGAACGCGCTCAGCACACAGCGATGTGCCAGCGCTGTGTGCTGAGTGATCTGTCAGGGCAGGAAAACCACTGGCCCTGACCCCGGCAATTAACTTAATTTATCCAGCAAGTTTTATATTAATCGTCAGGCCAATAGCGATGAGTGGGTCTGCGCATCGCTATGGCTATGCCCCTACACATGGAGCAATCTTGGGGCGCTTTCTGAGTGATGTAGTAACATCGGGCAGAAAATGGCCTGACATCACTATTTGTGTAGGCCCCATTAATCTCTTTAAATGTTAGGTGCTCATTGTATGAAAATACAACTGAGCATGTTCCTGACTGTGCAATGTATTCCACTGTATCAGTTCTGTATTATATTTCATATATTGCCCATCAGTTCATACCTATTAAGGTGCGTACACACGTACAGAGTTTTCTGTCTGATCTATCTGGTGGGAACAAAAACCTTGAAATGTATGGGAGCAAATGACAATCAAAAATTTCCACCCAAATGCAGGAAAACAGAAAACAATATATGCTTTAATAAATTTGTTATATCAGAATGATTTAAACAATTTGTCTGACTGATCATTGTCTGTTTTCAAGCGTTTGGGAACAATTTCTTGATTGTCATATGCTCCAATACATTTCCAGGCTTTTGTTCCCACCAGATAGATCAGACAGAAAAATCTGTACGTGTGTACGCACCTTTAGAAAAAACTTGTCATGTCTATTAGGTGGTATTAAGTTTGTCGCTTGTCTTTCAGTGCATTCCACAACAGAAGAATGACAGTGACTGTGGCGTGTTTATGCTTCAGGTGAGTGCATAAACATATTACCTGTACATGCTACATACAACTTGCATTGTGGTCTCTCTGCCTGTAGTTTTTTTTGCTAATCTAAAATCTATTTTTCCATTCACAGTACTGCAAGTGCCTCGCTCTAGATCAGCCTTTCCAGTTCTCCCAAGAAGACATGCCTCGTGTGCGAAAAAGGATACACAAAGAACTCTGCGATTGCAGACTCATGGATTAAACATTAAAGCTACTTTTTACTGCCCCCTTTGGAAATATTTCAGCTGTACTTGAATTAAAGTATACTTCCACAATTTTTGAACATTGCTTTTAGAAGGGTGGTTGACCCTCCATTGTTACCTCAGATGTTCCTTTTTTTTTTATTTAATTTTTTTATTTCTCTTTTTTTGGGACAAGAACTTGGTCAGCTGTGGGACATTGAGCAAAGCTGCCATTAAATCTATGTGGCTTCATTTTGGTTTTGTATTTAATATTTATTATGTAAGCATGCAAATACGCAGAAGCATGCCGCAGTAAAACAAAAACTGTAGATTTGACGCACCTTTGACTTGTAGATAGAACTTACAAAGAGTTTTAATTTTGTTTAAATATATAAAAAAAAATAGCAGGTACATTTTTCCTGAAATCATTAAATATGTATTTACTTTCAAATGCTATTCCTATGGAAAAATCACTCATCTGCAATTTGATCAATTCCTTTGTCCTATCTTCTATAGCAGTGATGGCTAACCTTGACTCTCCAGCTGTTGGTGAACTACACATCCCAGCATGCCCTGCATCAGTTTTGGGATGGCCAAATTGCAAACCTGTAGCAGGGCATGCTGGGACGTGTAGTTCAACAGCTGGAGTGTCAAGGTTAGCCATCAATGTTCTATAGCAAATTCTAGAACGAACACATAATTGGACATACACTATGGTCTTATTTTATGTGGCTAGAGAATAGAAACTGGAAATTTTGTCACAGCCAAGTTGAAATAGATTTAAAGAGAAGAAAAACCTGTGTTCTATTCTTCTATAGCTGCAAATCTGTAACCTGCTCTGTGTTTGTCATATGCGCAAGTGAAATGCATATTCTAAGAAGCCACATGTGAATGTAGTAATTGTATTGGATCACATATGCAGTTAGAGGGCTGAAATGTTCCTGAAGACTCTAGTGGCATCCATAGAACACTGTAGGGAACATGTACTGGCTTGTGACTTGCTGGCATTGGTGTGTGGCCAGGGACTCTGCACAATGGTGTAGAATGCAACTTTAAATCATTGTGCAGACCTGCCAGAAACCAGCTGATGCCTGCAGGTACATTTATACCACTGAAATTGTGCCCCAAATAAACCGTTCTATTGCAAAAATGTACTCCCCAACATGTACTGCAGTTGGGAATGGAGAGCACAGCCCCTTTTAGAACTGCAAGTTTTGATTGGATGGCTCATCATTTAGTGGCTTGACTAAGGTCTGAGAACCTGTTGCTTGCATTTTCCACAACCTTATCTGTGTATTCAGTGGTGTAACCAGCATTGCACATTATTAATGGAAAATAATGCATCTGCCCATAATAAGCAATACTTAATGGTGTCATCTCATAAAAGTACAGACAAGTCAGGACTGTATTACTGTGGCTATCAGATTATATATTTTTACTCAAAACATATTTGTTGATCCTTGTAGCAAACCATTTTTATTATAGAATTACAATAGTTGCCATTTGGTGAGCAAAATACATTAATATCTATTTTCTACCCTTTTCATATTACAACTTGAACCTGGGTTATTGCTGGGTTGGTGACGTATGGACCAGGGTTGAGGTGCAGCGTGAAAGCACCACATTTTGGAACCCGGGTCAACCAACTGGAAACTTGACCCAGGTTCTAAGAAGGTTTAAACCCTGGTCATCCTCTGTATAATGGGTGACCTAGGTTTAATGTGAAGGTGCTAGGTGAGACCTGGGTCTGACCTAGGTTTGCAATGTGAAATGGGTTTTGGTAAAGCATTGGGGATTTCGACAGTCATTCCTCCGATGTCGGAATCCCGACTGCTCCCTCGTGGGGGTCCACAACCCCCATAGAGGGAGAATAAAATAGGTGGCGAGCGCAGCTCGCCACTGTGCCCGCAGCGTGGCGAGCCCGCAAGGGGCTTCATTGTGCTCCCCACACTGTGCAGTCGGGATTCCGATGTCTGACTAATGGCTGTCGGAATCCCGACCGTTGGGTTTTTATACCACACCCAAGCATTGCTGGAATGTACAATAATGTATGGAATAAACAATGGGGAAGGTTAGAATAGAACTTTTGTGGCTAACCTAAAACAAATATGTATTGCTATTGTGGCCACTAGGCACACTGTAGAGTCAAATGTATATGTGAGCCTAGTCTGGGCTACTGCCAGTGTGCTACTGGATAATTATGATTCTACTGTATATTTGTCATTTGACCAAATATGAAATGGAAACAATGTTTTATACTAATCTTTTGCACATTTACACATGTAAAGAACATTCCTACCTTTACATTTGAGAAGAGGCACAAACCGTATCTAGGAGACAGTACCAGTGGGTAAGAGCATTCTTCCCCATGTAGGGGCTGTAGTCATCATCAATGTTACATTTGTTATTGTGTTTTTTTTTCCCCCCATTTGAAATTATTAAAAGGACAGTTGTCCACTGGATTTTAACATGGAAAGGGGAATGGTGTAGAAATCCCTTCATCCACTATCTCAGACTGTTGTCCTCCTACATTGTCTTTTCTGTTCTTGGATGTAGCTGTAAAGTGGATTTGCCACTGCCTTTGGGCTTTATTCATGCTTTTCTAGTCGTCCTGTGATCCTAACTACAGTGCAGGTTTTCCTTCTGGGGCACTTTGAGCTGCCAGTGGGTTAATGGAGGAGAATAATAGGAATGATACATCTACGTCCTACAATTGTGAGTGATAGATAGATTTGAAGATGACTTCTGCAGAGACCAGCTGGTTCACTGATGGCTACTGCCACTATTAAAGGACCTACTGCTATTACTGAGAAACAACATGGTAAGGTGCAGGGCAAGGTGTTTTTTTGTTTTTACCCTCACATAAGTTCTGTATAAAGTAAGGTTAGATCCAGACAGTTCCCTAAAGCAACAAATAATATCAACATGAGCACCAGGGTTGTCTTCTTGGAAGCTGGGGGCTTGTGGTCACATGTACTGGTTGTGCTTGCCAGGGTCTGTGATTTTATATGTCCAACCCACTCTCGCAACTGAAGTAATACCTTCTCCTTTCTGTCCTCCCTCGGAGCACTTCTAATGCTCTGTATCAGGCTCTCTAATCGGTACCCTGTCGACTTCCATGCAGCATTACAATGTTCCACCCTAATATGTAAAGTGCTTAATCACACTACTCCTTATATTAAGCTCATTTTTATTATTACATTTTATTTATAAGGTGCCACAGGTGTTTTACAGTGTCATACAATAGATCAGTACAGGGAGACAGAACTTAATTACAGTACATTAATATCAAAAACCAAGAGCACAACAATTAAATACATACTGCAGCTTAGATGTCAGTAGCAGGAGACCGCTGTAAGTGAAATGTGAGGACAAGATGTTTAAAACCGTCTGTATTGCCAGTTCTTTAGAACATCTACAATTTTTTAATAACCACCTCTTCCTGCATCGTAATCTAGACGATATATCTCTTTTTTTTTTTATTAGTTTTTAAGAAATACAGTAGATATTTTTCATATCATATAGATATCCACTACAATACAATATAGAGAGAGAAATGGGGAAAAAATCAACACAGTACAACAAATCCAACTTAAAACTTTCATCAAAAGGACATTAAAAGATACAAAATGATAACCGTGTTTAACATGGGAAAGATCTTCAAAACATTGTGCTGCTAATTCTTTAGGATGTCTACAATTTTGCCATAACCTCATTTTATCTGCATCGTAATCTAGACAATACTCCTTTTTTTTTTTTTTTTTATAAATTTTTATTAGTTTTTAAGATATACAGTAGATATGTTTCATATATCAAATACATATCCACTACAATACAAGAGAAATGCCAAACAAATCTGCATAATGTCTGTACAATTTTGCCATAACCTTCCTACATCGTAATCTAGATATATAAAACATAAAAAATACATACCCACTACAATACTATATAGAGAGAAAACGAGGGGGGAGGGAATCAAAACTATACAACACATCCAACTAAAATGTTCATCAAAAGGACATTAAAAGATACAAAACTAAAACCGTGTTTAGCACGGGCAAGGTCTTCAAAACATTCTGTATTGCCAATTCTTTACGATGTCTGTACAATTTTGTCACAACCTTTTCCTGCATCATAATCTAGCTGATACTCCTTTTTTTTTTTTTGTATTAGTTTTTAAAACATACGGTAGATATTTTTGATATATTAGTGTTCTCCCCAGAAAATGTTTTCAGCTGGGTGGCATCGAGAATTAGGCTGGTGGGGTCTTCGCAATAAAAAAAGTGGGGTGCTGCACTGTCAGAGAGGCATGTCTAGCACCGGGATTGGTATGTAATCCCGACGGTTGGAATCCCAGTGCTGGAATCCCAAAAAGGGGGGGGGTGTGGATCCCCCCCTCTTGCGAGCTCGCTCGCCACTCAGCGGGCACGGTTCCTCGCTATGCTCAGCACACTGATTTATTCTCCCTCTATGGGTGTCATGGACACCCACAGAAGGACAAAGTGCCGGGATTCCGGCGTCTGGATTTTGACCACCGGGATTGTGACTGCATCACCTAGCACCGCCTATTGGCATTCATTGCAACAAAAAACGTCTCATCCTGTACTACCACCACACTTAAGATAAGGACAGTGCACACCAAAAAGGTACACCGTAATGCCTACCACACACCTATTACATGCAGTGCCCTCTTTCCCATTGGGTATAATGGGCAGTTGCCCTGGGGCCCAAGTGTTCTAGGGGCCCACCCCAATTGGAAAGATGGCAGTGGCTGGGAGGACGTGGCTGGAGGCAGATGATCCGGGGAGCAGGTGAGGACACTCCGGGCTGTAGTTACCCTATATACCCGCCTAGCACCGTGTAGACATCTCCCCTGGGAGCTGCAGTGGCGAGCAGTGCCACAGCGGGGATAAGGGTCAGAGCTGCAGAAGGAGCCAGTCAGCGCTGGAGGCTGCGAGCTGGTAGTAGTCCGCAGTGTCCTGGAAGCACTGAGTGAGCGGCGGACACTGCGGACAGCGGTGGCAGAATTTGATCATTCAACAGATAGGCTGGCCGCTGATTGGCTGCTCTCTCAGCCAATCAGTGGCCAGCCTATCTTTTGAATTATAATATTCTGTCGCCATTGTCCGCAGTGTCCGACGCTCACTCAGCACTTCCCGGACACTGCGGTCTGCAGACTACTACAACCTCCCAGCCGCTGCTGTGGTGCTGCTCGTCACATGCCACTGCAGCTCCCACGCGAGATATAGCTGCACACTTCTGGGCGGGTGTATAGGGTAACTACAGCCCGGACTGTCCTCACCGCTGCCCGGACTGCCTGCTTCACCGCTGCTCACAGTGCCTGGACCCCAAACTGCAAAGGTACCACCTGTATCCATCCCGGACATTGGCAGTGAATTTTTTGCCCAGGGGCCCAATATTATGTTAAGACGGCCCTGATTACATGAACAAGGGAATGGGGAAGATGGAAGAATACCGATGCACTAGTCATAGGCACGAAAATGATTAATTATGATAACTTTCAATATGATTTTCCACAATATAAACAATAGTGAGCTAGATTGCCGCTACACAGTAACAGGTTGGAGGTGCTCCCCTGAGAGTGGATTAGAACAGTACAGAAATAGACAGGAACAGTACTCTCTGGTTTTGGGGGCACAACTTTTTCAGAATTTCTTTTAAAATTTAACTTTTAATTATATCTTTGATAAAGAATAAAATGTACTTACAACACATATACAACGACATACAGATACATGAAACAAATATTAATAATAATAAAGTGATACCTTGGTATGATATCGCCACTTTTTATAAATATTGGGTGGTTTTAGAGCGACTGACAGATGAATTAACTTTTTAAGTTTTGCGAAAATATATATTTTTTGGTTAATGTATTACTCCAATATTGTAAATATCCTCTTGTGACTTTCAATCTTTTGACTGTGTGTATTTTCAACAGTCAAGTTTGTCACAGACAGAGTATTGGTGCATGCCCTGTGAAATAGAGCACAGTGGGAGATAGCGGAATATCTCTCCCTGTGTTCAGTCACACTTTCCTTTAAATTTTAGTCTCTGACTGCATATATAATAAAGAGTCAGGTTTGCAAAGGCAAGAATCAATAGATATTAGTTCATGTACTGTATGTTAGAGCACAGTGGGAGATAGCGGAATATCTTCCCCTGTGCTTAGTAACGTTTCATAACCGATATTTCTGAACACTGTTCGATTGCAGTGTTTATTGGGTGGCAGATATGGGTAATAGATTAACTATATTGAAAAAGATACAAGAATATTGGTATATTCAAATTACTTTCTGGTTAATACCAGTGTACATGAAAAATATATATAACACTGCCGCTGGTATATCTGCGGTGCCTCTCAAAAAAGTGAGAAATGGTGGGAAAACAACCCCCACCGGTTTCAGGGACTGCTGCTTGTTGTATTGGATAACCATGTTTTTTTTTACAAGTGAGCAAATACCTTTTCCTGAATATTAGGGTAGAAAATAGGGTATTACTTCTGTCCCTTTCCTAAAAAGGAAAAAACCCTGTTGATACAAATTCAGTGCAGGGTATTCAGAGTCCCAAAGTTTATAGAAAGGGAGGCATAGTCGCAGAGTGATACCTTATCTTTTTGTGGTCAGAGACGTGTCTGAAGGAGCCTGCTGTGGAGATATTGCTCCATAGTCCGTGCGTCTTTTACCAGCGGTCAGAAGATTCAGGTTTTGATCATGCGCGCTCAGCGTGTCAGTGCACGCTACAGCTGACGGGGTGCTGTGCAGTTCAGACGGACCGTTTCGCAAAGGCTTGCTTCGTCAGTGTGCTGACCACAAAAAGATAAGGAATCACTCTGTGACTGCCTCCCTTTCTATAAACTTTGGGACTCTGCCTTTCGGGATCACGATACAGCAGAATCTAGTCCCCCAGACTTCCCCTGACTGTATATACCCGCCCCCGCTATTATTTGGAGTGCCGCTCACCCCCCACCAATACCCAAGGGCAAGTGAGGAGCAGCAGCGTGCTCTAAAGAGATAAGAGGCTTGGCTTTCTCTTTACAATAATTCTATACACCTAATTCTGGTACGCACTCATCCCAAGTACTAAAGGTTAATACCCTGCACTGAATTTGTATCAACAGGGTTTTTTCCTTTTTAGGAAAGGGACAGAAGTAATACCCTATTTTCTACCCTAATATTCAGGAAAAGGTACTCGCTCACCACGGTTATCCAATATAAGAAGCAGCAGTCCCTGAAACCGGTGGGGGTTGTTTTCCCACCATTTCTCACTTTTTTGAGAGGCACCGCAGATATACCAGCGGCAGTGTTATATATATTTTTCATGTACACTGGTATTAACCAGAAAGTAATTTAAATATACCAATATTCTTGTATCGTTATCAGGTTTTCAATATAGTCAATCTATTACCCATATCTGCCACCCAATAAACACTGCAATCAAACAGTGTTCAGAAATATCTGTTATGAAACGTTACTAAGCACAGGGGAAGATATTCCACTATCTCCCATTGTGCTCTAACATACAGTACATGCACTAATATCTATTGATTCTTGCCTTTGCAAACCTGACTCTATATTATATATGCAGTCAGAGACTAAAATTTAGAGGAAAGTGTCACTGAACACAGGGAGAGATATTCTGCTATCTCCCACTGTGCTCTAACGCACAGGAGATGCACCAATACTCTGACCCCCAGAGAAATTAAGTCCCCACAATCACACATTTGATCTAAATACTGCATTGGAATTTGCTAGGTATTTCTTTTCACTGTTAATTGATATAACATTATAGCTGTCATCTTAATAGTTATGGTAGTTTAGGATGTACTTAGAACACTTGGCTTTTATTATACTATTATTGGTCAGCCTACTTTATTTATTGGCGTCTGACTCGTTCCCTTAATGGTGTTTATTCACCTTATGATATGAGCCCTATGCTATTAATGACAATTATATGACTGAATGTACACGTTTCCCTAGTTTTGATTCTCTATGTATAATTCTGGGCTCCCCCTTAATACATGACATATGAAATAGTGGATTCTACAGCCAACTTTTTTGTAAAAATTGAAAGCTCATTATGTTAAAAATAATTCAGATAGTTTTTATTTTGGACGCGGATTGTGACCACAATCCTAGTCCTCATTTGTTGGAATGAAAACATTTGAAAAAAGGATGGTTGGAAGCAATTGTTTGGGTACTTGTTTCCTAGCACAGCGCCACCGATTTTAATTGTATGCAATCGGGTTGCAAAAATCGGGTCAATCGCATCGCATGCAACCAAATTGCATGCGATGCGATTGACCCGACCGACCCGATTTTTTACATTGGAATCAATGTTAAATGGTCCCTGAAGGAGCCTATAGACTCTCCATTTTTGCCGGCTCCGTTCTGTACTATGCGATGCGCGCTCCCGCGCATCACATAGTATGGTACAAAAAGTATGTGCTGCACATACTTTTTGTACTAGGTACACATCGTATCGGATCGCAGTGCATGCACAATGCATGCACAAGGCATACGATCCGATACGATGTGTACTTTAAAAGTACAAAATGAACTGCAAAAACGGACCGTGTAGACCCGATTTTACATTGGCCCCAATGTTAAATGCCCCCCAGACCCCATTTTTCATTGTATGCCCCCCCCCATTGTTAACGCCACGATCAACGTGAACCCGAAGCGTGGCGAGTGCAGCGAGCACACGAGGGGCGGCAGTACGCGTCCTCCGACCTTTTCCTACCCCCACTATCCACGTCGGCATGGAGTTGATTTTATATAGTGTGGCGAGCGCAGCACATTACTTCAGGCGTATTACGTGTCCCCTCGCTGCGCTCGCCACGCTCCAGGCTCGCCACACTCCGGGCTCGTGGCTCGCTGCTTTTGCCACACTATTTAAAATCAACTCCACGCCGACGTGGATAGTGGGGTTATGAAAAGGCATGGCATGCGATGGACCCGATTTTACATTTCGGGAAACCTAAAAAAAAAAGCCAGAAAATCGGGTCCGTCGGGTCCCATCGCATACCTTAAGTTAAGGTATGCGATGGGACCCGATGGGCGCCGTGCTAGGAAACAAGTACCATTGTTTGTTATGTTTTAATACCTTCTATGCAGTTAACTCTTCCTCATTGATGATTCCATCTTTTTTTAGATAACTATCTAAAACAGATCAGTACCTTGTAATATATATGTATTTATTTTGCATTACTATATTATTTTTGTACTGCATTTGCCAACTATATTGTAGGTGATAGTGCAAGGTAGAAAGAAAAAGTACTCTCTGGTTTTGGGGGCACAACTTAATCAGATTATTTTTAAAAAATTTAACTTTTAGTTATTTCTCTAGTAAGGAATAAAATACACTTACAACACATATGCAACAACAGACAGATACATGGAACAAATATTGAGTGATGTTTGAATTATATCGTACACTCAAGACTTATTTGCTTTGTATTGCTATATCCTAAATGAGGCGTCCTAAATGAACTTCACAGCACACCATCAGCAACAGCGTGCACTGACACGCTGAGTGCGGCATGATCTAAATCTGAACCTATGACCGCTGGTAGCAGACGCACGGAGACCCGGCCACGGAGCAATATCCTCACAGCAGGCTCTCTCCCCGGGCTCCTGAAAAAACATCTCTTACAACAAATATATAAGGTATTTCTTCTGCGACTTTGCCTCCCAACTCAAACTTTGGGACTCTGCTTTACAGGATCGCGATACGGCAGAATCTTGTCCCCTCTACTTCCTTCACTACATATACCAGCCCCCGCTATCTCTTGGAGTGCTGCTCACCCTCCTCCACCAATACCCAAGGGCAAGTGGGGAGCAGCAGCGTGCTCTGAAACATAAGAGACTGAGCTATCTTCTCATAACACCTTACCTATCACGGTTCTCTCACTGGTATGCACTCATCCCCAGTACTAAAAGGAAATACCCTGCACTGACATCATATCAACAGGGTTTTTTTCTATCAGGAAAGGGACAGAAGTAATACCCTTTATTTCTACCCTAATCTTCGGGAAAAGGGCACTCGCTCACTTGTAGAAGTTGCAGTTACCCTGAACAAGAAGCAGCAGTCCCTAAAACCGGTGGGGGTTGCAGTCCCACCATTTATCACTCCTTTGACTATCCTTTTCTATTGGGAGGCATCGCAGATATACCAGCGGCATCTGTCTCTATATTTACACTGGTATTCACCAGGAATCTTATTTGAAGATACCATTATTCTTGTATCAGGGTTCAATACAGCTAATCTATTACCCATACCTGTTACCCCTGTAACACTGCATTAGAGTACCATTCACAATACCTGTTATAAAGGGCCTTATTCTAGTTCACTCTTTCTGTCAAAATCCTTCTTAGATGGACAAAACCATGTGCACTGCAGGGGGGCAGATGTAAAATGTGCAGAGAGAATTAGATTTGGGTGAGTTATTTTGTTTATGTGCAGGGTAAATACTGGCTGCTTTACTTTTACACTGCAATATAGATCTCACTTTAAAGTAAAACCCCACCCAAATCTAATTCTCTCTGCACATGTTACATCTGCCCCACCTGCAGTGCACATGGTTTTGTCCATCTAAGAAGGATTTTGTCAGAAAGAGTGAACTAGAATAAGGCCCAAAGTGTTATTGAGCACAAGGAGAGATATTCCGCTATCTCCCACTGTGCTCTGACATATATTGCATGCACTAATATTTATTTTTGTACTGCAAGCCTGACTGTTCATTGTACACACAGTCAGATACCTAATTCACAGGAGGGTATTTAAAAAATATTGGAGTAATACATTAACCATAAATATATTGTTTGCAAAACTTAAAATTTTTATTTATTTGTCAGGAACTCAAAAGTCGCCTAATATTTATAAAGAGTGGCAACGCCTCATTTAGGATAGAGCAATACAAAGCAAATAAGTCTTGAGTGTACGATATAATTCAAACATCACTCAATTTTTTACTCAATATTTGTTCCATGTATCTGTCTGCTGTTGTATATGTGTTGTAAATTTATTTTATTCTTTACTAGAGAAACAATTGAAAGTTACATTTAAAAAAAATAATCTGATTAAGTTGTGCCCCCAAAACCAGAAAGTACTTTTTCTTTCTACCTTGTACTGTTCTATGTTACTCTCAGGGGAGCACCTCCACATTGTTATTATATAGCGGCATTTCAGCACACTGTTCATATTGTGGAAATTTACACTGAATTCTGTCTAGAAACCTGCATCGGTTTCCACCCATCTCCCCTTTCCCCTGTTCTGATATTGTAGGTGATGTTGTTTATGCTTCAATAAAAAATCTTTAAAATTCAAGAAATGTACAGTATTTGCAGAAAACAATATGGAGTGGCTAAAAATAATATTTTTATTCTTGGATTGGAAAATACACAGTTAAGATACCTTCTTTCAATAGATTGATGGCAACAAGAGGCATTTGATGTTGACAAAATACAATTTCCACACATTTTAAAATATTTACTCAACTTACTCAAACTCAACTTACTCAACTTACTCAAACTTGCACCTATATTTATAAAATAATTATGTAAGAAGGGATAAGCCACACTAAACATCTAACTTGTGGCTCTTCAGCCGTTTTGAGACTAGACATTCCAGCATGCCCTGCCTCAGTTTTAGCATTCCCTAAAAATTATGTCAGAGCATGCTGGGACTTGTAGTTTCACAACAGTTGGAGAGCCACCAGTTGGCCAAGCCTGTTTTAAGCAAAGAAGAGTAAAGAATCACTGATGGGGAGGCAATTATACACATAGCCATCCATAGGTTTCACATCGTTCCCTGTGGATGGGATGCTGGCAGTCAGACTACCGCCACCGGGTTCCCGACATCAATAATACAGATGCTGGAATCCTGATTGCTGACCTACCCTAACTTTCCCCCCATCCCACATACTTATGGTTGGTAAGGCACTAGTCATGTGACATCAGCCTACCGCCTATAATTGCATCAGTGTCTGCTGCTACAACTGTCTTTTATTTACCATGTACCATTGTTGCGAAACCCTCGTGGCGCCATATAATAAACAATAATAATAATAATGATCATCTGACTAGTGTAAGTAGCCTACATCAAATCTGCCTGATGGATGATTCAAAGTCAATCCGAATAGTGTACAACGCTGGTACCTATGACCCTATAGAGTTAGTGATGATTAACCTTGCTCTACAATATAAGATGGTTTTGTATAACGCTTTGCAGTAAAAATCGAACAGCATAAATAATCACTACACAGTCTGGTATTTAGTAACATGAAAGAGTTGGTAATACTATTCCAATGATATAGTGCTAATTAGTTAGTCACACATTTTTAACCAGCAATGCCACCCTCTTTAAAATGCGGTAAGCAGCATTACAACTGTATCGATATATCAACACCAACATGAAAGTGACCCTATAGTGATTGCCAACATCATGACTGTCAAATAATAGCATCAATCCCATTATAGCCATTTTGTTAGAGGTAATGAGACTCCTGATTACCCTTCCATATCATATATATATATATATATATATATATATATGTCTAGTGTCCGTTTGTGTGTCTCCAAAACACCGCCATCTGTTTGCAGCGAGTGAAACTAAATCTCTTTCTCTCTCACAGTTGCACAAACACAGACGCAATCACAAGATAGCAGACTAGCTTTCGAAGCATTTGCTTCAAGCCAGCATACCTTACTGTCCTACTCGTACTTATTTACTCAAGCATTTCACTGACATCCACTGTTAAGCTTGTTTTGTATTTCGAGCTGTAAAGACAATGGTGAAGCACTTTGAGTCCTATTGGGAGAAAAGCGCTATATAAATATCATTATTAGTAGTAGTAGTAGTAGTAAATATATGGTAACTCATTTTAAATAAATAGGAATATCAAGATTCTGAGATCACGTTCTGTATATGTAATTTCAGTAATGATGTCTATAAGCCATGTGCCTATTACCATTTCATAAGAACAAAAAAATATGTCAGGTAGAAGAATGGAGAACTTTACAAAAATCCTAGGAGAAAAATTAATAAATACTGTAGACTGGGAAATGCAAATACTGATTTACTGTATGGGTATACTGCCCCCTTGTGGTTTGTTTAGAAATATTTAGTATCCGCAAGGTATTACCCTTATTTATTATTTTTATTTACAGTTTCTTATATAGCGCAGCATATTCGGTTGCGCTTTACAATGGAAAACAACAGTGAATAAACAAACTGGGTAGGTACAAAACAACTTGGAGTTAGGAGGGCCCTGCTCGCAAACTTACAATCTATACCCTTATTTTATTTTCTCTTTTTATTCTTAGTATACTGTATTTTTTTTAATTGTATGTGTTTCTAGCATATAGTGATTTCTTGTTTTACCATATGATGATAAATCCATTATAAAATTAAAATGAATGCTATTTAATACCAATGAATATAATGTGATTATTATGATCAATAATAATTAATCAGGGAGAGAATGTAAGAGGTGTTATTGTAAATAACGACTATTGGAAAAATATTCATTATCAGAGACATGTTTGTAGCTCTGATTTTCAAGATACAGGTAGACTGGTGTGGTTTTTTATGTATGTTTTTAGTATACTGATTTCATACAAGGGCCTATTTATTATATTTTCACAGTTTAGCACATTGGATATGCTGAATGGAAAGGGACACATACTGATATCTTAATGTCCTGGAAATTCCAAATGACACAGCAGCTAGCACTGCCGCAATGAAACAGGCTGCAAGGTGCCAAATGACACCATGGTAGTCACATGCAGAGTCAACGAGGATGCTGTCCTCAGAGTACGCTGCCCTGTGCCACCTTACAGCCCTGCCTAAAATTACATACCCTCCAACATTTGCAGGGCAGAAATCGGTACACCTATACGGAAAGGGGGCGTCGCCATGACTAAAGGGGCGTGGTCATGACTAAAGGGGGCGTGGCCATACCCCCTTTACGAATGTATATCGGCCATTTTTTCAGATATATGTATTTAAAAAATAAATAAATCATGCAATATAAAAATATCAGCACCACTGCTCAGCACCTCCCCGCTGCCCCCGTGTGCTGGGCATAACACTGCAGCATAATGGCACATGGCACACCCCTAGGCCATTCTCCCCCAGCCCCCGCACAGTCCTCTCAACGCCCCAGCTGCCGCACGGTCCTCTCACTGCCCCGTCTCCTCCTCATCCCTTGCTGCTGCTGACGCCAGTGATCCCCCGTCGGACTCAGCCATGTGCGTCCTGTGAATGGCCGGGCTGGGTCACGAGGGGCGGCGGCGGACAGCTGGGCAGCTGGCTGTGGCTAATCACGGTCGGTGCACACTGCAGCCGCCTGCATCCAGCTTCGCTGTCCATACTTCCTCGGCTCGGCCTCCTCCTTTCACGCCGCAGCATATGAGGCAAGTAAAGCGCTACAAGCCCGTGCCCCGGTGATTGGCAAAAACCGGTACATTCGGTACACTTTGATTTAGCCGGTACAGACCGTAAAAAAACGGTACTGTACCGGCTAAATCGGTACAGTTGGAGGGTATGAAATTAGAGTCCACCTTACACCATAGTTACCTACCCTCCTGCATTCTGCAGGAGCAGGGCCGTAACTAGGGGGGGGCTGGGGGGTCACGCGCACCGGGCGCTGGAGGGTGGGGGCGCGGGCTGCGTGTGCGCCGAGAGCCGGCACCCACCCGGTGGCCGGCGCACTCACTACACTACTGCCTGCGTGTTGAACTTGTCGTCTGCCGCTGCCCGTGCGCTCGCTGATCACAGGCGAGTCAGCGCGGGCGCGGCCATGACACTGTGTCTGTCAGTGTCTTAAAAAAAAAAACATTGTCCAATGGGAGGGAGGGAATGCGAGCGGGCTGTCCAATGGGACGGCGGGCGGGGGCGTGGCCTGGGATGAACGTGCCAGAGGAGGCAGGGGAAGGAAGCAGCAATGTCTACTCTACAGGTACAAGCCAGGCACAAGCCAGGCACAGTCTCCAACTTTAGTGTGCCAGATATATCATACTGTATACTGTAAGCAGTGCTCCTTTGCCCTCTGACTGCTCCTGTGCTCCCCAGTCCAGCTACTTGTTAGGACTCACAAGTCAGGCACGGCAGCTCAGCAAAGAGGTATTCTTCTTTGGGAGGGAGAGGCACACCCCTGGTCTATAATATATGTGTGTGCCCATGCCATGTGTTTGTCAATGTGCCCATTGTGGGGCATATGTATAATGGGCATCATGTGTGTGACATATGTTTAATGGAGCATCACGCTGTGGGGCATATGTATAATGGGCATCATGTGTGTGGCATAAGTTTAATGGAGCATCATGGTGTGTGTCATATGTATAATGGGCATCACAGTGTGCGTCATATGTATAATGGGCATCACAGTGTGCGTCATATGTATAATGGGCATCACGGTGTGCGGCATATGTATAATGGAGCATCATGTTGTGGGGCATATGTATAATGGGCATCACAGTGTGCGTCATATGTATAATGGGCATCACAGTGTGCGTCATATGTATAATGGGCATCACGGTGTGCGGCATATGTATAATGGAGCATCATGTTGTGGGGCATATGTATAATGGACATCATATGTGTGGCATATGTATAATGAGCATCCAGGTGTGGGGCATATGTATAATGGAGCATCACGGTGCGTATCATATTTATAATGGGCATCACAGTATGCGGCATAGGTATAATGGGCATCACGGACTGCACTTTTGGGGTCATGTGTATCTGTAACTGCACTATTGGGGGCACCCCATGTGGCTACAGCTCTTAGAGAGCTGACCATGCCCTCATAGTGGAAAAAAACGCGCAGATGTCTCCTCTCCTCTGCCTCCAGAGTTGGGATGTATGTTTGTGGCATATTGTGTATCATTCAGGGACAGTGTTCTATCCAGTGGCAGCAGCAATTAACCATTGCTTATAATGTGTACTGGGGGGGGCATAACGGTGTGTGCTATAATGTGTACTGGGCATTACGGTTTGTGGTGTAATGTGCTCTGGGCATTACGGTGTGTGCTGGAATGTGTACTGGGCATAACGGTGTGTGCTGTAATGTGTACTGGGCATTACGGTGTGTGCTATAATGTGAATTGATACTACTATGTGACCACACCACTTTTCCCCTTCCCCCACTATCCCTGTTTTACGGTTCATATAGTTTCTAGTATATATGTATCTTGATGCAAGTGGACCAGTTGAGGGATAATTTATAAATATATATTTCATTTCAGAATACAGTGTATATATAATAATATATGATATATTGTCTTGTTTGGTGGTTTAATATCACCCTTCTGTTGTCTGTAAGCACACATATATATATATATATATATATATATATATATATAATTATTATTATTTTTTTTTTTGGGGGGGGGGGGGGTACTAAATGAATGTCTTGCCCCGGGCACCAGAAACCCTAGTTTCGGCCCTGGCAGGAGACTCCCTGAAATAGCAGCAATCTCCCTCATTAGTCTACCAATCTCCCTCATGTCACCTAGACCACATTACACTTTTACATTTGTGGGGAAAAAAGGAATGAGAGATAGGTACACTTACATTGAATCATCAGCACCATTTCCCAGCACTTTACCAGGTATAGTAGCTCTTACTAACTGCTTTGGGGCTCATCTACATTTGTATATAAGTCATTTGAAAATATTCCTCTCAGATGCAGCAGTACACACCCACGCATCTTCAACAAGATAACTGCCAGCATTTGCTACTTTCCCAGCTGTGTAGAATTTCCTAAACTTGCATATTGCGCACAGATGCTCCCTGGCTGTCCCCAGAGCTGATACTGTTCTGTGTTTTAAGACATTTTTCAAATGTATCTGGAAATCAAAGAAATCTAGAATTGCATGAGTTCAATTAATACCATATAAAGCAAAAAGTGGTTTTGTTTAGCTGATATCCAAACATCTCCCAAGCATCCTTTTTTAGTCATATCTTAAGGTGCCCTTACTCTGAGTGATTTGGGCTTGCGATGCCCGATCCTGCGCACATTGCATGGTTCAAAAAGTATGTGCTGCTTTAGCATTTTGCATGTGTTTTGCACTAGATGAGATGCAATCTAGTCCAAAACGCACAGTGTGCATCACAAAGTGTATGGGTAGCTTTAGAATTACTTCTTCAAAAGGAAAGTTTTACCAACAAGTACTTGAAGAAGCATTTTCTCCCCGTATCCACCCTGCTGCCTTGCTTCAGTTCCCAAAAGCGGTTATCCCGCCTCATAATTTACAAAATATGTTTGTTTAAAGACACATACAGTACCTGGCATGGAAAGCTGTTAATGAATAGTGTGGTAGTTCCTTTCACAGCCCCTTGACTGACATTGGTAGTTTCCATCACTTTGCACTTAAGCCAGTAACTGCATCATTCGGGCTATTTAAGGTGTTTATTATTATTATCCTTTATTTATATGGTGCCACAAGGGTTCTGCAGCACCTGACAATACATAGATGAGCAAAATAACAAAACAAGAAGAAAGTGATTTACAGTACAAATACAAATCACGACAAGTACATGGTAAATAAAAGACAGTTGCAGCAGCGGATTATAACAATGGCAGATATATCCTCTTAGAAAAGCACATGAGGAGAGAGGGCCCTGCTCGTTAGAGCTTACATTCTAAAGGGAAGGAGTGAGGAAGAACTTTTTCGATTTCCTTCCCATAGGTTGCTACAGTATGTTTGCACACGGGGGTTAAAGTGTGTGTGTGGGGGGTCTAGGTGGAACTAAGCTGTAAGGGTGTGATGGAACTAGTTCAATCTCCACATTGGCCTTGCACAGTAATTCTAACAGAAAAGCAATGAGGGGAGGGATAATTAGGTGGCAGAGGGAAATGAGTTCCCCCACCTCTTCAGGACCACTTTAAGCCCTGTTGTATATATGTCACACCTTCAATGGGGAGTGTGTGTCGGAAAGGGGGGCGCAATTGACAAGGGCCACTTCACCAGTGCAAGCTTCTGCTTAAAACCTGATTTTAGTGGAAACAGGTAATTTAGACAAATAAATACAACAAATAGCAGCACTGGTCCCTATAACTATTGGATTGACTGAACAACAATATTAACGGAAAGGTATTATTTAATTTATTGTACCACTTCATTCAAAATAGCACTGGATAAAATAAAGCAATATATGTAATATGACATGCAGAATTGTTACATTTAAAAGATAAATAAAACGAAGAAAAAAAATTGGCACAGCTAAATCATCCCACTGTCCGTTCCTATGTACGCCTGGATTGGAAGGTGTGCCGGACGGAGTCCCGACAGTCGTGATCCTGACAGTCATTTACGCGACGTCGGGATCCCGACTGTTAAAACACCGACAGATGGGTTCCCGACGGCCACCGGCTATTCTCCCTCGTGGGGGTCCACGACCCCCATAGAGGGAGAATAGAATAGGTGGCGAGCGTGGCGAGTCCGGCCAGTCGGGATCCCAACGTCGGGCTAATGACTGTCGGGATCCCGACTATTGGAGCCCTATACCACACCTGATTGGAAGGAATGTCTCAGGTTAGTATAGTTATCATGGATATAAGCAGGGCTATTTTTGTGCAGGCTCTAGCAGGAACTGTGGCCCTTATTCTAGTTCACTCTTTCTGACAAAATATTTGTTAGATTGACAAAACCATGTGCACTGCAGGTGAGGCAGGTGTTACTTGTGCAGAGATAATTAGATTTGGGTGGGGTTTTACACCTGCCTCACCTGCAGTGCAAATGGTTTTGTCCATCTAACAAATATTTTGTCAGAAAGAGTGAACTAGAATAAGGGCCACAGTTCCTGCTGGAGCCTGCACAAAAATAGCCCTGGATATAAGGCTCAAAATCCTTAGCAGATTGAACTTCATCGCTGTATGGGACTGATATTCCAGCAGAGTCCCTTTTGTAATCCAAATGAGCAAGTGGGCGTGATAAACGTGGTGGTTGACAGACCTGTGAGTGCCACTGAAAGTTGGATTCATCCAGGCTGGTCAGGGCAGTGAATTGGGGATGTGGATTGCTATGTCTAGTAGTCCCCCTGAAGCGTTTCGCTGATGACAGCTTTTTCAAAGGTGATGGGTTGACTGGCAGTGGTTGAGTATATATACCTTCACTAATGATATGCATTGATTACACATGTGTACAATTAGTCAATTCAATATATATATTTATTCATATAAACACTCGATCATTGGTCTGAAGGGCTCTTTCAGTTTGAGGCATGAATCTAAAGTGCCCAATCAAGAAGGAACCCTGCTGTAGCCACGTAATCAATCAACAGTAATGTATATTTCCAGCATCCCCTTCGTGGTCACGTGGCCGCAGGTTATCTCCGATCATGTGATCAGTTCTCCAGGGCTTGCGATAGTAACAATATTGCTGAGGCTATTCCTCCCCTTTTGACTCCTGATCATGTAACCGCAGGGGGAAAGAGCCTCAGCAACTTTCATGCAGCATGTATGATCAAAAGATTTAGCTAAAGATCCGCGGGAGCGCGCATCCAAACGAAATCAGCCAATCGTCAAAAAAAATTGTCCTAGTGTGTGGGCACCTTAAGACCTGCGTTATCTATAGACTATCTCCATTGTGCTTCCAGCACACAAATCAGCATATCTACAGACCTCTGTGCTCAGTCTCTACTCTGGGCATTCTAATGTCCATAACTGTGGTGCTGTCTGCCATTCATCTACTAGTACTGTAGCATTGGTTCATATGAGAAGTACAGTAGTTTAATTAAGGCCTCACACTTTGTCTACTAATAATGCTAATCCCAAGGGTCCCAATCCGAATCCCCAACGACAGTTTCAACTACCTGTTTAATACATCCTGCCGATAGAAGACATCTTGGTTTTAGATCTAAAATAAAATTGCAGAATTACTGGCATTAGAACTTATCTATATGTATCTGTGGAAGATAGAACCAGGTTAAATGTGTGGGTTTCCTAAACACAAATATGTCGAAATGTCATCTTTACATTTACCCAGCGGCTAAAAGCAACATCCTGTCTGTCTTATATATAATTTACTAAGTACTACATTGTAGTAACCAAATTGCACACAGCAAATGTGGAACCCAATAAACGAGGTCACCACACAACCATTTACCATCATTCCAAGACCCATGGCACTTATTAGTGTGCCTGAGGGCCAGGGGTGTTTACAGTTTAGCATATAAATGTATGGTGCAAAAATAGCGCAATTTTAATTTGCACCATGCGGCAGCTGTACTGTTATGGAGAGATATAAAGTGAAAAAAGATAAAGTACCAACCAATCAGCTCCTAACTGCAATGTTACAAGCTGTTATAGAAAAATGATAATTAGAAGCCGATTGGTTGGTATCAGGGTTTAAAGTGATCCTAGACAGGTGGTGGAACTAATGTACCCTTGCGTACCAGAAGGGGGGGATTGCAGGTGGAGGAGAACCAAGGAGTCATCAGTTCCTGGGGAGGGGGAGATGGTTGCACTGACTGGGTGGCAGTTCATGCTTTTCTGTTGGAATAACTGTGCAGGGCTGTGGTGGAAGTGGAACTAGTTCCACCAACAACTACATGTGGTGGAACTCAGTTCCACCCTGTTCCCCCTCACTTTAACCCCTGGTTGGTACATCATTTCTCCACTTTATGGAGTAAATGTAATAGGGTTCAAGTTGCCGGAGGTCCAGGATTTCGCTAGAGAATAGTCATATTTTTAAAGTGGCGATCATTTAAATCACAGCAAACTGAAAACAAATTCCTAGTATATGCAACTATACCTGGCCAATAAAGCTGATTCTGATTCTGTCAAAATAAATACCATAAAAATTTGTGCTTAAAAATTTGTGCTTAATATAATATCCTAAACAAATCACATTTAATCCACCATTTGAATATAGATGGGCCAAATGTAACACGTATGTGGTAAAAAAAAAAGGGAAATAAGTGCCATGTTCCTGTTCTTTTCACCAGCATTAGCATACTTGCAATACTGGCTCTAACATGTTATAATCACCGTCATTTGTCCACATCCACCTCAATTATATGCAGGGACATGTGACTTAATAAGTTACCTGTAAACAAATGGGAAATCTTGGGAGGATCTTCCATAGACAAATGTGGAGTAAACAAGGTCTGAGCTTTATGGACCAAACCACAAGTTTCCACATCTGATCTAATAGTGCCAGGGAACACAACTATAAAATGATGCCGCTTTGTCCCCAGCGCATGTGAGTTTCTATATGACAGATCAGTTTTAATTCCATGTAGTTTTTGGCACAGGTGGGCTTCAGGTATGCCAGCGAGATCTATGATATCCACTGATGTCTGTCCTTTCTGTAATGTCAGCAGGTAATAAGGAGGCATGTATGTGTGTGTGAACAGGAGTGTATAATGAGATGACATGTTGCCAGCGGTTGCAGACTGCACAATTTGCTGTATGTGGAATAAGCTGGGAATTAGTCCAGCTTGATGCAGGCAGCCAAAGAAAAGGGCTCCTAGGACATTAAACAAGACAATAACACAATTTGTTTTAACTGTTCTGGTATAATTGGAAACTAGCAATACTAAAGGCAGCACCAGGGGAATGAGGAAACGAGGTTCTTGGTGCCTAAATAAAGACATAACTAATAGCGGTGCAAAATAAAACATCAACAGTACCCTGTTTTGTTGGAGGGATTGCTGCTCGTTCTCACTGGTATGAACCCTGGAACGATTCCAGCTCTTGTGTATCATGTTAATGCCAGAACACACTGCGGACACATGTAGGACTCCGAAGAGCATAAGACCGTTAACTGCCAGGTGAGTTATTGGGGGGTGAACCCCATGTAGTGCAAGATTATGGGGGTTGAGGTTATAATGCAGAAAGTTAAGTGGAGTTATGATAGTATTTTGTATTACTTGGTTAATAAAGCCTTCCATGCCATTTATAGAAAATGGATAATGGCCTGCATAGTACATTGTATCCGCTACCATGAAGATGATTGATGTGAACAATGCACCAGGTAACATCCTAATCAAATTATAAATGATAGATGTGTACGAGAAATGTGACTTGTCACTTTGGCAAACCCTGTAAAGTACTGGCATGAAGGCAAAACAGAGGAAAGTGGGTCTGTTAAAAAATCCAGCTGCCAAGACCATTCCGATGAAATGATTAGACCTTACTGTAGTGTTTGAGTTTCCAGATGAAGTAAGGAGCAGAAGCAGGGCAAATAAAACGCCCTCTATAGCATTGCTGATTGTTCTTGTGTAGAAGACTAGAGTCACATGAGACATAGCTAAGAGGACCAATGCCTTCCATGGGTTTGATCCCCAGGCGGGTGCTATCTGATACACAGAGTAGTCCAGTACAAAGGAAAGAACAGTTATGAAGAGTCGAGGGAGCACCAGAAGAATATAACTGCAATTCACAATGGTCTCAAACCCCAACCGACGTAGTATTTCCACAATCCAGAAGGCAGTGCCGGATGTGAGCAGAGGTATGAGTACTGTCCTGCAGGGGAAGACGGGTAGAAATTCCCAAGGACGATTGATGTCCAGACCTAAAATATCACCTTTTAGAAAGAAAAATAGAAATTAGCATATGTGTATGTATCGTCAAACAAGCGTGGCTCCACCAGTATAGGCCTGATTCAGACTCTAGTGTAGAAGTACAGAAATAGCTTTTCAGCAATTTCTGCACTTCTCTGCATGCATAAGCAATGAAACGGCATAATCAATGATCACATTGCCGATGTGTGTGAGTGAGGGTTAACGGAGGGCAGGGGTAAGTATACTTACCGTGTCCCTGTCAGGATTCCCTACATCTGGATGCTGGCATCGGTATTCTGGCAGCCGGCATCCCCATTGCCGGTCACCTGTATGGCTTTGTACTAGCACAAATTCATTTTGCAGAGCATGATTAGTAAAATGTGAAAGAAGTGTGGTTAAGGGAGATCCTCGCTCTGCAAACTTGCTGAATTTTGTACCAGCTCTAGACAAGGGGACTCTAGTTATACTGGATGCTTTCTGCACCTTCCACATGAATTTTACTGTACCCAGTGTAAAGACCTTCAAACACACCGGGGAGAATTCAGTTAGCTGCAGGGTATACCTATGCACGTAGCCGGTTCCCTGTGCAGTAAACCATGGGTTAAGCACTGAATCCCACTGTTTCCAATTAGCTGCAGAATCTAAGTGGGTAGAGGGTTACATTTAACACAGTGAGAGCAGTGTGTCAGTAATGTACCTTCCAACTGTCCCGATTTTAGCTGGACAGTCCTGTTTTTTGGGCATTGTCCCGCTGTTCCACATGCAGGCCACAGTGTCCCCTGGTGGTGGTGGTGGTCTGCTTGGCAGAGCAGCAGTGAATAGATGCCGTGTACAGTACATGCGGCATAGATGGGGACTGGGGCATAGCCAGCGGCTCCCAGAGCGATAGGCATGCCCCCCAAAGTCCTTTTTAGGCACCAGTCCTTCATTAGGGACCCAATTTCAGTAATGAAAATATTGGGATGAATGCAATTAGGCTCACTGGTACAAAACCAATTTGCACTGTACACCCAAGACGCCCAGACGTTGCAAATGTATAGGTTAACATTGATGAAACAGAGAAACATACCAGCCATGACCTCAGGAGACTGAAAGAATTCATCAGGATGCAGGTATCCCTTCTGCGGATTGAGGCACCACACTACCCGTAGGAGGCTCAGGGCTCCCCACAGCATCTGGTCCTGCATGGCTAAAGATAATGGCATAGTACAGTTATAATTCAAATCCTTATTTTAGTGTCACACACACACACTCTGCTGTGTTATAATATTTAGAAATCGCCTGTTCTCTGGTTATGAAGAAACTTTAAAAGGTATTTAATAAAGAAACTAAATGGTACTTGTGTATTTTGGCGGCGCCCATCGCATCACATACCATAACGCATGCGATGGTATGCGATGCGACGCGATTTCGTTGGTTAGTGTACGATGGCATACAATTTTCAAATTGTATGCCATTGTACATGGCATACAATGCCATACGATGCGATGCGATTAAACATTGTATAAGCACCCTAAGAGGGCGGCGGTATGCGTCCTACGACCTTTTCATACCCCCACTATCCACGTCGGCGTGGAGTTGAGAATAGATTAGTGTGGCGAGCACAGCGAGCCACCGAGCCCGAAGCGTGGCGAGCGCAGCGAGCCCTGCGCTGAGGAGAGGACATGCCTGGTGACATTGTTACAGCGAGCCCTGCGAGGTATCCGCGTCCCCTGGCGGGCTTCACAGGTGTCCGCGTGGCGAGCCACACGAGGGGACGCGGATACCTGTGAAGCCCGCCAGGTATCCGCGTCCCCTCGCTGCGCTCGCCACGCTTCGGGCTCGGTGGCTCGCTGCGCTTGCCACACTAATCTATTCTCAACTCCACGCCGACGTGGATAGTGGGGGTATGAAAAGGTCGTAGGACGTGTACCGCCGCCCCTCACGGGCTCGCTGCGCTCGCCACGCTTCGGGTTCACGTTTATAGTGGGGGGTGGCGTGGGGGTGCATTTAACATTGTAAGCACCCATTAGGGTGCTCAAAGGCACCCTTTAGGGTGCTTATACGATTTTTCATCGTATAGGGGGTCAAAATCGCGTTGCATCACATCGCATGCCATCGGGTACATGGCATGCGATGCGTTCATCGTACGATGCTGAAATCGGGCGCCGCCAAAATACACAAGTACCAACTAAACTTCAAACATAAAATCGCCAGCAATATCTTATAGCAGGATACATACAGATGACCGGCGGTTAGAACTGTGGTCAGCATCCCGAAGGAGAGAAGTACACAGAGAACCCAAGATTGCCTTGTATGCGTGGGTTTCCCCAAATGATGACTGTTCAGGCCATAGAGGGCAAAACACTCCACCAGGGAGTATCTCAAGGATGAGTGAAGTCAGAGGCAGAGTGCAGAAGGAGTGACCCCCCGTTGTGGCTGGAGAGTGTATCATGTTACCGGTCAAGACAAGATGCAAAAGTGTACTGAGTGGTGCTGGGCCCAGTTACTGTAGGGACTGTGGCCTAACCATACAGGCATGTCCCAACTGAGTGCAGGCACCCAGGACTCTCCACACTGCTGTGTGCTGGGCTTGGGAGACAGGCTAGTGCCTACTGCCGCTCTCAGGTAAGAAGTGTATGTGTGGGGGGGGGGTTAATTAGCAACAACTTTGCATAGCTCGGGCATTATAAACACGAGAGCGTCAATTGCTTTTAAGCCAGCAAAGTAATTAAAGAGAATTTAAAAGACATTATAGGCGCAATGTATATACCAACCACTTGTGGTACATCCCACCATCATGCTAATACTAAAGGCGTATATACTAACATATGTGATTAGTAACACATACAGCAGCTCTCTGATAAGTGCTGTCCTTGGCGATCAGCGCTGGTAACTGGACTCCTGGCTTTATGACCCAGGAGTTCATCTGCACATATGCAGAGATATGTGGCGACCACAGAAGTTCTGGAAGGAATCCGATCGTATTCCTCTGACAACCTATAGTAGAATAGGCTTCTATAGAGTAGTGCTAGTTATTGCTTAAAACATATAGGAAAGGAAGGGTTTCTACAACATTTTCCCTTAAATACACCCTGCTCTATTTCCGAAGTCTGTTCTTTATAAGGAACATCCATATAAACTTGAATAAAACCACCTATTATGCAACTCTTACGTTCAGGCAAAGGTGGTCCTACAGTAAATGCATTGATGTTGGGTACTCATTACCTGGGCCTGGGTCCCAACAGAGGTGCAGGTCCTCTCATACCTACCTCCCACCCCTCAAGCATACTTATCTTGCTCTGGGAGGCAGGTTCCTCCTCTTGCATAGTGACATCTCCAGGGAAGATGGCGCCATACATTGAAAGCAAAGACTCTAGTACTGAGACTCTACCAGAGTCTTTGCTCTCTGGTGCACATGTTGTCAGGGGCATTATTGTGAAGGCATTATATGGTGACAAAAGCAAAACTGTGGGGGCATAATGTGGTGTTAGGGGCATTATTTGTGGGGCATAATATGGTGTAAGGGGAATTATTGTGTTGTACGCATGCACACACAAATGTATTTACTTATACATTTTTACTGTTTGCACTGGGAGCCAAATTGTATAGAAACAGTCCTGACTAGGAGTGCTATTAGACAGCAGCCACCCTGGAGACTCTACAGCCTAGCACATGCTGCTGATATGCGGAGGGAGGGAGACTGCTGCCACTGTGCAATGTTAGTCGCAGGGCCACAACTAGAGGGGGGCGGCTAGAGGGTCTGTGACTAGGGTTCTCTCCACCTCTCCCGGATTTCTGGGATTCTCCCGGATTTGGTGGCAACCCTCGAGGAGGCTTTTGCAGTCACCCAGATTCCGGGGTTCTCCCTGAATTCCGGTGTCTGGAAAAGCCTGTACAGCCCCCACTGCTGCCGGACTGGTCTACAGGAACATGGCCACCGGCCTTCTGCACCGAGGAGAGGACATGTCTTGTGACATCGGTACAGAGAGCGGGGCTGTGGCCGGGGTGTAGGAGGGGAAGGGCCAGACACCTGCAAGCAACCTGTGCCAATCACACTCTACTTCGGGCCCGTGCATTCCACCTTACTTCCAGCCTGTGTGTTCCACTCACAGGAAAGGCATTTCCGTCGATTGCTCCAGTCTTGGTATTTGTCGAGATCGGGTAGTGGCTATACAGTGGGAGTGGCTTGTGTTGCCTATTATAATTATTATTATTAGTATTATTATTATACAGGAGGAGCAGCCTGTGGGGTCCTGTTGTTATTATTATACAGGGGGAGCAGCCTGTATTGTCCTGTTGTTGTTATTATAAAAGGGGGAGCAGCCTGTGGTGTCCTGTTATTATTATACAAGGGGAGCAGCCTGTGGTGTTCCACTATACAGGGGGAGTGGCTTGTGTTGTCCTGTTGTTGTTATTATTATACAGTGGAGCAGCCTGTGGTGTTCTGTTGTTATGATCAAACAGGGGGAGCAGTCTGTGGTGTCCTGTTATTATTATACAGGGGGGAGCAGACTGTGGTGACCTGTTGTTGTTATTATTATTATACAGGGGGAGCAGGGTGGTTTCCCATTTTATTATTGGGGGGGGGGGGGGGGGATGATCTGCAGGAATTGATGATGCATGAGGTGACAACCATATCTGTGACCCGGGAACAGGAAGGAGTCTGCTGCCGGGCTTCTGCTGTGAATGGGGCATCTCTCCTACATTGTCTCCAACTCTATGTGCTCCTAAGCTGTGTGACATAGGGGCCAAACGGAGAATTCCATCAGCATTAACGGCACCCCCTGTTTGACCTGGAGCTGGTGCTCTAGTGGTTGGCCGTGGATGTGACCTAACACCCATCTGTGACCCTGCTAATGAGGCTGAGATGCTGGTGCGGGGGGTGGCCATTGCCCATTTCCTTCCCAGCATGCACACATATGTAAATGACTTGAAAGTCACTTTTATATGCATGCACCTTTCACATCTTTCAATGGTTGGTGACCATCGAAAGATGTGTGAGGTTCCCCCTGCCCTGTAAATGGATGTTACTGTGTAACATCCATTCACAAACCCCTGTGAGCGAGTCGCCCTTGCAATGGGTGGCGGGCAGCCAATCATTCGCAAGGTGGGGTTTGGTGGACTTGCAGCCTTGGGAACAGGACCGGATTATAATGGGGGCACAAGGGGTCAGTGCCCCTGGGCCCCCCTCTAGCTAGGGGCCCCCTGTGGTTGGCATGTATTTAAAAAAAAAAAAAAGGTTAGCTGAGCTCTGATTAGTGGAGCTCATTACATGCTTCTCAGGCCCATGGATAACAGCAGCAGCAGCCTAGTCATGGGAGGGTTTTTAATCAGAGGCAGCACTGGGACTGTGAGGTCTCCTACAGAGTAAGGTGCAGAGGGACAAACACAGGCTTTTCATGTGGTATGTATGTACAGTAGGAGCAAGTTTCATCTTTGCTCCTTTGGGCGGGGCTAGCCATGGCTAGCCATGGCTAATCTTTTGTTCTCAACTGCAATACAATACGTATTGCAGCTGAGAACAATAGAATAGCCATGGCTAGCCATGGCCAAAGGAGCAAAGATGAAACTTGCTCCTACTGTATGTATGTGTTTGTATGTGTGTGTGTGTGTGTGTATGTATGTATATATCCCCTGAAGGATCACCAAACTCACCAAACTATCCAGAAATAGTAGATGCAAAAAACAGAAGGGTCTGATAGGGCGCTCCCACTTGAGATATGAAGGACTTCGATGTCAGTAAATCTTGTAGAAATATGATACCTCAAAACGAGAAGAATAAACAAATCGCAGCATTCATAGTGTAGATTTTGAATAAAACATATAATAAAAACTTCTACGGTCAATATATATTCTCCGTACCGCAAATGAGCCTTCTCTTAGGCCACAAGATATTTCGTATAATGTCGTCTGATAAGAATATGGTTCCCTTTTTCCTTTTTTCCTATGCTCGTATACCTCGGTTAAAAATTCATTATTTGCACATAGCGTAAAACTGTAACAATTTATTCAAAACATAATAGTACACACAATCAAAATTGGCATAGTACCGTGTCTGGCCTTATCATCAAGGCTATTTATGTCGCTTATAGGACAGTCAGAAGGATAATTTCTCAGTGGGATCCCAGGTTTCCACCGAAAAATAAGCTCCGTCCCAAATAGCCTCAGATGGTGTATTGACAAGTCCAATCCAACAGCCTCTATGTCCTTAAAACAACCACCAACGCGTTTCTGCTTGATCACAAGCCTTCCTCAGGGTGGCTGAGGAAGGCTTGTGATCAAGCAGAAACGCGTTGGTAGTTGTTTTAAGGACATAGAGGCTGTTGGACTGGACTTGTCAATACACCATCTGAGGCTATTTGGGACGGAGCCTTTTTTTTTTTTTCGGTGGAAACCCGGGATCCCACTGAGAAATTATCCTTCTGACTGTCCTATAAGCGACATAAATAGCCTTGATAATAAGGCCAGACACTGTACTATGCCAATTTTGATTGTGTGTACTATCATGTTTTGAATAAATTGTTACAGTTTTACGCTATGTGCAAATATTGAATTTTTAACCGAGGTATACGAGCAGAGGAAAAAAGGAAAAAGGGAACCATATTCTTATCAGACGACATTATACGAAATATCTTGTGGCCTAAGGGAAGGCTCATTTGCGGTACGGAGAATATATATTGACCGTAGAAGTTTTTATTATATGTTTTATTCAAAATCTACACTATGAATGCAGCGATTTGTTTATTCTTCTCGTTTTGAGGTATCATATTTCTACAAGATTTACTGACATCGAAGTCCTTCATATCTCAAGTGGGAGCACCCTATCAGACCCTTCTGTTTTTTGCACCTCCTAATATACGTTTTTTTTTTTTTATCCTTCAACAAACTCGTGGGGGTAGGCACCAAATTATTGCCTTGACCCAGGCAACAGAAATCCTAGTTTTGGCCCTGTTAACAGTCAACAGTAGTGCGCAGGTAAGAAGTGTCCGTGGGGGTGGTGCGAACAAGAGCCCTCATACACTAGTGGAATTTGGCACTTTTATACCCAATTATGGGCATCGGGAACATAAATCATGTTAAAAGTGTCAAATCATATGTATTTTACTTACGATTGTGATCCAAAGTGCATTTCCATGCGCATCGGATCCGAGCTTGTGAGTGCTGAAATAATTTGTCACAGTGGCGTAGCTACGTTTTGGGCGCCCCCCCGCCGTTAGGGGGGGGCGCCCCCCCCACCCGTCGCCGCCCCGCCGAACACCCCTACCCCGCCGCCCATGCAAACCCCCCCTCAATCCCCCACAGCCTTACCTATCGCGCTGGTCCCGGCGGCTCCGTTCTTCTGCTGAGGACCACCAGAAAATGGCCGCCCCCATACAGCAGACAGTTTCAGAGAACTGTGTGCTATATGGGGGCGGCCATTTTGTGGTGGTCCTCAGCAGAAGAACGGAGCCGCCGGGACCAGCGCGATAGGTAAGTCTGCGGGGGATTGAGGGGGGGTTTAACTATAGCACCGCAGCCCCCACATGCACAGCGTTCCCCCGCGGTGGCGGGGGCTGCGGTGCTATAGTTACGCCCCTGATTTGTCATACATGCATCAGTGAACGGGATTGCATGTGATACATCTTATGTAAATGACCACTGATGGGCTGCCGGATCAGTTGCCCGGATATCTCGTACTATTGTATGGCGGCATTTAAGTATCCCTTGTCCCCAAAAGGTTTTATCAAGCCTTGCTTTTATGACTTTACAGACAGACTCCTCCATTTACAGCTACTTGTAAAATAGAGCATAATGATGTGGATTACTAGATAGACAGTTTCTAGATAGACAGTCGATAGGTCGACATCAAAAGGTTGACATGATAAAGATCAACGTGGTCAAAAGGTCGACATGAAAAGGCAGACACATGAAACGGTCTAAATTTTTTGGTGTCAATGTCAACACCTGGTGACATAGGGCCAGATGCAGTAAGCTTCAAAAGTGATAAAATGGAGAGTGATAAACAGCCAGCCAATCAGCTCCTACCTGCCATGTCACAGACTGTGTTTGAAAAATGTCAGGCAGGAGCTAATTGGCTGGCTGTTTATCACTCTCTATTTTATCACTTTTGAAGCTTAGAGAATCTGGCCCATAGACCCCCATTTAGTGTAACACGTACCATTGCATGGCTTGCTTTGCTTGCCATGATTTGGGTCGACCTATTGAATGTCTATCTAGGCACTGCATACCTCCCAACTTTTATGAAAAAAGAAAATTGGGACCCAAAAAGGGACAGGGCCAGGGCCACAGAGTAAAGGCGGCAAGTGAAGGGGTGGGGCCAAGCACTGAGTAGATGCTGTGCGCATCGCCGGCTCCCCCCAAATGCCCCACCGCTGGCGGAACACTGCCACCCACGGGAGGGAGAGCAGAACAGTCTCCAGTTAGCAGGACTATCCCGCTGCAGTCGGGACAGTTGAGAGGTGTGACACTGTAGATCTAACACCTGGATCCAGAACAGAAACTATTACTATGCAGATAATTGTGGATGGCAGATCAACATTGGACTGCCCCGGGAAGAAAAATATATAACCAACAAAAAAAAAAAGGTCAACTTTATTTAGAAAAATAGACTGCTAAGCACATGTGCAATTATTTAGAAAGCACAAAATATAAAAAAATAAAAAAACAAAAGTGTCCTATTAAATCATGTTACTAGAATCATTAGGAGAGCAGGAAAACAAATGGCCACAGGCCTCTCTTTGTTTTACAGATTAGGGTCATGCCTGATAGATAGATAGACAGGGACAGTGACATGGCTCCAGGAGAGGACACTGACATAGCTATAACTAGGATAATCCTGCAGGAGGACACAACTGATGAATCATTATTACGCTCACTTTCCATTCCTTCCGATAATAGTCACTAATTTAAAAAATGTGGTTGTATGTACCGCAAGCCAAAAATGGCAGCCTTATTCTGATTATCAGCAGGAGAACATTGGGCCTGATTCAGACCTGTTTACAGCCTACTGAACAGGTAAACGCCACCCACCGCCCGGGCAAATGCCTGCCCCCCCAGCCCCATTTCACACCCGCTGCCCAAGGGGAGTTTACACTCTATGGACCTGATTTTGATTTGCACGGGGACCGATGTTTGTGTCCTGCACATGACCATAGTCAGTTATGCACATGTGCAGGGCTTCGGTGCGAGCGCCCTCGCCAACCTGCACTGTTGGGGTGGCGCTCACATGGGGGGGGAGGGGGCGTGGTTGGGGCGGTGGCTGCGGCGGGACATGGGAAAGCTCATTGCTTCATGGGCATTCCCATGCAAACGTTGGCCGTTGTAAGCTGATGTCACAAGACGTTTGCCGCCCGCCCTGTCTTCGGCCGGAAGCTGCAAATATAATTTAGTCTCCACTGACTTATATTTGCGAGCCCTGGAGAAATCATTAGATGATCGCCGACCATCAAATGATTCCTCCTGCTGCGGGACATGCGAGGGTTGTGGGGGGATATGTTGGCGGAGGGGGGGGGGGGCAGGTATTCGCTGGGGCGACGCTACAGGAACTTGTTAAGCTGCGAGCTTCACGTCTTACCGAGCCAACCAGAAGCACCCCTATATTCCCTGCCACATGTACACATGCATTCATTCTAGGGTTATTTTTGTTGGGAACCAATTAACCTGACAGTGGGCCAGATGTACTAAGCCTTGAAAAGTGATAAAATGGTGAGTGATAAACCACCAACCAATCAGCTCCTAAATGTCATTTTTCAAACACAGCCTGTAACATGGCACGTAGGAGCGGATTGGCTGGTGTTTTATCACTCTCCATTTTATCAAATTTCACACTAACAGCTGACCCAGTATATTTTTGGATTGTGGGAGGAAACCGGAGTACCCAGAGGAAACCCACGCAAGCACTGGGAGAATATACAAACTCTGCACAGTTAGAGCCATGGTGGGAATTGAACCCATGACCTCAGTGCTGTGAGGCAGCAATACTAACCATTACACCATCTGTGCTGCCCTACTGTCCTAGATAAACTATATATGGAGTGCTGTGTATCAGGGAACTGGCTATGTCACCTGTACTGGGCCCCACAAATTCTGACAGTAGCCCTGGCTTCTGTGTAGAGTCCTCGACATTGACTATCCTGGAATCTTTATTCACGCAGATATACCACTGGTGACAACAGCTCAGACAGAAGCCCGTCCTGGCATTCACTGAGAAGTATTGTGTGTGCGTTACTTCCTCCCTTACACCCTCAGCTGTCTGACTGATCATGCGCTGACGGTTATTGCCATATGCGCAAGCTTGAACTAATGGGGAAGGGGCACCACCCTGTATTACGCCATTGTGCATTGGGTATGAACTTATTCCTCTGGTAAGGAGCAATACTGTTTGGCAACATTTAGATACGGGGTACTATTGTGTGGCTACACCCTTTTCCCATGAGAACACTCTACTTCACAGTCTATGGCACACGTTGTCCCTATTTTAAAAATGAGGAGCACCAGTCGCTTACTTTGCCTGTGACAGTCAAGGGGAAATTAACTAAGATGGGAGTTCTATTTTATATGAGATGTTGCTATGGGCAACCAATCAGATACTATCTATTATCTTCATGAAGGTGCTAAATAAATAGGAAGTCGATGCACCATCGGCCAGTGTGTATAAGCCATATATCTGTGAACGGTGTTGTTTCATCTTGTTGTCAGGATCATGCAGTCTTGATAAAAATACATCCTTGTATTGAAACGTCGACATTTGCAGCATGTAATCCTGCTTCTATTTAATAAAGTTTATATTACCAGCCCCCTGGAGTGACGCTCATTTCTCCATTACCTATTTATATATATATATATATATATATATATATATAAAACACAATATATCGGTGCATCGTGCTGTGTGTACGAGTGATCTGCATACCTCCTAACATGACCCTCTCCAGGAGGGACACAATGCTCTGCTCCTGGACTTCCCTCTTAATGTATGATTGCCATCACGTGTAGTGAAACACCTTTCTTATCCACTAACCTGTTTAAAACAGGTGATGGCAGTCATACATTAAGAGGGAAGTCCAGAAACAGAGCATTGTGTCCCTCCTGGAGAGGGTCATGTGGGGAGGTATGGCTCTGCCTATACAGTCGCGCTGGGAACCGCCAGTGATGGAGAGCTTAGTGGGCCGGTTCCTGTTCATTTGGGATGTTAGTCCCGACCGATCTGGCAGCATGTATAGAGAACACGCTGCCATGTTTTGAGGCTATCCATGCTTGAGCACATATGTTTAAATCAAAGTAACAGCTACTAATTAAATCACCTGTGCTCAAGTAAGGCTAAGTAACCATAAAACCTGAACCGTTGGTGTGCCTTGAGGATCACAGTTGGCAAAATCTGCTCTAGTGTGTGTTTTTATTAAAAGTTAAAGTTATGTTGTGTTACTGGTGCAGGATTGCCTACCTGACCCTCTCCAGGGAGAAAATGCTCTGTTCATGGACTTCCCTGTAATGTATGCCAATATTTTTCTTGTGATAATCAGAATCAGAATCACTTTATTGGCCATGTATACTCTCGCATACTGTACTAGGAAGTTTTTGTGGATACAGTGCAGCTTCAAACATGGTACAAGAAGGATAACAGGACATACATACATTGCATCAGTTGCACATACAAATGACAATTCACATGTTATGATTTGCAAGGTTAGATAGAGCAGTTAGGTGTTTAGATTAGCAGTATCTTAGAGTACGTTGTTCAATAGCTGAATAGCTGTTGGGAAGAAGCTTTTTGCGGTTCTTGCCAACTTGGCAGGAATGGACCTGAATATGAAGGCCAGTTATAGACCAATGCGCCTGACTTACTCTGTCCTACTGGCAGGCATCATGGGGAGTATGACGGCCAGTTATACTCCCCCTGATGCCCGCCAATAGGACAGAGTATTGTATGTGTAGACGTCTGGAGCATTTGTCTATAACTGGCCGCCATACTCCCCCTGATGTCCGCCAGTAGGACAGAGTATTGTATGGATACTAAAAGAGCTTAAAGGGGAGCTGGTAAAACCACTAACAGAATTATTCAACCAGTCACTAGCTACTGAAGTAATCCCAGAGAACTGGAAAACAGCGAATGTAGTCCCACTACACAAAAGTGGAAGCAAGGAAGAGGTAAGCAACTACTGACCAGTGAGCCTTACATCAGTAGTAGGGAAAATGATGGAAACACTCTTAAAACAAAGAGTTGTAGAATATCTCAAAACCAGCAATTTACAGGATCCAAAACAGCATGGGTTTACTGGGGGAAGATCATGTCAAACAAATCTTATTGACTTTTTTGACTGGGTGACTAAAGTAATAGATCAAGGTGGGGCTGTAGATGTACCTTATCTAGACTTTAGTAAGGCTTTTGAGACTGTCCCACATCGCAGACTGTTAAATAAACTTCAAAGCTTGGGATTGGATTGTTGAATAGATAAGATCTTGGTTACAGGACAAAAAACAGAGGGCCAAATGTAATAGGGTGAGAGTTTCAGAAAGTGAGAGATTTTGGGAGCATTTTCCCATTTTTTTGGTACTTATGTATTATCTGGGCTCCCATGTTAAATGCACCCCATTTTTTCATACCCCTACTATCCAACTACGCATGGAGTTGATTTTATATAGTGTGGCGAGTGTGGCCAGTTATAGACCAATGCACCAGTCTACTACACATACAATACTCTGTCCTACTGGTGAGCATCAGGGGGAGTATGATGGCCAGTTATAGATCAATGCGCCAGACTTCTACACATCAGGGACGTGCAGTCAGAGCCTCCCCTGTCATAATGATGAAAATAATAAAAAGAAGATATTTATATATCTTCTTTTATTATTTTCATCATTTCTCCCTCTCCGGCTGCCTCCCACCCTCTTACACTGCTGCATGTGAGGGTGGGAGGCAGCGGGAGAGGTGCCTCCCGCTGTTAACATTGAGATTCCGGGCAGCGTGGGGCGGGAAGGGGTGGGCAGGGGGGCAGGGTGCAGCAATGGGCTGTAAAAGCCCATTGAATATGAATGGGGAAGCGGCATTCATACTGGTGCCGCAATGACAGCGGCACCAGTATAAACGCACGCCCCCAGATGTGATTGGACAGCGGATCCAGCACTGGATCTGCTGGCCCAATCACACATGCAGGACCGTGAGAGGATGCAGCAGCAGCGCGGAGTCCGGCGCCTGCTGGGAGACTGCCGTTGTCACTCACCGGGACCGGCCGCCGTCACCGCCAAGAAGATGACAGGTGAGTCCGCCGGGTGGTGGGAGGGCAGGTGGGGCGCGCATGTACCGGCGGCGGGCGGCCGCTGCATACCTATGTATGTATGCAGTGACAGTGGCGTCACTAGCCAGGTGCAGGGGGTGCGGGCCGCACCGGGTGTCACCAGTCTCTGGGGTGACACCCAGAGCTCTGAGACGGCCGGTCACGGTGTTCTCTGTCCCGGCCCTGGCTTAGTCAGTAAGGGCTGTTTCACACAGTACGGTTCCTGCCGCACGGTGAAATCCCGTACGGTCAGGGAGCCGCGCCGCACTCAGAATTTTATAATGGCAGGGATGGCCACAGCCCGGCAGCCGTCCCTTCCAGTGGGGGGATCCGGCTGCAGCCGTGCGGCCGGGCCGTGGCCGTCCCGTGTGAATGGACACAATAGTGTCCATTCACAACTGCTGAGTGCGGCACGGCTCCCTGGCCGAACGGGATTTCACCGTGCGGCAGGAACCGTACTGTGTGAAACAGCCCTCACTCTCAGTGACAGACAGCCAGGCCCGGCTGTGAGCGCCGCTGCAGCGGCGCACAGACCGAGGAGGGGGGGGGGTGGTAGCCGGGACTACAAGTCCCAGCATGCAACACAGCACACACTCACTGTCTCAGCATGTCTTGAGCACCCGGGCCGCACCGCATACACAGCATCGGGAGAGGGGGGCGGGTCGGCATGGCATGTGATGCGCACTGCGCACGACCCGCCCTCCTCTCCCCCTGTTGTGTGTGCGGTGCGGCGCAGCCGGGGCGCATTGCGAAGGGAAGCTGGGCGGCTGGTGCCTTCCCCTCCTGTGTGGGGATTGGCCACCCCAGGGGACGGAGGAGGGACCCGGCTGCGTGTGCGTGTGTGTGTCAATCACTGCCGGATGCCGGTGGCTCCCTCCCCCTCCTAATCTGGCTGCTCTAGACTGCATCTATTTTGTTGGTGAGTCACTCAGACTGAGTCTAATGTATAATAATGTATGCTGGGATATTTTGGCACTGTGGGCTGGGGGGCATATATGGCACTGTGGAGTATATGTCTGGCACTGTGGGGGCCATATTGGCACTGTGGGGGCATATCTGTGTCTGGCACTATGGGGGCATATGTGTAATGGGCATCATGATGTGGGGTGTAATGGGCAACATTATGGTATGGGGAGTATTGTGTAATTACCATTACAGTGTGGGGTGTAATGGGCATCATAGGGTGCTGCTTATTGTGTAATTGGCATCATAGTGTGGCATAATGGGCATCATGGTGTGTGCAGTGTAATGGGCAACATGGTGTGCAGTGTATTGGGCATCACGGTGTGCGGCCTATTGTGTAATTGGCATCATGATGTGTGGCGTGGCACTGTGGGGGAATATCTGGCACTGTGGGGGCATATGTGTCTCTGGCACTGTGGGGGCATATGTGTCTCTGGCACTGTGGGGGCATAAGTGTCTCTGGCACTGTGGGGGCATATCTGGCACTGTGGGGGCATATGTTTAATAGACATCACATTGTGTGGTGTAATGGGCATCATGGTATGGAGCGTAATGGGCATTACGGTGTGGGGAGCATTGGATAATTGGCATCACAGTGTGGGGTGTAATGGTAATCAAGGTATGCGGCATAATGTGTAATTAGCATCACAGTGTGCGGTGTATTCTGTAATTAGCATCGCTGTGTGGGGGGTAATGTGTAACTGGCATAATATGTAATTGACATTACGACATGTGTAATGGGTATTACATAGTTCACTAAAATGTGCAATCTACAAGTACACAATACAATAATGGTATAGGCCACGCCCCCTTCTGATAGGCCACCCCCAATTTTTCAGTGGGCCTCAGGTGCGCACAAGCATCCCATGTCCATCTTCCAGAAAGTTGGGAGGGGGGGTGACACCATGAGTTTCTACACCGGGTGACACCAACCCTAGTGACGCCACTGTGCAGTGACGTGCGGTGAGGTCAGTGCCTCCCCAGGCAATGACCTCACCGCACGTCACTGCTACACATACAATACTCTGTCCTACTGGTGGGCATCAGGGGGAGTATGATGGCCAGTTATAGATCAATGCGCCAGACTTCTACACATACAATACTCTGTACTACTGGTGGGCATCAGGGGGAGTATGATGGCCAGTTATAGATCAATGCGCCAGACTTCTACACATACAATACTCTGTCCTACTGGCGGGCATCATGAGGAGTAGGACGGCCAGTTATAAACCAATGCGCCAGACTTCTACACATTCAATACTCTGTCCTACTGGCGGGCATCAGGGGAGTATGTCGCCCAGTTATAGACCAATGCGCCAGACTTCTACACATACAATATTCTGTCCTACTGACGGGCATTATGGGGAGTATGACGGACAGTTATAGACTAATGGATTCTTGTGTATTTTCACGGCGCCCGATATATCGGATGTGATATCGGCCGATATATCGATGCGATCCAAATAGATTTTTAACCTGTTCATAATGATATTATATAGTGTGGCGAGCGCAGTAATCCGCGTCCACTCGCCATGCTTCGGGCTCGGTAGCTCGCTACACTATATATTATCAACTCCATCCGTAGTTGATAGTGGGGTTATGAACAGGTCAAAAATCGATTCGGATCGCATCGATATATATCCGCTGATATCGCATCCGATATATCGGCTACCGTGAAAATACACAAGTACCGACTAATGTGCCAGACATCTATACATACAATAGTCTGTCCTACTGGCGGGCATCATGGGGAGTATGACGGACAGATATAGACTAATGCGCCAGATTTCTACATAAACAATACTCTGTCCTACTGGTGGGCATCATGGGGTGTATGACAGCCAGTTATGCTGTGTAAAATATGAAGGCAATGTACAGAACTGGCATTTACAGCTATGCACAGGCTGGAAACCATTTTGGGATATAATTTGTAGATATTAATTTTATTTAAAATATATTAAATATCTATACTGTAAATAGAAAAGGAATATGTTGGTGAGATCATGCACTGCATTCTCCAGATGGCAGGGAGTTATAATGTCATTGGGTCGACACACCTAAGGTTGACATGCATTGGGTTGACCACGGAAAGGTCGTCATGGGTGTAGGTTGACACCTAAAAGGTTGACAGGTTCATTAGTTTGACACAAGCATTAGGTTGACATGGGCCTGGTCAACAGTCAAAAAGTCGACATGGGTTTTTCACAATTTTTTTTAGACAACGTGTGTCAACAGGTGGTATTTCATGCCCTACCAACCACTTTGAGTGAGAACAGTACTCGAGGTGCAGCAAGCCATGCGAGGGGTCGTGGTGCACCGTTATGGTGTCTATGTCGACTGTGTCGACATTTAGGCCAAAAAAAGTGAAAAACCCACGTCGACCTTTTAAATAATGACCTTGCCCATGTCAACCTAATGATTGTGTTGACCTAATGACCCTGTTAACCTAAACCCATGTCGACCTTCTGATGTGTCAACCTACACCCATGTCGACCTTAGTTGTGTCGATCCTACTGTATGACCAATACCCAGCAGGGAACAGAGGAATATTTGCAATATGTGGTAATAGCAGTACAGAGCTAACACAGATAGGTGCTGATTTCTTATTATTTTTCATTCTATGGGAGAGAGAGAGAGAGAGAGAGAGAGAGAGAGAGAGAGAGAGGCAGGCAGTGGCGATGGAAGATAACAGGCGTGTGAAAATTAGTGGCTAATGAGATTAACCCAGATTATAAATTGAGCCTCTCTTTGATGCTCTGACCACTGGAGGGCGCTATTGAACATGCAGTAGGTGCTGATCATTGGGGATTTAACCTCGTCAGCACTGGAATGTCTGCTCTGCGCCCACCGGTTAGATGTATGTATGTATGTATGTATGTATGTAAGGTGCGATGCACAGCAGGGTGTTTTATTATCACCTGGCCGTGTCTGGAAGCTGCACACAATAAGCTACTGAGCCACACACAGCATCTCAGGCTATGCAGCTTTTATGATGACATTCATATTTTGCTGCATTAAATGTCACCTACCTCACGTGACGTATCCTGGGGGTGATCTCCCTATGGAGCAGAATACATTGCGCTGCAGTTTGCTGGAGCTGTCAGTCTGCTCTCAGAAAGAATGTATTGTTTTCCATTATTCCACACGAGAGCCCCCGGCTACAGACTGCAGCAGCCAGGGCTGGGGGTAGTGTACATATGCATGAAGAGTATCCTTGTTATAGAGAGAATGGATCACATCCTCGGCTGCTGGTCCCTAGAGGATCGCATCCCGAACCATCGTATCCACAGACTTCTACACACCATTATATTCTGCAGCACAGACAATCCAATCATGGGGCTCAGCTCAGACATAATAGTCCCTTTATCCCATTGTGCACGGACAGCACACTCTTTCCTTCCCCTGTAGTATGTCAGTCATTTTTCTGCAGTGCTAACATTTCATCCTCTCTGTATGTCCTGTGTGGTGTATGCTGCAGCCCAGATTCTGCCTGGAAAGCACTATACTATACCAAGGTATTGTAGTAGAGATAATAGAGTGACATTCTTAAAATGATACAGCAATATCTAATAAGATGTTAAGCTGAAAATAAGGACTAATGCATACTTGCCTACTTTTGAAAACTAGTTTCAGGGAGATAATAGATGGTAATGGAGTTTTGCAAAGCGCCCCATTGAGGGGGCCTGTCATGCTCCACCCAAAGGGCGTATCTAGTTCCATAAATGGAGAGATTGTGAACGTGGCACCTAGAAGCGTGGGTGTGTACTGCTACATCTGAGAGGAATCTTTTAAAATGACTTATATCCAAATGTAGATGACCCCCAAAGCTGTTAGTAAGAGCTACTATACTTGGCAGTGGCGCAACTATAGAGGGTGCAGGGGATGCAGCTGCTATGGAGCCCAGGGGCTTTGGGGGGCCCGAGTACCAAGCAGGCAATTCCCTGCACCCTTTTACATTTATTTCTTCACATAATAGTGCCACTGTGTGCAGGTTCTGGGCATTTTTTGACCTGAGCGGGAGGGAGGCAGGCAGGCGATGCACACTGCTGCTGCCCCAAAGGGCGACTATAGTGAACGCGGAGGGGAGGGAGTAGCTGCCGCAGGGAGGAAGAAGGTGCTACTGTGGGTGACCGGAGTCTCTGGAACCTGCCCTCAAGACGCTCCATGGAGGGAAGGGTGGAGGTGCCGCTGCTGACTGGACCCTGCCCTGGAGACACTCCGTGGAGTGGGGGGAGGAGGTGCTGCTGCTGGCCGGCAACGGATCCTGCCCTGGATCCGCTCTGCCCCATGGAGGGAGGTCGCTGCTGCCCGGACCCTGCCCTGCAGGTGCTCGGTGGAGGGGAGGGAGGAGGTGCCGCTGTCCGGAGCCTGCTTGAAGACAACAGACCCAGTGATGGTAAGCAAACCCCATCCCACCACTCATCACCACAAACACACACACGCACTTTAGTCTGTCACACCCCTGCATGCCCATCTGTCTATATTGCTCCCCCATCCATCTGTACCCCCATTATCGTGCCCTGTCCCCTCTCTATGCCCCCCATCTGTCAGTTTGTCTTCCCATAAGTTGCTCCATCCGAATATAACCATTGTCCACCTGTCCCCCCATATCCTTCTATATGCCAACCACACCCATCTTTCAGTCTGTGCCATCATATGCTGCTCTATCCATCCGTCTATGCCCCACTTCCCTCCATCTGTCTGTGCCCCCCCATCAGTCTTTCCATCTATGCCCCATTATGGGGGTCATGCCTGTCCGTATGTCTGTCTTGGTCCCACCATATGGTGTTTTGTCTGTCTATATGTCAGTCACCCCATCTATGCCCCCATATGGCACACTGTCTGCATACAGCCAAGCCCTCCCCATCCATCGTCTGTCTGTCTATGTCTCTCACTGACACACTGTCATGCCCTGACACATTGTCACGCCCTGTCACACACTCTTTATTTCCATGATGCCCCTGACCACCCCTTTCTCTCTCTTCCTCTTGCTCCTCACTCTGTTTTTATCTGTTTTTCCCCTGACGCCCTCTTTGTCTCTCGCTTCCTTCACCCCCCCCATAAAGGGGCATTGTAGTAAAAGCGGTAGGGGGGCTCTTTCCAAAATTTTGCTATAGGGCCCTCAAACTTCTAGTTACGCCTCTGAAACTTGGTAAAGTGCTGGGAAATGGTGCTGATGATTCAATGTATATGTATCTGTCTCTCATTTCTTTTTCCCTAAAAAATGTGGTAATGTGGGCTAGGTGACATGAAGGAGATTGCTAGACTAATGAGGAAGAGGAGGAGATTGCTGCTATTTCAGGGAGACTCAGGGAGCAGAATGCAGGAGGGGAGGCAACTATGGAGTAATGTATTTATGCAGCAATATGAATGTTTGTCTTGTGGTTGAATTGGTACTCTGTCTATCTATCTATCTATCTATCTATCTATCTATTTATTTATTTATTTATTTATTTATTTATTGGGAGTATTTGGCCCAGTTGCAAAAATATAATTTTGCTCCCCAACTTCTCAACTCCAACCCTAGTTCACAAGAGGCAGAGGGTGACAGTATAAGGGAAGGGGAGGCAGAGGTTGACAGCAGAAGACAGGGGAGCAGAGGGGGCACTGGGTGACAGAGGCAGAGGGTAACAGCATAATGCAGGGAGAGGTTGACATATAGAGGAAGACAGTGACAACAAAAGGCATGGGAGGCAGAGGGAGACAGCAGCAGGTAGGAGAAGGCAGAGGGTGATGGCGAGCAGTGGGTTACAGGCATAGGCATGCGCACCCAGTGCCAGATTAAGCCTTCGGGGGGCCCGGGGTACTTTAGCCAGGGGGGCCCCCTTGCACTTGTCATTACTGGCCGCACACTGCATGGGAGAATATTACACTGTCAAAACACAGAGTAAAGGCAGTATAAACTTGGGTAACTGCATATATTTATATATATATATATATATATATATATATACACACACACACACACACACACACACACACACATACACATAAATACATACAATATGAAAAGCCTGTGTTTGTCCTTCTGCACCTTACTCTGTAGGAGACCTCACAGTCCTAGTGCTGCCTTTGATTAAAAACCCTCCCATGACTAAGCTGCTGCTGCTGTTCTCCATGGGCATGTAATGAGATCCATCAATTAGAGCTCAGCACAAACCTCTCAGCCTCTGCCCTCTGGTTTAAAGTATCATGGGACTTAGTCAACTCCCAGTAATGCACTGCACACTTGTGCAATCAGTGTGCCTTGGCTCCCGATGCTCAGCACCATTAATCATTGTCACATTGGCAGATAGGTGAAGCTGCAGCACTACCCCATTCCCATGCACAAAACCTTTAGCTAAAAAAAGAACACATGCCAACCACAGGGGGCCCCTAGCTAGTGGGGGGCCCAGGGGCACTGACCCCTTGTGCCTCCATTATAATCCAGCCCTGTGCTCACCACATTTTATTAGGTGGTGCACCATCAAAGGGGTGTGTCTAGCACCACCTATTGGGCGTGTCTAACACCCCCCAGTCAGGCATGTCTACCATCTATTGGCACTCACTACAATATAAAACATCTCTCAGCCACACTATAATCTCCTGTCTATTTCAGTTTAAGGGCCAGATTCTCTACGCTTCAAAAGTGATAAAATGGAGAGTGATAAACAGCCAGCCAATCAGCTCCTGCCTGACATTTTTCAAACACAGTCTGTGACATGGCAGGAAGGATCTGATTGGCTGACTGTTTATCACTCTCCATTTTATCACTTTTGAAGCTTAGATAATCTGGCCCTAATCTGGCCCTAAATCTTCTAATTATACTCTGTGTAACAGTACATGCAAATAAAGACAAAAACATATATGGATGACGCAGGTATGTACTGATAGTACAAGTAACCATATCGCTAGCGGCAGGGAGGTGTTCATAAGGGTGGGCACAGCATTAGGGGGGCCTGTGCACCCCTAAAACTCAAGGTGTGCATGCCTATGGTTATGGGTGACAAGGAGAGGCAGTAGGTGGCACTTGTCCTGCATGGTGCGGAGAACAGGGGGCATGTACCATGGTGGGGCCAGTGGTCTCTATTCTGTCTGTGACAGGGGCCCTTTGTGCTTGCCAGGTGTGAGCAGCCTTTAATTCACAGTCAGCAGTGAACATGGAAAAAAAAGCGGTCTATTGACTAGAGACAGTATATGGCTGTGGTCAATAGTGCTGATAGGTGGCAGGACTCTTCTATCAGCTGGTACGGAAAAGGTAAGGGGCAGGTCCCTCAAGCAGTGGGGTCCACCCTGCTTTCTGCACTGGCCCATACATCTGACATTGCACAAAATGGTCTGTGAGGATGGTCTAAAGACCTATTTTCCCTTGAGTCTCCGTGGCAGTGTAACAGTGTAATGTTATGGTGTTGTTAGTGACTATACAATTCAGTTGTAATGGTTATAATGAAATTGAAGCAACAATGACCCCAAAGATTTGGAGAGAGATACATTGGACAGAGGTAAAGTATCAACCAGCCAGCTCCTAACTGACAGTTTTCACTCACAGCCTGTAACGGTCTCTCTCTAAGGCTTAGTACATAGACCCCAAAATGAAGTATATATTTGATTGTACAGTATTTTAAAGATATGGTAGAACTTGCCATATATCCATAGCCGAAAAAAGCAGCAACCACTGTAAAATAGTGGAGGTAATGGGCGCTAATGATAGAATATATATAAATATAATATAAAAAATAATATAAAAAAATCCACAGATATTTAAATTTATAGATGCATATATATCATAAAGTCCAACAATGTAGTATTCTATTGATAAAATCAGCAAATCCCGTGGTGTGCTAGTGTGCTGTATACACACGAATAATCCTATTCTGCTATATAGCAATATATCCATAGCCTGACAATTAAAGACAGGACGTTCTGGTATATTGTGTACAAATGGGCATAATGTCAAGAGGTTCTGAGAAGGGTAGGAGACTATAAGGGCAAATAGGAGAATATGACGTGGAGTTTGAATACCCGCCTTAGAGAGAACCAATCTTGGCCATAGGTAATAATGCAAAAATACTGCTGATAAACTTTAGTCTTAAAAAAATAAAAAATCTAACCAGTATAGTGTTGGTCATGTCCTATCTGTAGCGGAGTATTTGGATTTTAATACGGCAGAAATTATTTATAAGAATTAGGGATGAGCGGGTTCGGATTCTGGGAATCCAAATGCTGCCAAGCACCCCCAATCTGATCCCGGACCTGAGCATTGCTCAGGTATTCCCGCCCAGACTCAGAGCTCAGAATGAGGCAAAACGTCATCATCTTGAAAGATCTGGACAGTGTTTATAAGTCCAGGTTCGCCGCCATCTTCACTCCAGCATTGGATAGAGAACTGGAAGGAAGGGTCCGTGTCACTGGTGGTCTGGTGTTGAGCACGTGGGGTGGTGACCTGGTGCTGTTCTGTGGTGGTGTCCTGTGCTTTGCTGCTGTATAAGTGCAGTCCTGTGCTACTGTCTTGTCACTGTGCTGCCATAAGTCCAATCCGTTGGTGCTGTGCTGCCTAGTGCTGGTGTCCTGTGCTGCCAAAAGTCCAGCCCTGTGGTGCTGTGCTGCCTAGTGCTGGTGTCCTGTGCTTCCATAAGTCCAGTGCTGTGGTGCTGTGCTGCCTAGTGCTGGAATCCTGTACTGACATAAGTCCATTGGTGCTGTTGTATAAGTTCAGTCCAGTGATATAGCTGTATAAGTCCAGTCCAGTGATACAGCTGTCCAGTCTAGTGGTACTCCCATTAAAGTCCATTGGTACTGTTGCAAAAGTCCAGTCCAGTGTTACTGTTGCAAAAGTCCAGTCCAGTGATACTGCTGCATAAGTCCAGTCCAGTGGTAATGCCGTTAAAGTCCAGTGATACTGCTGCATAAGTCCAGTCCAGTGATACTGCTGTATAAGTCCAGTCCAGTGGTAATGCCGTTAAATTCCAGTGATACTGCTGCATAAGTCCAGTCCAGTGATACTGCTGTATAAGTCCAGTCCAGTGGTGCTGCTGTTAAAGTCCAGTTAGACTGCTTGCTGTATAAGTCCAGTCCAGTGATACTGCTGCATAAGTCCAGCCCAGTGATACTGCCGTTAATGTCCAGTGATACAGCTGCATAAGTCCAGTCCAGTGATAAGTCCAGTGATACTGCCGCATAAGTCCAGTCCAGTTGTAATGATGTTAAATTCTATTGGTACTGTTGCATATGTCCAGTCCAGTGATACTGCTGTATAAGTCCAGTCCAGTAATACTGCTGTATAAGTCCAGTCCAGTGATACTGCCGTTAAAGTCCAGTGATACTGCTGCATAAGTCCAGTCCAGTGATACTGCTGTATAAGTCCAGTGATACTGCTGCATAAGTCCAGTCCAGTGATACTGCTGTATAAGTCCAGTGATACTGCTGCATAAGTCCAGTCCAGTTGCACTGCCATTAAATTCCATTGGTATCCCTGCGTATGTCCAGTCCAGTGATACTGCTGCATAACTCCAGTCCAGTGACACTGCTGCATAAGACCAGTCCAGTGATACTGCTGTATAAGTCCAGTGATACTGCTGCATAAGTCCAGTGATACTGCTGCATAAGTCCAGTCCAGTTGTACTGCCATTAAATTCCATTGGTATCCCTGCGTATGTCCAGTCCAGTGATACTGCTGCATAACTCCAGTCCAGTGACACTGCTGTATAAGTCCAGTCCAGTCCAGTGATACTGCTGCATAAGACCAGTCCAGTGATACTGTCACCATTGAAAAAATGGTGGAGGAGTACATTGGTGACAGCATCCAAGTAGGCATGTCAGACAGTCTGTGCCAGTAATGGCAGGAAAACAAGGCAATTTGGAGGCCCATCTTCAAACTGACTCTATTTTACCTGAGCTGTGCCCCCTCCAGTTTGTCCTCCAAAAATAGTTTTTAGTGCAGCCTGGAACCTGGTAATTGAGCGCTGTAGGAGGTTGCTTCCGAAAAATGTGGAGAAGATGATGTTCATCAAAATTAATTATTAATTCTTCAAGGAAGACCAGCAATTGCCTCCAGAGTCTACATAGGATTCTGTAATTTTGGATTCCAGTGGGGACAAATTGATAATCTGTGAGGATGAGGATGTACACATTGAAGGGTGTGAGGAATCAGAGGATGAGGACAACATCTTGCCTCTGTAGAGCCAGTTTGTACAGGTAGAGATAAATTGCTTCTTTTTTTGTGGGTGCCCAAACAACCCAATAATTTCAGCTACGGTTGTGTGGCAGATCCTGTTGCTGCAATGAATGGTTTGTGCGGTAACACTACCTGCAACAGAATAGATTAGATTTGAGTTATCAAACGGGAACCTGCACCTGGGAGTCACACACTAAAGCATTCAGCGCTGATGTCCATCATGAGAATGAAACTACTGGGTTGCCAAATCTGATTAACAGGTACGGGTACCATTGGTACCAGCTTGGTCAGGAGGACTGACCACTGCGGTAAGCAGAACTGCCACCTAATTCACTCCAACTATATATGAGAAAAAGGAGACAGACTGTCAAAGTTTTCATGGATGTAATTCCTTATACAAAGGATTGTTGAAACAATAACAGTCTGGAAGAATCATATCCTCCACCGATTTTCATTGCACAGCCTTATTCCACACACCAGGTGGAAGGACATCAGCCCAAAAAAGCTTCTCAGTTCTGCTTAAGTAATCACAAATAGAAGTTATTTCGGGTAATCACCTTTGCGCTCTCTGCAGCCTAAGTTTTGGTTGGTCTATATGGTTCACCTACCATACATAACACTATACAAAGAAAAGATACCAACTATTCCCTGGGCGCAGATTGAATTATTTTTCTCACAATTTTTATTTCTCCCCTTCTCTCTCTCAGGTGAGTACCCAAAAAGAAAAACATAGGGGGGACACAATAGTGTGATATTGTTTTTACAATTAAAAATTCCAAAGAAACGTCAATATTTTTGAGTTTTTTAAACCCGTACCCTAAGATGTGGTCTACTATGTAGAGTAGACTTCAATCACTTTTGGGGAGCGGTAACGTCACCAGTCCAGCATCCAATTTCCTTGGGTGTATATGCAAGAGAAGTGAAGCTTGTATAGTTAAGCACCGCTTAATTTATTTGACAACAAACATAAAAACATTCGGAGTATAACAGTGGACTCTCACCGGATCAATATGTCCACAAAAGGATGCAGACAAATAAGGCAAAGGTGTTAAAATCCCAGGCGTCCCCAGAGCCTCTTGGTCCAGCCAGATGAAGTCCAATGTCAAATCCCTCCTCTCCACGCCCAACGCGTTTCAAAACCTGGTGGTTTCTTCCTCAAGGCATGTGGAGATACATGAACCAATCCTATATTTATACCCCTATTGGGGAAAGCCTATTACCGGACATGGAATTTCCTAACATCTAGTTATACCTATTTAACAATAGCATACAATAAAATCCAAGCCGGGTTTTCTTCTCATCCTTTCTTTTGTAGATGAGAGCAGGTAAAGTTAATAGCAGCATCTTTTCCGTCTCTCCGTCTCCCACCGGAAGCGGAAGTGACGTGTGCGTTCCACGTCGGTCACTACACTTCCTCCTTATGCGTTCCATACACACAATCGTACCCGGACTTCCTGGATCCGTCTTTTGATGCTGGACGGATCTGTTTTGCTATGTTTGACATCTTATATACTCAATTTTATGTCCTCCGGTCGCCATTTTGCCAGCGTTTTTTACATATGAAAAAAGAGATAGACATATATGAGCATATTTCGATATAATAAAAAAATCTAATCCATGATTATAAAATACATAATAAAAAATGCCATAGAGACATGCATTTATTAAAAGATTAATTATTTAAAAAAAAAGTTTGAATCACCAATTATAAAATCAATACAAATATCCACAATAAAAAATCCTTATTATTGTATAAAAATAAGTATCAATCCCTGGGGGCCTACATGAACCATTTTAGTTCAAAGTCCTTATTGAGACCCCCAGGGATTAATTTTTGATGTTCAAAGATCAAGGTAATTTCCTGCTTGGCTAGGATGGTGGCAATATCACCCCCTCTACTGTTGCCACTGACCTTTTTGAGTACATAAATTTTTTTAATAAAAATCGGATTGCACTGGTGTTCATTTTTAAAATGTAGAGACAAAGCATGTACTTCCAAGCCTTTACGAATATTTCTTACATGTTCGCTCATTCGAACTTTAAAAGGCCTGCTTGTCCTACCTATGTAAAACTTATTACTGCTTTTTGGCCAAAATTAACCTTGAAAAAATATTAAGAAAATTAAACACAAAAAAAGTACAACAAAATCTTACATTCAAGGAAAGAAAAGGTCTTAAAACATTGAGAGATGATAAGAACCTGATTATAAAACCTACAGACAAGGGAGGGGGTATAGTCCTCCTGAATAAAAAGGATTACGAGGAGGAGATTTATAAACAGCTCTCCAACATTGTAACATATAAAAAGATGAGAGGAGACCCCACTCAGAAAATTATTGCTCTTGTAAAAGAACTAACTAATAAGTTCAACAAACTAGGGGTCATAACAGAGGAGGAAAGCACATTTTTAAACATCGATTGTCCAATGGTCCCCACAATTTATGTGTTACCCAAAGTACACAAGGACCTGATAAATCCCCCCGGAAGACCGATTATTTCCGGGGTGGACTCAGTGACCTCAAATTTATCTTTGTTTATAGATGTGCATCTTCAACCCCTCGTTGTAAAAAATCCTTCACATTTAAAGGACACATCGGATGTCTTACAATTTATTAAAACAATAAAATGGGAGAAAGACCTTTTCCTCATAACAGCCGATGTTACATCACTCTATACCATCATCAGCCACCTACAAGGTATAGCAGCAGTCAAAAGGACATTATTAAACTCGGATTTAGGTACAAAACTCCAACACCTCTTGTTGGAAGGTATTGAATTGATTTTGTACAACAACTATTTTGTCTTTAAAGAAGAATACTATGTACAAAAAAGAGGAACCGCCATGGGCACCAGGTTTGCCCCAAGTTATGCCAACATCTTTATGGGAGAGTGGGAGACCGACACCATCTGGTCCCACCACCCATATGGGGCAAACCTGGTGTCATGGCGAAGGTACATAGATGACATTCTCTTTATCTGGAGTGGTGATAGAGAGAGCCTTGACAAATTCTGCGAATACCTAAATAATAATGACAAAGGTATTAAACTCACATTTAATGTCAGTCAAAACCAGGTTAGTTTTTTGGATATCATCATTTATGTAGAAGGTGAGGTTTTAAAAACAAATAATTATATAAAACCCACCGACTCTCAAGCATATATAAATCGAAATAGTTGCCACCAAGATAGGTGGCTGGATACAATTCCGATGGGTCAATTCAGGCGGCTCAAAAGAAATTGTACAGATCAAGATGTATTCAATGAACAAGCAGCAGAAATGAAGGGCCGTTTTGTGCAAAGCAGCTACGATGAGAAGATGGTGGAGGAATCACTAATTCAGACACAATGCTTTGATAGAGAGACTTTATTTACTCCAAGGGAGAAGAACAAAAATGACAATGAAAAGTTCAAATGGTAATTTATTACTAATTTTTCCTCACAACATAATGACGTGAGAAAAATTATTCAAAAGCATTGGGGGCTCCTTAAAAAAGACCCTATCATAGGGGCTCAAATTCCACCGAAACCAGTCTGCATATTCAGAAGGGCTCCGAACTTAAAGACAAAATTAGTGAAGACCCTATGCCCCACATCCCCCAAAAAATCTATCATATCATCTATAGGATTTTATAGATGTGCCTCATGCATTGGGTGTAAGACTGTCAAAAATAATTTTGGCCAAAAAGCAGTAGAAGTGTCCATTAATGGAAAAATACTCAAAATTAAAGATTTCCTGACATGTCACTCTTTTAACGTTATCTTTGCCATAAAATGTAGTTGTAATAAGTTTTACATAGGTAGGACAAGCAGGCCTTTTAAAGTTCGAATGAGTGAACATGTAAGAAATATTCGTAAAGGCTTGGAAGTACATGCTTTGTCTCTACATTTTAAAAATGAACACCAGTGCAATCCGATTTTTATTAAAAAATTTTATGTACTCAAAAAGGTCAGTGGCAACAGTAGAGGGGGTGAATGACCTTGATCTTTGAACATCAAACATTAATCCCTGGGGGTCTCAATAAGGACTTTGAACTAAAATGGTTCATGTAGGCCCCCAGGGATTGATACTTATTTTTATACAATAATAAGGATTTTTTATTGTGGATATTTGTATTGATTTTATAATTGGTGATTAAAACTTTTTTTTAAATAATTAATCTTTTAATAAATGCATGTCTCTATGGCATTTTTTATTATGTATTTTATAATCATGGATTAGATTTTTTAATTATATCGAAATATGCTCATATATGTCTATCTCTTTTTTCATATGTAAAAAACGCTGGCAAAATGGCGACCGGAGGACATAAAATTGAGTATATAAGATGTCAAACATAGTAAAACAGATCCGCCCAGCATCAAAAGACGGATCCAGGAAGTCCGGGTACGATTGTGTGTATGGAACACATAAGGAGGAAGTGTAGTGACCGACGTGGAACGCACACGTCACTTCCGCTTCCGGTGGGAGACGGAGAGCGGAAGCAGTGATATCGGAAAAAACGCTGCTATTAACTTCACCTGCTCTCATCTACAAAAGAAATGATGAGAAGAAAAGCCGGCTTGGATTTTATTGTATGCTATTGTTAAATAGGTATAACTAGATGTTAGGAAATTCCATGTCTGGTAATAGGCTTTCCCCAATAGGGGTATAAATATAGGATTGGTTCATGTAGGGAAACCACCAGGTTTTGAAACGCGTGAGGAAGAAACCACCAGGTTTTGAAACGCGTTGGCATGGAGAGGAGGGATTTGACATTGGACTTCATCTGGCTGGACCAAGAGGCTCCGGGGACGCCTGGGATTTTAACACCTTTGCCTTATTTGTCTGCATCCTCTTGTGGACATATTGATCTGGTGAGAGTCCACTGGTATACTCTGAATGTTTTTATGTTTGTTGTCAGATAAATTAAGTGGTGCTTCACTATACAAGCTTCACTTCTCTTGCTCATACACCCAAGGAAATTGGATGCTGGACTGGTGACGTTACCGCTCCCCAAAAGTGATTGAAGTCTACTCTACATAGTAGACCACATCTAAGGGTACGGGTATAAAAAAACTCAAAAATGTTGCCGTTTCTTTGTTTTAATTGTAAAAACAATATCACACTATTGTGTCCCCCCTATGTTTTTCTTTTTGGGTACTCACCTGAGAGAGAGAAGGGGAGAAAGAAAAGTGTGAGAAAAAGAATTCAATCTGCGCCCAGGGAATAGTTGGTATCTTTTCTTTGTCTCTGCTTAAGTAATCAGTCCACCTTATTACTGCATGTAGCAAGGGGGAATTAATTAATTTAATTGTGTTTGTATTTGTGTTTGATCATTCATGTCTAAGTAGGTGTATGTCTATTCATGTGGATATTTATCCTTTTTTCTCTATCATCCACATGGGATACTGGGGTCTCAATACGATGGGGGATTAGAGGGTATCCACAGTAGACAGGCACATACAATATCTTTAGCAGGGTGTACTGGCTCCTCCCTTCTACGTCCCCACCCGCAAGGCAGTTAGAAAAATGTGCCCTCAGGAGAGGCTGTACACTCCTGGAGCTCCAGAGAGTTTTTCTTCAGTTTACTTTATTTTATTATTTTGGGTCTGCTGTTTTGAACTAAATAGCATTCATGCTTCGTGGGAGCCAGGGGTAGGGTTTGTCACCAGCCCCATCAGGTGCAGAGCTGTTCCCTGCTGCAGGACCACTGTCCTGAGTGGATGCTTGTCACCGCCATTATTGTGCTGCAGCGAGCACACCCCCAGCATCCCGCACACCCCTGGCATTAGTCCGAAGACATCTGTGGTTAGTGTTACCCAGGGATCCCTTAGTGGGGTGCCCAGATTTATTGTGCATCAAGATGGTGGTGGCGATGGCGGTGTCCCACCACTAGGCCACCAGAGCTAGTCACACTAGAAAAACTCTGTTTACAGCAAAAATACCAGTATAAAAATTAGTGAAAGCACCAGTGCCATTACAGAGGGTTGGGCTTACTCAGAGCAGGACCAGAGCTCTGTGGGTCCATTTTTGATGCTTCCTGCTTCTCCCTGCATGCTGACAATCAGCCATTACTCAGCACAAGCACTTCTCGGGCTGTGCTTGCTGAAGAGATTCTTACCAGCAGAGATAGCTAAAATAAAAGTGCTAAGTAATACTCTTTGAGTGTTTAAGTACTGTTATACACTGTATATATGTGTTTCTGTTATATATGTATGTATATATAGTGATTATAACCAGCTCCTCATGGTGGGGGCTCAGGTTAAGGGCAGGATGTATTAAAATACATAGCCGCCCTTCGCGGCCCCCCCGCCGCAATGCCGCCGCATATGTACTAACATATGCGGCTGGCATCGCGATGCGGTGACGGAGGCCCCCCGCGATACCTGGAATGGGGTGTGCGGGGGGTCTCCGTCACCTCCCAGCCGGCTCCTGCATCCCTCACGCCGGGGACAGCTAAGCAAGCTGTCCCCGGCGCCTCCTCCTCCCCCCTGCAGCCGGAAGGACGTCCGGCTGCGTCACTAGGGGCATGAGGGGTTTACCTTCCAGGGTCCAGGAGGACCCTTCAGGAAGGTAAGCGAGAGGGGGGGTCGGCGAGGCGGCGGGTTTGCGTCGGCGGGCGGCGAAAAGAAGCCCATAGGCTTCTATAGGGTATCGCCACCCATCCCACATCCATTCCTAGACAGAATTACCCCTCCCTTTTGGCACCTGAATGACACACCTCTGATTGAGCAGCTTACCAACCAAAATGTTATTATGTATTTTATAATCATGGATTAGATTTTTTAATTATATCGAAATATGCTCATATATGTCTATCTCTTTTTTCATATGTAAAAAACGCTGGCAAAATGGCGACCGGAGGACATAAAATTGAGTATATAAGATGTCAAACATAGTAAAACAGATCCGCCCAGCATCAAAAGACGGATCCAGGAAGTCCGGGTACGATTGTGTGTATGGAACACATAAGGAGGAAGTGTAGTGACCGACGTGGAACGCACACGTCACTTCCGCTTCCGGTGGGAGACGGAGAGCGGAAGCAGTGATATCGGAAAAGACGCTGCTATTAACTTCACCTGCTCTCATCTACAAAAGAAATGATGAGAAGAAAAGCCGGCTTGGATTTTATTGTATGCTATTGTTAAATAGGTATAACTAGATGTTAGGAAATTCCATGTCTGGTAATAGGCTTTCCCCAATAGGGGTATAAATATAGGATTGGTTCATGTAGGGAAACCACCAGGTTTTGAAACGCGTGAGGAAGAAACCACCAGGTTTTGAAACGCGTTGGCATGGAGAGGAGGGATTTGACATTGGACTTCATCTGGCTGGACCAAGAGGCTCCGGGGACGCCTGGGATTTTAACACCTTTGCCTTATTTGTCTGCATCCTCTTGTGGACATATTGATCTGGTGAGAGTCCACTGTTATACTCTGAATGTTTTTATGTTTGTTGTCAGATAAATTAAGTGGTGCTTCACTATACAAGCTTCACTTCTCTTGCTCATACACCCAAGGAAATTGGATGCTGGACTGGTGACGTTACCGCTCCCCAAAAGTGATTGAAGTCTACTCTACATAGTAGACCACATCTAAGGGTACGGGTATAAAAAAACTCAAAAATGTTGCCGTTTCTTTGTTTTAATTGTAAAAACAATATCACACTATTGTGTCCCCCCTATGTTTTTCTTTTTGGGTACTCACCTGAGAGAGAGAAGGGGAGAAAGAAAAGTGTGAGAAAAAGAATTCAATCTGCGCCCAGGGAATAGTTGGTATCTTTTCTTTGTCTCTGCTTAAGTAATCAGTCCACCTTATTACTGCATGTAGCAAGGGGGAATTAATTAATTTAATTGTGTTTGTATTTGTGTTTGATCATTCATGTCTAAGTAGGTGTATGTCTATTCATGTGGATATTTATCCTTTTTTCTCTATCATCCACATGGGATACTGGGGTCTCAATACGATGGGGGATTAGAGGGTATCCACAGTAGACAGGCACATACAATATCTTTAGCAGGGTGTACTGGCTCCTCCCTTCTACGTCCCCACCCGCAAGGCAGTTAGAAAAATGTGCCCTCAGGAGAGGCTGTACACTCCTGGAGCTCCAGAGAGTTTTTCTTCAGTTTACTTTATTTTATTATTTTGGGTCTGCTGTTTTGAACTAAATAGCATTCATGCTTCGTGGGAGCCAGGGGTAGGGTTTGTCACCAGCCCCATCAGGTGCAGAGCTGTTCCCTGCTGCAGGACCACTGTCCTGAGTGGATGCTTGTCACCGCCATTATTGTGCTGCAGCGAGCACACCCCCAGCATCCCGCACACCCCTGGCATTAGTCCGAAGACATCTGTGGTTAGTGTTACCCAGGGATCCCTTAGTGGGGTGCCCAGATTTATTGTGCATCAAGATGGTGGTGGCGATGGCGGTGTCCCACCACTAGGCCACCAGAGCTAGTCACACTAGAAAAACTCTGTTTACAGCAAAAATACCAGTATAAAAATTAGTGAAAGCACCAGTGCCATTACAGAGGGTTGGGCTTACTCAGAGCAGGACCAGAGCTCTGTGGGTCCATTTTTGATGCTTCCTGCTTCTCCCTGCATGCTGACAATCAGCCATTACTCAGCACAAGCACTTCTCGGGCTGTGCTTGCTGAAGAGATTCTTACCAGCAGAGATAGCTAAAATAAAAGTGCTAAGTAATACTCTTTGAGTGTTTAAGTACTGTTATACACTGTATATATGTGTTTCTGTTATATATGTATGTATATATATAGTGATTATAACCAGCTCCTCATGGTGGGGGCTCAGGTTAAGGGCAGGATGTATTAAAATACATCGCCGCCCTTCGCGACCCCCCCGCCGCAATGCCGCCGCATATGTACTAACATATGCGGCTGGCATCGCGATGCGGTGACGGAGGCCTCCCGCGATACCTGGAATGGGGTGTGCGGGGGGTCTCCGTCACCTCCCAGCCGGCTCCTGCATCCCTCACGCCGGGGACAGCTAAGCAAGCTGTCCCCGGCGCCTCCTCCTCCCCCCTGCAGCCGGAAGGACGTCCGGCTGCGTCACTAGGGGCATGAGGGGTTTACCTTCCAGGGTCCAGGAGGACCCTTCAGGAAGGTAAGCGAGAGGGGGGGTCGGCGAGGCGGCGGGTTTGCGTCGGCGGGCGGCGAAAAGAAGCCCATAGGCTTCTATAGGGTATCGCCACCCAAAGGTGGCGATACCCTACACTGCGGTATCATTTTTGATACATTGGAAAATGCAGTAAAACCAGGGTTTTACCGCATTTTCCATTTGATGCATCTCGCCCTAAGGGTGTACTGGTCCCCATGTATCTCTGAGTCCTAACCCCACTTGCTTGTTAAGCAACATAACATATACTGAATATAGCTTCATAGTTATACTATATAATCTCACACTGTGTAACATGACACCTGTGTGATTCTTGTGCATGTGACTGTGGGGGGAAGGTCTCAGTCTCCAAGATGGTGAGACAAATAACCTGCATGGTTTGTAGTACAAAATTCTCACCTGCACTACCTCACAAACACTTGTGAGCAGCCATGGTGGGGTCTGCAGATCCATGGTTATGCCACTGAATTTATATACCTTAAACATTTGCATTACAGATTCAATTAAATTAACAGGCCAATCATATACATAGACCAATCAACATATACATAGACCAATTAAAAATTAGAATAATTATACACCCTCTTATGGGGAATTTTCAAGGCATTATTATGATTTACCTTATGATTTATCTTGTGATTATGACTTTTATGTAAAAAATATAAAGCTGCTATAACTTCACTTTTCACTTCCCTATTTCTCAGGACACTAGCTAACCATAGACTATGATTTACTGGCCAGCTGGTTCAAACTTGCATAAATTTGTCAAATGCATATAATACATTCTTAAGGAAACATTTTCTTTTATTCATATAAGCATATGAAAAGCATTACTCGACTTATTCAGCTTCCAATAACTGTTCAATAATCCATATCAGGTTGCCACAAAATAGTGCAGGGGGGGTTTCTGAGTACCCAGAAACCCCCCCAGGAGTCAGGTGCTAGGCTGAAAGCTGAGAGTCCCCTCTTTCCATGGGTACAAGAATTTTTAAAATCGGCCCTTGGGAACCGGAGATATCTGACTTCAAAGCAGTGATCATCCACTCACTGGTCATCTCACGGCTCGACTACTGCAATGTTCTCCTCACCGGCCTCGCTCAATCCCAACTGGCTCCTCTCCAATCTGTCCTCAATGCTGCAGCCAGGCTTATCTTCCTCTCCCGCCGCTCTAATTCTGCCACTCCCCTTCAACAAAATCTGCACTGGCTTCCATTCCCCTACAGAATCCTCTTCAAACACCTCACACTCACATACAGGGCCATCTCTAATTCCATTGCTCCATATATCTCTAACCTCATCTCCATTCATACACCCTCCCGCCCTCTACGGTCGGCTGACAACTGTCGTCTCTCCTCCACCCTGATCACTGCTTCCCATGCTAGAGTACAGGACTTTGCCCGTGCTGCACCCCTTCAGTGGAACGCACTCCCTCGCTCCATTAGACTCTCCCCAACCTTCCAAAGCTTCAAACGGGCACTGAAAACTCACCTATTCATCAAAGCATACCCTTCCACTGCATAAACCAGCTGGTTCTCCGACCCCTTGCCTTTTTACATCCTGCTATCTAACCACCACCCACTCGCATGCACCTCTTGTAATCTGTCTGTCTCCCCTTCCTACTAGATTGTAAGCTCCTCTGAGCAGGGCCCTCTTCCCTCCTGTTGTCAAAACCCACTTCTCTTCACATTTCACTCACAGCTCTCCTATACTCCAACACTCAGTGACCATCTTTGTCCGCATACTCATCTCCATCATTGGCATCTAGCCTCTAGTTGTATGTTGATTGAGTCCTCACTACTTACATTTAAGCTGTAATGTGTATTGATCTGTGGCGCTCTTTATTTGTACTGTATTTTTGTTATTTATTCAATGTTATGCCAAGCTTTGTCTCCCTGTATTGTTCCTTTGTACGGCGCTGCGAAACACTTGTGGCGCCTTATAAATAAAATTATAATAATGATAAGAATAATAATAAAGCAGTGGTCCTCATCCAAGCCTGTTAATTGCTCTTCCCAGTCAGATATTTCAGGTTCTTTCTGACACAGTTTTTCTGAGGGTATAAAAGCTGGGACTCTCCCCCTTTGATGAACACTAGTAGCTTGTCTCTACTGTGCCCAGAACCAGAGATATCAGCCTTCCAGCAGCTGGTTACTGCTCCAGCTCCACACACCTGGTATGTAGTTTTATATGCTCATTGGCAGATTGCTCTGCCTACTGAACTCTGATCCCCTAGTCCCCAATAGTGCTGTGGTTCCTGGACTCTTCCCAGCGGCCTAGAGCAACAGATTTCATGGTGCCCCTAGGCCAAAAGTTTTTTATACCCCTTTCACACAGAAAAGCAAATTACCGGGTGAAACCTTTCCACCCCGTAATTTGACATTCAACACGGGTCCTTTGTCTGTCTGAAAGGGTACCCGAGATTTGACCCAGGTTTCACCCTTTCACACAGAAGAAATATCTGTGTTGATCAGCAAATTAACGGATATAAATGCTTGAACCGGTATTTAGCTTTTCTTTTTGAAAGGGGGATCACACTAGGACCGGCAAAATGACCTGGCATTCAAATGCTGAGTAAAAGCCGGGATTTACAGACAATGCTGTCTGAAAGGGGTATTATGGAGAAATTTGGAAAACAATAATAAATTAAGTAATATGTGTGTGTATATGTCATCCTTATGTTCAATTATGATGGACAAGGGTAAAGATTTATGTTTTTCCACATATTTTAGGATTGGAAGCCCCAAACACTTGTTTGCCTATCACATGGCAATAATTTTAATTGGTCCTGTATCACCAACAGTAGGCGCCCATGGTAAGTACCCCAGTTTGGGAACCATTGGACTAGTGTGTACCCACTATATTATTAACGATGCATGCTCCTATGGGTCGTTAAAGTTCTCTCCTGAACATAGAGTGAAATGTTTGGAGAGAGAGCCGGGTGACATCACTGTACCATATTGCTCAGTGTTTTAGCGCTAGATCATTGGCCCAGGAGTTCAATCGATATCGATTGCTAACAATATAGCATTGTGTGTACCCAGTTTCAGGTAAAAGACAGCCAACACTAGCAGAGTCACATGTGACCTGGCTTGCAGATATGGATCTGTTTGGCTTGACTACAGCAATAATGTATGAGGACACATACATACAAATCCACACATTTCCCTTTTTTAGGAAGCCCAGGTTTGCAGGTCATATATTTCAGTCTATCCATTCACCTAATGTTTGACATTAAGGCACTTAGGGAATGCAGTAGTAGGGGCCCATGCTAAAGGGCCCCTTACACTTGTGAGATTTTGTGAGATTTCATCCAATTTGAGTCAATTTATCTGACGAGATCTGATGTGCTGTTTGACAAAATCTTATGTGCCTGATGTGTAGGACACCATCCACAATCCTGTGCCATTGAGTATAACCAAGAGATTGGAAGAGATTGAACCTCCTGCACATAGGATAAATCTCGAGTCAATCAGGTTCAATTTGTTGAGACAATAAGTTGACAAGTGTAAGGGGGCCTTAAGAGGTGTGTGTCAAGTTATCCAGTCCAATGGTTTGGCAAATCATTAGAAAGTGCAAGGCTCGGGCTTCTCGATAAATATTATTTATGTGTATGTATGTATATATATATATCAGTATACATCATTTGTTTTGCTACTTCATATATGTCTGAGTGCTTCCTTCCTGGTTGGATGTTTATGCAAATTTATTGAGGAGGGCTCCAGCAATACTGACTCCTCCTGCCGCAGAAGTGGATGTATGTATATACATGATGACCTGCTGACATTATTGGATTGATATTGAAATGTTGTCCTTATTAAAAGTATTTTTGCAACTGACTGGCTTTGGAGTGCTGCACGTTCCAGTGTTCTACATACCCCGAGCTACCTTACTAGTTTGCTTCAAGCGGGCTTAATAGTATATATATATATATATATATATATATATATATAGCTACACCTACTGCCAGTGAGTCCCTGCTAGAAATGCTTGTCAGTGATTGGGATTACAGTAGATGTGGCTTCCCTATTTGACTTTTGGGCTGTGCTGCAGCCCAGCCTCTGCAACTGCCACTTGCAAAGCATTTGTCCCTCCTGGAATGGGTCATGTTGGGAAGTAAAATTCCATAGAGAATAATATAGCATTTCCGTTTGATGATGTTTCAAGGTGTCAATGCCTTTTCATTAGTTCTGTACAAAAAAATTATACATACATGGTAAACAGGGTAACTGGAAAAACTTGTCTTACCTTTGTGCTGTATTTTTGTAGTGTGGTCTATACAGTGTATATCCGGCATCTGAAGGTTGGACGTCACCTGACCAACACAGGAGGTGGTGAATGTGTTTCTTGGCGGCGCCTGTCATTCCTTGCTCATAAACGCTGGTGTTAAATTCTGCTTTCAAAACTAAGCATGTAATATGTAAAACATCTACAATATTAAAGAGATGTGACATTCAAATTCCATGCTAAACATTTTTTTTGTGTTGTGAGTGACAATTTAACCAGTGTTCTAATAATCATGTATGTATGTATATATATATATAGTGTGATAAGTTATCACATACACTGAATATAGATAAAGTTTATTTTTAAGCAGGCAAACAGCATACCAGGTTAACAGCTCAGCAAACAAGATTACAGCATTGTAGTGTTTTCCACAGATTTCACAGTCAGGGTACACTCCAAAGCACCTAACATAATATTACATTACCGGCCTATCACCCAGCTGCTCTTTAGCATTGGGATCAATGACCTCCTGCCCTGAACACACATATAACAGGAAGTCACAGGTGCTGTTAATCATCCAAACCTTGATAACATCAGTTTAGGAAACCTGGATTGGACCTGCTCGACAAGAGGTGACCTGGACGATTGGTGGGCAGGCCAATATCACTATATACCAACAACCTCTTATTATATAATGTAATGAACGCATAGTGCATTTGCACCCTCTCTCTCTCTCTGTAAACCATTTTATTCTCAGCAGATGGCACCTTTCATTACTGAGGGTGTGCAATTTAGAGCCACTTTTCGAAACCTGGATCTAAATTTCATGATGCTACAGTACTTTAAAACCTGGACTGGATCTTCCATATTACCTACCTTTACTTGTGTCATCTGCCCTGGGTACACAGCCCTCCACCACCTTCCAGGGGTTACCCACTTAGATTCACCATAGGGTTGCTTGGAGGATCAGAACCTAAAAACCTCCTGGAAAGGGCATCAACATTGAGGTACTGTTTCATGATGATGCCGCACCTCAAACCTAAAACGTCTAGACCAAGATATGTTTTCAGGGACTGTTTTTAAGACATTCAGTTAGTGGAGCCGCTCTAGTGGCAAAATACCGTATGAACCTGCGGTAATATCCCACAAGACCAAGATATTTTCTAAGTTGTGACTTACATTTGGGTTTATACTCATCAACCCAGGGTACAAATCAAAGCGAGAAACCTAACTTACTTTATAGAAGTCATTGCTGAATCTTAAAGCACCCAAAGGCTTAGGTACTAAGACAATGTGATTATTCCACTTGCTGGTTGATTCCTCTATGACCCGTAGGCCTAGCATCTCCTCTACCTCTTGTTTTACTGCTGCCTGATTCACCTTAGTTATGATTAGTTATAGATACACCTCTGTTTAGTTACCACCCCTGGGGGAGTCAAGACATCATGTTGGATGATCTCTGTCTTTCCTGGAATGGCAGAAAACACATCTTGGTACTGTGCCACTAAACTCCCCACTCTCTGTTTCTGACTAGGGTACACTCCAAAGCACCAAACGTAATATTACATTACCAGCCTATCATCCATCTTCTTTTCAGCATTGGGTCAATGACCTCCTGCCCTGGACACACATATAACAGGAATCCACAGGTGCTGCTAATCAGCCAAACATTGATCACATCAGTTTAGGAAACCTGGACTGGATCTATTTTTACTGCTGCTGCTGCTCTAAATCCTGGAATGGGTCTTCCACATTACCCTCATGTGGGAATATGCTGCCCCTGCCTCAAAAGATATTAGCTTAACTTTAGACTCTTCTACGTATTTATAAATATTCATAGTACAGCTGATAGAACCTCAGAGATATTTTTCACATTTTACATGGAATATATACGAGTCCTTTTGGTGCTAGGGAATTGAGGATATATATTCAATTCACATTGTGAAAGTTTTTTCTGTCCATCTCCTCACCTCGTGCTAACCCACTCCCCAAAAAAAGCACAATCCACGCCAGAGAATATAAGTGCAGTAGCCACCTGTACCCAGTGATGGGTCCTCCACTGGATTTCGTGATCATCAGCAGACACGTCAGTGTCAGAGGACACAGCTATTTCCACACTCCCCCATTGACTGCACAGAGGAGCCTGCTCCGGATCGGAGAGGATTTTCCCCCGAACTCTGCTGTATTGGTGGTAGGGGAGGGGGCAGGTGTGTGCGGGCATGCCCTTTGCATCACACACACCTGCACTAGCCCACCTGAGCTGTATCAATGCTACTGAGACGCCAGGGTACCATGAGCCATGTTCTCTTTACATATACACACGCTACATACATGCCCCTGGCATTAGCTGCCAACCATGCCAGGGCTGCATCATTGCTCACTGTCCAAGGGTTGATCTGAAGCGCCCACTAAAGTGCAACCTTGCCACACTGGTGACTGTGCTATATATATATATCAGTCACCCTAGCTCGGTTATTCAGCTACTAGTAATATATAAAAGCTTTTTTGTGGTGCACTTCATGTCCCAGCAACCCAGGTCATGCCCAATTTTCAAAGCTGCTTGGTCATACAGGTATTTGGTGAACTACATTTATCAGCATGCCCTTGCACCAGGGTGCCTAGTTTGGTACTTATATGTTAGCCGGGCGCCTGGCTACGCTACGCTGACAAAGTAGCTGTGGCTACATTATCAGCGTAGCCATTGCGGTGGGGAACAATGGAGGCGAATTAGCGTAGTCACCGCTGGGGGAGCATCACATGGTTTCCCAGCTCCCCCAGTGGCACTACGCTAATATCGTCCATGCCGGAGTGTAATGGCACCCAGGACTGCGGGGAACCGAGTGCTGGAGAAAACAGGGGACATCGTGGATGGTAAGTATGGTGCACTACACACACATTACACACACACATTACACACACATACAACATGCACTTACACAATCATATGGCCACTATCCACATCCTAACCCCAGTGTTCACGTGGGCGTGGAGTTAATTTTATAAAGTGTGGCGAGCGCAGCGAGCCACCGAGTCCGAAGCGTGGCAAGCCCCACGAGGGGATGCAGATACGCGTCCACTCGCCACGCTTCGGGCTCGGTGGCTCGCCACACTTTTTAAAATGAACTCCACGCCCATGTGGACACTGGGGTTAGGACGTGGATAGTGGCCATATGACCCTTTATGTGTTAGCAGGGCTCCAGTTACGTAATATGCGTAATTTACGTAATTTGCGTAAGTTACGTAGTTAACGTAGGCAGCATAGTGGTGTATTGGTATTCTCAATACACCACTATGCAAACTACGTAACAGGTGCCCAACTAACATATAAGTACCCCTAGTCTATATGTAAATAGATACACTTAAAAGAAAAACAAAAAGACGCTGACACAAAATTCATTAAAAAAAAAACTCCCAGACACAACATTATTTTACCTGTTTATTTGTTAAATACTGTATATTCAAAATGGTCCATACTTGGCAAAAAACCACATGAAATGTATTTATCACAGTATTTGTTCCATAAGAAGTCCTCCAGAATGGGGCTAGGGAACAGGCTATGCTACTGGCTTAACTTTGATTGGTTAGAAACTAGAGATGTGCGGGCTCGGATTCCCCAGATCCGAGCCAGCACGGACGTCATCAATCCGGGCCCGGATACGAGCAGCGCTCGGCGCTTCCCGCCTGACTCAAAACCGGGCGCACGGGCAAAACGTCATCGCCCGGCGTCGGATTCTCGCGAGATCACGGAACCCTTAAATTCCGCAACCGCGCGCCGCCATCTTCACTCCAATCTCGGAGAAGGGTAGGGAAGGGTGTGCTGCTGCTGTGTGTTGTCTCTGCTGGGGCCCGTGCTGCTGTGTACTGTGTCTCTGCTCAGTGATCAAGACATCACCATTGCAAGGATGACTGGTGCTGTGTTCTGTCTCTCCTTTGTGCTGGGGCCTGCCTCTGCTGAGTCTGCTCCTGTATAGTCAGTCACAGTGTGATAGTCCACTGGTGCTGCTAGTGCCACTGCCTGCCCTGCACTGCCTAGTGTCTGCTGCAGTCTGCTCTCTGCTGTTGCCACTGGCTAGTGCCTACCAGTACCTATTGCAGTATATAATTCCAGTGTGCTGTTGCCCCTGGCTACCAGTACCTATCACAGTATATAATTCCAGTTTGCTGTTGCCACTGGCAGTGGCTACCAGTATTTTATTTATTGCAGTATATAATTCTAGTCTGCTGTTGCCACTGGCTACCAGTATTTATCGCAGTATATAATTCCAGTCTGCTGTTGCCGCTGGCTACCAGTATTATTTATCACAGTATATAAATCCAGTCTGCTGTTTCCACTGGCTACCAGTATTTATCGCAGTATATAATTCCAGTCTGCTGTTGCCGCTGGCTACCAGTATTATTTATCACAGTATATAAAAATCCAGTCTGCTGTTTCCACTGGCTACCAGTATTTATCGCAGTATATAATTCCAGTCTGTTGCCACTGGCTACCAGTATTTATTGCAGTATATAATTCCAATCTGCTGTTTCCACTGGCTACCAGTACTATCAGTCCAGGGGTGCCCACATGTGTGCTGTATCCATCCAGGGGTGCCCACATGTGTGCTGTATTTGTCCAGGGGTGCCCCCATGTGTCCTGTATCAGTCCTGGGGTGCCCGCATGTGTGCCGTATAATTCCAGGGGTGCCCCCATGTGTCCCATATCAGACCAGGGGAGCTGCCCTTTTTTTAATGAAAATAAAATTAAGGTGTTTTTTTTTTTTTTTACTGCAAGGGCTGTTAAATGCGCTGTAGTCCAGGGGTGAGCTAAGAGTGCTGTATAATTCATGGGGTGTTGCTAAATAAGGTGTGCTGCTCTTTTTTATAATTAAAAGAATACACATTTTTATTTTTACTGCAGGAATTTGTCTGCCGTATAATTCCATGCCTGCTGCCATGTGTGCCGTAACAGTCCAGGGGTGCCGCCATCTGTGCCGTATAATTCCATGTGTGCTGTATCAGGTCATGGGTGCCACCATCTGTGCCGTATAATTCCTGGGGTAAGCCAAGTCTGCCGTATAATTCATGGGGTGCTGCCAAGTGTGCTGTATTAGTCCAGGGGTGATGCTAAGCGTGCCATATCAGTCCAGGGGTGATGCTAGGTGTGCCGTATCAGACTAGGGGGATGCTAAGTGTGCCATATCAGTCCAGGGGTGATGCTAAATGTGCCGTATCAGTCCAGGGGTGATGCTACCTGTGCCATATCAGTCCAGGGGTGATGCAAGGTGTGCCGTATCAGACTAGGGGGGATGCTAAGTGTGCCATATCAGTCCAGGGGTGATGCTAAATGTACCGTATCAGTCCAGGGGTGATGCTACCTGTGCCATATCAGTCCAGGGGTAATTCTAGGTTTGCAGTATCAGCCTAAAGGGTATGCTAAGTGTGCCATATCAGTCTAGTGTTTGTGGCTTATCATAGTTATCCAGCTACCTCAGTGCAACCTTTTGCCCTAAAAACAATATTGTAAGGTGTGAGCTGTTCAGAATAGACGAAATGAGTGGAAATGAATGTTATTGAGGTTAATATAGCGTAGGAGCAAAAAAAAAAGAAAAATTCTGCGATTTTAGCAGTTTTTATGCTTTTTTAACAAAAAAATCAGAACCCAAAACCCAAGAAATCCAAACACAAAACACTTAGGAGGTGTTTTGGCAAAACCCATTAGAACCCAAAACCTCAAGGTAATCAGAACCCAAAACCCGAAAAGTGGCCGGTGCACATCTCTATTAGAAACCAAGTCACCATTTGTCTATGTGGTTTTACTTCATGCAGACTAAATGCACCTCTATTGTTTTACAATGATATCTATCACCTTTTCTGAAAATGAAAATACATGACCTATTACATCTATCGTATTGAACATTGAAAAGATCCTGATGGTGAATTAGCATTTCTGGCAATTTTACAACCAATTTGCACAGTTTTTACAAAAAGTGAAGGCTACTAAAACCCAGAGTTTTGTCATAGTTATATAGTAGTTAAGGCCAAATAAAGATGTGCATCCATCGAGTTCAACCTTGGTTAGTGTGTATGATAGATTTGATATATCCGTTCTTATTTGTATTCTGATTTATTTAAAGCATACCTCCCAACTTTCTTGTCCCCGGACCCGGGACACTGCTAATGCGCGCCGAAGGTGCGTAGGAAATTGGGGGGGGTGGCCTAATTTAGGGGGCGTGGTCTATACTTGCGGCTCTCCCGCGAGGCCACACCCCCATTTTGCCGTTATGGGGGCATGACCCAGAGGCTCTGTGAGCCTCTAGCCATGCCCCCAGCCCCCTGGCTGCGGGAATAGACGCTGTGCGCATGCGCACAGTGTTTATTCCCCGCTGCTTAGCAGCCGACAGGGGGGACTCCCAACAGCCCCCCTCACCGCGGGACACTGCCGCCCGCAGGTGGGACAGCGGGACAGGCCCTAATAATTGGGACTGTCCCGCTAAAATAGGGACTGTTGGGAGGTATGTTTAAAGACAGATTGAAATTGTTGTTGCTTTCCCCTGGATGTTTTTACCCAATATATGTTTGTGTAACCTTATTTTAAATGTATTTATTGTGTTTGCTGACACCTCCTCTCCAGAAAGAGAGTTCCACAATATGGCTGCCCTGACTGTAAAACAAATGTTTTCCTTCTAAGGTAACAAAATTTTCTTTCCTATAGTCTAAACTCATGCCCACGTGTCCTAGAGTCCTTCCTCAAAGCGAAAAGGTTGCCTGATAGTACCTCATGTGCAGATCTTCATTTTACCCTGTAGATGTCACTGTTGTGGAAGGAATTTAATCAGTGGCTGCACTTCTTCATGGACAACTTGGTCACTGGGCCTAATAAAGGAAAGGAATCAGTAGTAAAAAAAGAAACTGAAACAAATTTCTTTTTGAGCCAAGCTGCTTTATAAGTAAGCAGCTACTGGTGCTGAGCCACTGGTGCACAGGATAAGGACTATTCTTGTACAACTTGTATCTTAGGTATGGTACTCCATTATTGATCATGATTTTTCATGATGGCCAGAAGGTGACTGCAGTGTGCGCATGTCACATCTGACATATAGGCCTGGAGCTGAACGTGTTCAAGGGAACATAATGAGAAGTGGAGGAGGTGAGACCAGTGCCATGTAGACCCATATACTGAGAGCCTACGTCTACTTATTTAAAAGTTTTTTTTTTGTATAATTGTATGGGAATACAAATTCAGAAAGGTCGCCCCGAGGAACAGCCGGAACATGCATCAGGATGTACATTTCAAAAATCCCATTGAAAACAATGTGCGGCCACTAGGCGGCTGAGAGAGCCCTATGTCATGGCTATTTAAAAAAAAAAAGTGGTATCATTACAGCGAAACACATCGGTGGAAAGGCATTACACTACCTGCTACCTGTTACCCACCACTGAAAGAGACCCCATTTACCAACTTACAGCGATACTGCTCTGGAGAGATTTCCCAGGAGTAACCTTATTTATATTGCTGGCATTTGGAGGGGATTTGAAAACAAGCTTTCTGACACCATACATCGCATCTCTTCCCCACAGAGGTAGGCCACCTCGCCAAACAATCGAGGAAACTGCAACTTTATACTCTCCTTTTCTTGATTCACAGAAGGACTTCCACAAATATTATCTGGGACAGTGGTAGGAATAACAATACCAATTGCTGTGGGCGACTATATTATTCATTTAAATGCACCTTATACATTTTTAACCAATTTATTTCAGTTATGTGTGGTTTTTATTGTCATTATTATGGCCCTTATTTAGATCTGATCACAGTACAAATTTGTTCTCAAAATGAGCAAAACCATGTGCACTGCAGGTGGGGCAGATGTAACATGTGCAGAAAGAGTTACATTTGGGTGGGGTGCAGTGGCGTAACTATGGAGGGTGCAGGGGGTGCAACTGCTATGGGGCCCGGGCCTTTGGGGGGCCCGAGGGCTAAGCAGGCATCCCCTGCACCCATTAGACCTTTCTTAGTAGGTACCCGCTGTGCCGCCGTCCTGACTCCCGTCCCTCCAGCTTCTTCCCCTGCCATCATTGCGCGCCGTACCTTCTCTTCTCCCCTCCGCCAGCAACACCTTTGGTTTTGGTTTGCCTGAAGTGGAGGAGCTGGTCTGGCTTATCCAGCCTCTGCTCTCCCCCCTGTCTCCCTGATGCTGCCGGGGCTCAACGTCACTACCTAGTGACCAGCCCTGGCGCGAAAAAGGAATGCTGCGCTGCTGGAGCTGGCAAAGAGACCCGGTGGTGCCAGATATGAGGGGACACCACTGAAGACATATGCTGCCCATGAGGGGACGCCAATGAGGGCATCCACTGCCGAGGAGGGGAAGCCACTTAGGAGATCTGCTGCTGCTGTTGTCCCGGCACCGATGTGGAGGTAACAAACTCTATCTCTCTCGATCTCTCTCTCCCTCTCCATTGCTCTGCCCCTATTCTTTCTCCTTCCCACCTCATTCCCCAACTATCTCTTTCCTCCGTGTTGAAACTGAAATCTAAATTTCAGTGTAAAAATAATGTAGCCAGTATTTTCCCTGCACAGAAACAAAATGACTAACCCAAATCTGCCCCACCTGCAGTGCACATGGTTTTGCCCATATTGAGAACAAATTTGTACTGCGATCAGATCTGAATAAGGGCAGTGGCGGATTCAGGGGGGGGGGCACCCGGGCACGTGCCCTGCCTGCCATTTATTTTGTAGCTGAGGACCAGGGCTTTCCAACGAGCCCAGCCCCGTGTCTCTAGCCCCCCGGGAACCGGAGATATAGCCTGGCAAACCTGTAACGTTTTTTCCCCATAGGATAATATGGGACCCGTCAATTCCGACCCCCACCCGGTTCCGATGGCTGCCAGTTCCCGCCCTGGCATCACAGAAGCTTGTGACTTCATTCAATTCCAAATCGCTGGGCCTTCAATATGATATCAGGATGGTCCAAATCGGTCAATCGGTTCCAGAGACATTGCGTGTAAACCGATTTTTTTACTTTTGAAATGTAATTTCATGGCTGTTCATGTTCTTTGAGGGCAGATTACTCTGGAACCAAACGTTCCAGTTTCACTGGACCAAAATCATTCAAAGCCCACTCAAAAGTTCTTCAATATAATACTTCTCTCATGTAAATGGGTCAGTTGGTTCCGAAGATATAGCTGGTTAAATGAGATAACTGGTGAAAGGGGGAGGGGTGGTTTTCTCTCCCCCTCACACCAGAAAATGCAGGGACTAGGCTGGTGTAAAAGGGGCCAACCTGGGAATGCATTTTCTGGTGTGAAAGGGGTATTATTTCAAATAGCCGGGACCTGCAGTGCTCTGTATACAGCCAGGCTCTGCCACTGTCAGTGGCTATCACTTCTGCCTGGCAGCGGCTGTCCCCCATTTACCTCGAGCATGTATTCCCCCTTGGCAATGAGCATGTATTCCCACATGGCAACGAGCATGGAACCTCTGGCAATGAGCATGGAACTCTTGGCAATGATCATGTAGAGAAGCAGCACTTATGTATCATAATTTTTAATAGGCATTATGGTGTTTGGCATAACACATAATGGACATAATGGCGTGTAACTTAACGTGTAATGGACATTATGGTGTAAATGTTTAATGCGAGCCTTTGGTGGACAATGTCCCTGTTTATGAAGTGTATTGTGAATTTTGGCTTAATCTGTGTGGCATTATGTGAATTCTGGCTCAATCCATGTGGCATTATGTGAATTTTGGCTCAATCCGTGTGGCATTATGTGAATTTTTTCCCAATCTGTGTGGCATTATGTGAATTTTGGCTCAATCCGTGTGGCATTATGTGAATTTTGGCTCAATCCATGTGGCATTATGTGAATTTTGGCTCAATCCGTATGGCATTTTATGCATTTGGCTCAATCCGTATGGCATTTTATGCATTTGGCTCAATCCGTGTGGCATTATGTGAATTTTGACACAATCCATTTGGCAATATGTGAATTTTGGCTCAATCCGTGTGTGTTATTATGTAAATTTTGGCTCAATCCATGTGGCATTATGTAAATTTTGACACAATCCATGTGGCATTATTTGAATTTTGGCTCAATCCGTGTGGCATTATGTAAATTTTGGCTCATTCCATTTGGCATCATGTGTAAGGGGCAAGTATAATGGGGTCTAGTATTTTGTTGCATAATGTGTAGAAGTTGTATATGGTGTTGACACGCCCCCTGTTGAGTGGCCACATACCCTTTTCCTTTGGCGCGCGCACAACTACATCCTTCACTTTTGTTGCCATGGTGGGCCTGCATACTTTAAATGCCAGGGCCTATTTTTAATTCCATTCCCACCCTCTCCTGCCGCTCTCTTAGCATGTACACTGGCACCACTAACACCGCCCCCCCCCCCCACCCAAACCCTTTTTTATCATGGTGCCCCCCCTGTCATTTTATCCTGGATCCGCCCCTGAATAACCAATTGTAATAGCTCATCCATTCAATTTTAAGTGTCTTAGCGCAATCATTCAATTTTTTGTTCTTACTGCACTGCAGAACTGATCCAGGAAGCGCAGCAGCACAGATCTGTAATAGAGAGCCGAAACTTGGCGAGTGTCGGGGGGGCCTTTCAGAGCAAGAGGCATGAGGTTACATATCCCCTGAGCCCCCCCCCCCCCCCAGCACTGATCCACAGACCTTAAATACCCCAGCGGAGGGGCTGCCGGGACTCTGCAATGGCGGTCCTGGTGCCTGCTTCCTGTGCCCCCCTGACGGCTAACGCCTGGCGGCAAAAGTCTCAGAGAGTTACGCCACTGACCCAGACATCTTGAATGCCTATAGGGGCTGCATTTTCCTGCTCCTATATTGTAAAGCAATGCTAAAGTAAAATCCTGCAGCGCAGGCAGAAGAAGGAGATAAGTTCTTAAGAACAAACCTTTGGTCTGCAACAAAATATCTTATCAGAGTAATCTATTATTTACCAAAATAAAAATACCATTCCATTGCATAAACAGAAAGATTTGTTCTTTCACCCTCCTGGATATTATGCAGCAATGAGCAGAATTACCACAATGATTAACCATGCATGGATGTGTCAGCAATACAGCATGTACTGTAGATAGGGAAGCGGTCATCTATTAGAATGAACTTAGGTCTACAGTCATTAGGTCGACCCCACTAGGTCGACTGGCAGGAAGGTTGACCTGACTTAAGGTCGACATGGGCCAAGTTTGACATGACATAAGGTCGAATTTGCATAAAGGTCGACATGAGGAAGGTCGACTGGTCATAAGGTCGACATGGGTTTTTCACTGTTTTTTTGAGCTGACATGTGCCGACACACAAGTCCATAAGCATTGTGCAGAGCTTAAGGCTGCATAGTATATAGAAGTAAGTCTCACTGGTGAAGACAGACAAATAAAATAATACACCATGAAGACAAAAGTTATAATCAGGTTTGAATTTTTTAAATGGCGATGGACCGTAAATCATGGATGGGCATAATATGTTTAATGGCAAAAAAATATACTTTAAACGCTCTGTACAAAAAAAGGTATCCCATAGTAAAACATGCTGGGCCTGACCCAGTGGTGGGTCAAGTAATCCTGGATGTAGGTGGAAATAAGCCTGTTCGGTTATGTACCTGGTATACGGTGCATGGTATGTACACTGATCCTGTTGCATATAGAGAACCATACTGTACAAACAGGTACACCCAATTTTTTTCTAAAAATGTTCACCAAAGCTGGGTACCCAGTAGACAACTTGCCAACAATGCGATGTCAACAATTTCCCAGACAAACAATACAGTGCGTACACACTGGAATCTTGCTAAAAATATAGTGACCCATTTACTATGGATCGCATATTGAATGTGATCTGAGCGGGATCTTATCACCCAGGATCACATTGCAATAGGCGATCCCTATCATGGAGCACACGCAGGGACAGGGATTCGGAAAGGAACCCGTCCCTGCAAACTGCTCTGCCAAGTTCCGGGGTGTCTGCAGCGCTGACCTCCAATTACCGACTGAGTGCACCGAACAGTGGCCACTCTGGTCGGAAGTGCGGTGAGTAGCCCATAGGCTACAATGGGCTACCGCCATTCTCAGATGATGGTTTCTGTGAGAGACGATATCTGGAATGCTTCACATTCTGCCTATTGGTAACGAGTGATCGGAAATTCCTGCTTCGTTCCCTCCATGATACATGCTGGTTGTACTTAATATTTACATCTTACTCCAGAAAACTAGTGTTTTCGGGGAATTAGCTGCAAATATCAAATGATAAATGAGCCCCATAATCAGTGGCCACATCCAAGAGTGTGCTGTCAGTATCACAGCATTGGCATTCTGAGCTATTTGAAGTTCTGGTGCCAGTCTTCTGGTGGCAGTTGGGATGTTGGCGTTGGTATACTGAACGCCGGTATCCTGACCAATGTGATGATGACCGCAATCCTCAAAAGATATCATTACTGGCCACATCCAGGAGTATGCTGTCATTAACAATACATAAAATATTCCTACATGTTCAAAACATCAGAAGAAGTGACCAATGACCAGTGGGGACATGCATCGTGATAGAGCACACACTGGATGATTTATATGATTTGTCGTTCTGAATCTGAACCCTTTGGAATTGGCCAATCATATAAAATGTTGTCTAAAGTGTACCCAGCTTAAGTCATCCTGTGTATGCCATACAGACACATATGTCCTACGAAAAGGTAAACTGGGAACCAGGTTATGGTTTATACATAGATTATTTTAGAGCTAAAAATATGCAGTGCAAATTCTATTGTGTTACATCATATGCCTACATTTTACAGGATACGAGTATGATGGTGACGCAAAGTGGTGAAGGGAGCACATATAGTGGGACAAAATGCCACATTATTATAGACAGTCTTCAATCACTCTCAAGACTGATTAAGCTGAGAAGTATTGTAAATACTGTGGGCCAGATTCACTAAGCTTCAAAAGTGATAACATGGAGAGTGATAAACAACAAACCAATCAGCTCCTACCTGTCATGTCACAGACTGTGTTTGAAAAATGTCAGACAGGAGCTGATTGGTTGGTTGTTTATCACTCTCCATTTTATCACTTTTGAAGCTTAGTGCATCTGGACCTGTATGAGAAACAAATTCAAATATTTAAATGACAGAAAGGCTGCTGCTATAGAGATAGGCTGAAATTTAATGGCACATTCTATTATTTCCGCAAACCGGCGCATGTGTTACAACATAACCATTAAACATGCCAGTAATCAGGTCTGGGTATATGTGTGTTAAAGGGAGGTGGTTGGTGTGTGTGTGTGTGTGTGTGTGTGTGTGTGTGTTTGTTTGTGGTTGAGTTGCCATCAGGGAATTTATGTATAATACTGAGGTGGCAGATGGAGGACTAGGGTGTCATATAATAATATAACACCCAACCCCAAAACCCAAACATTGCCATAAAAAAATGTTTACACACCAATTGATGCCCCACCGCCCACTGTAGCTCCAACCACATTATCAATATCTCCACCCAGTGGGCTCTTTAAATGTTGCTCTGTGAGGGAGGAGAAAGAGTTGTGGGGGTGTTCTATTTTCATGTATGACATGGAAACAGGACAAACCTCAGGTCAAAAGTGGAAGAACCTGGACAGCTGTTAATGGGTGGCACAATTAAGATGCGGACACAGTGGCGTGACGTCAGGCAGCTGGACATTGGAGAGAAGCCAAGCCAACATTAAAGATGGAGCAGCAAGCAGCATCCTCATCAATCAGGATCTAAGGGCATGATTCTGGTTCACTTGTAAAAGCAAATTTACTCTCTAATGGACCGTGCGCACTGCAGGGGGGCAGATGTAACATGTGCAGAGAGAGTTCGATTTGGGTGCTATTTTGTTTCTGTGCAGAGTAAATACTGGCTGCTTTATTTTTATCAGTTTGAAGTACAAACCCCACCCAAATCTAACTCTCTCTGCACATGTTACATCTGCCCCTCCTGCAGTGCACATGGTTTTGTCTATTACAGAGTGAATTTGCTTTTGCAATTGAACCAGAAGTGTGGCCAGAGCTGGGGAGACATGTGTCTGGGATAAGTGGTCTGGATTAAGGGGGTTATTCTGATTTCATCACTCCCTGCGCATTCTCACAGGGGAGCGATGTTTAGCGCAAGTGCATTTGTGCACATGTGCAGACACTTGGTGCGAGCGGCCACGGCGAAATGCTTGTTCACCTTCCGTGAGGCTGTAAGACACAGCTGGGGAGACAGAGGGATACCAAGTAGGGTGGCCAATCCCAGGATCGGGATGCAGCCCCAAAATTGCCTCAATTTCAATCCCGGGATTTTGGGATTAGACTGTGCATGCGCAGTCTAATGAACGGCATGCGCAGATACTGCCCGACTTCCCCCGTCTCTGGCTGTGTGGCTCTGTGCAGCATGACGTCACTGACCATCGCATCAAAATAAGTCGATAGAAAAAACATTCATAACATTGGCGCATGCGCAAAAATCCCCCCTTTTTGCACATGCGCAACCATCTTCAGCGCAACCATGCATGTGCAGAAGCACTGAAGCGTGGCTGGCTGGGGAGTGGGACCATCAGAATACATTGGCGGCAAACATCGGAATGCCACCATCGAATGGTCAAACCACTACTATTGAAAAAAACATTGATGGTAGTGAAACATTGTGAAGTGAGCGACTTAACAGCCCCTTTAAATAGCATCCAACACCCCTTCCTCTGCTTCACCCACACCAGCTGGGATCTGACACCTCTCTCCCCTGCACCACTCATATTCCCCTACTCCTCCCACCCCCATAGACACATAGCGGGGGCCAGTTATCACCTCCTGCAGTCGTCTGTCTTCCCTGCAGTACTCACACGCAGCATAGGTGCCGATTTATGTTTTTGCTGGTGGGTGCTCAAGCCAAAAATATAGAAGAGTGGCATCATGGGAAAGGGGTGTGGCCACAAAATAATACCAATTTATATTACAGAGCACAGTTGTCTCCAAAAATTCAAATTACGGCAACAGAATTCCACATACATAAATGCCCCCACAGTGCAGGTACATAAATTCCCCCACAGTGCAGGTACTCCACAGACAGTATACACTCTTCCCAGCATACATTCATACATTCCCAGGTGGCGGGTCCGGCAATGTGGGTGCTGCAGCTGCAAATTAGCAAGTTGACATGGCGGCCCAGCAAAGGGACTCGGGCCCGTGGGTGTTCAGCAATTTCCGTGGGTGCTGGGGCCTTTGAGCACCCACAGAATCGGCACCTATGACACGCAGTAGTAGCAAGCAGTATTCTCCTCATGCAGAAGGATGTAAGTGTAAGTGGGCTGGGGGAGACACAGGCTGTGAAGATGGGAGCTGGAAATGAAGATAGGATTTGGGGAGACAGAGGAATAAGGAGCCTGGCTAGGAGACCCCGTAGTTTAGGCTGGGGACACATAGTTGGAGGCTGAGGGATACAGATGGGGAGGCTGAGGGACAGAGGGGTGTCTAGTAGTCACAGAGGTGTAGGGCAGGAGACTCAGTGGGGGGAGGATGAGAGTCATGGGGGCAATGATGCTGTGAGACTCAAAGGGGGAGTCTAGAGACACAGGGCCGGGGAGATTGATGCTGAGAGATAAAGAGGGTGAGAATAAGACACACAGGGGAGGAGGTTTAACCTGGAGTGATGGGACGGGAGACTGGAAAGACGAGCTGTGTGAAGGGGTAGAGGAAAGATCTATGTGAGGTATATATATATATATATATATATATATATATATAATATGTATTTATATATTCATTAATACTGGATCCTGAACCAGTGTCTTGCCTAAAGCCCTATGTGGTCCTAATCTGGCTATAAATATATAAATAAGAGGCATGTATTCTACAAATGTCAAATTTCTGTTGTATTTCCGCTTTGTTTTTTGCTGATGACTGCTCTGCCACGGTGTACTATTAGCTGTGGCACACTCTGGACTATACAGATCATTAGAGTATTATTCAGATCCATCCTAAGCATTAAGAGATCATTTTCTTGTATTACGGCCACAACATACACGTGTGCGCTTTCTGTCCACAGATTCTCAGGAATGACTGATGTGAAACAGGTGGACTGAATTTTATAATAATTTATTGTTGGTGCATTATAATACATTAGGTGGTTGGTGAAATATAGATGCACCTTACATGTATTCTACCCATGATGCCTTGGACCCTGTCACAGTGCTTAGATTTAAAGCAGCTGCCGCCCCATCTGTGGATTTTATTAATACATTGCACATGAACATTGAATCAAACATAATATGTACAACACATATTATTACAAAACTACAATATGTATAACCTATCGCATGTACTGTATGTCAATTCATCTTTTAGTGTATCATCCACAATAACAACTTCTAGAATGAGTACGATGCAGGAACTATTATATTTGCATGAAATAAAAAAATGTGCTCAGCAGACATGTCTCCCCTATACAGAGGATTTTCTGATATGAAGAAGCAGAAAGTGACAGATAGTTAGGGAGATTCAGAGTTCAATGGCAGAACTGTTACTCTGTCTCTTGTGATAATAGTAAGTGTGCCTGATTGCTTGGGAAAGGCCAACAGTACCCACGCTGCAAATCTGTTCTACTGAGAGTGAGGAGTTACTACTGTGCCCTTCATTCCTCATTTATAAACAGGTTGAGCACCTAATATGAAACACATTGACTGTGTACGGCCTCTGGGCAGTATATAGTTGAACTGTAGGACCCTAGCACCCCCACTGCTCCATTGGGAACCCTGATACTGGTAATAGGGATGGTCATCAGTGGGTTAACCATGGTAGCATTGGTAGTAAACCCATGGTATAAACCCATCGACAGTTTACAAAGTTGGTAAGGTAGGTATGCAGCTGGTCCCTGTTCTATTACTCACCAAGCGGGCCAGAGGCGGGGGGTGGGGGGCAGGGGGGTTATTATGTAGAACCACTGGATCTCTGCCATCAATGGAAAAGCCATCTACTATTGTGGGTTAACCGTCAATGGCCAAGGCTGTCTGGTATTCTCGCTGCAGTTTGCAATGCAGTCTGGCGTTCTTCACCTTCATCATGGCTTGGACTAGTCTCCGGCAGGACATAGAGCATAGTTCCAACTTCGGTGTAGTGAGAAGGCAGCCGCCAGCAATAATGTGAGACGTGACAGTTTCAATGGGTCACAATGAGGGATACGATCATTAGGTCGACATGGGAAGGTCGAGCACTGAAGGTTGACATGCACGAATGTCGACATAACCGAATGTTGACATGGGTTAGGTCAACAGGGACATTAGGTCGACACAAGCATTAGGTCGACATGGGGAAGGTTGACAGTCAAAAGGTCGACATGAGGCTTTTCACTTTGTTTGAGCCGACATGTGCCGACAGGCAGTGTTTCATGCCCTACCATCCACTGGGGCGTGGTGGGAGAACAAAACAATGTGCCAAGCATGGTGAGCGCAGCGAGCCGCCATGCGAGGTGACACAGTGCACTCCATGTCCACATGCGGCCCAAAAAAGTGAATAACCCCATGTCGACCTTTTGACTGTCAACCTTCCCCAATGCTTGTGTCAACCTAATGACCCTGTCAACCTAACCCATGTCGACCTTCAGTCATGTCAAACTTCATGCATGTCGACCTAATGACCCTGTTGACCTAATGCTAGTCTTGTAGCCTTGTTTTACCGCCTACAAGTCCTAAACAGCCCATTTTGCTTTAAGTGGCTACATGAATTTATACTGTAGCTGTGCAATGGAATAGGCTGCTCCCCGCAAAGCATTGGGTCAGTTCATGCTTACATGTTACTTCTATCTACAACAAAATGATATGAAGCAACTCACACCTGTGAACACAATGAAGAAATATCTATGTAATGTAAACATCTATCTGCCTTCTGGCAATGCCAACATAATAAATAGTAGATTCTTATTTGTCTTCTACCAAAGACAGGGACCACATGGGCAAGGTTACACACATTGTAAATTCCTCAGTTACAGGCCCCATATCTTCAGTGGTAAGAAAATCGTCTCCATGCTTACAGCGCTGCAATCTCCAAAGGCATCTTGGTGTCCCAGTAGATGGTAATTATGCACAAAACTTAATTAGTAGGATAGTGCTAATTAGAAATAACAGTGTGTTCAACTGAGTTATAACTGCAAGGAAAAGAAAGCGAGAACAATGTCACTTTTAAGATGGGCTCTTATACAAGGTGAACTCTTACTAACAATATAAATATAGGATAGAAATAAAAAAGCACATTCTAAGCATCATTTACATAAGGCATGGCTACACCACATTCTGAAATGTTTGGGCCCCCACTAGCCAAATTCTGCTTCCATGAAACACGCCTGTGTGACATATGTAATTAGCTCCTGGGTTTACCCTGTGGGCAAAGCTCCAGATTTTTCATTAAAGAATTTATCATTTTCTCCGTACAGCAAAACCCCATAGCAAAGGCACATTAACCCTTAGAATCTGCATTAAATGGTGGAATCTATCTATGGGCCTCCCCTTCAATAAGCCTCAGAGGCTGCATTTAACTCCTGAGGCTGTGAGGACAAATCTAATTGAATAGGTTGGGCTGTCAATTAGCTAACTGGTTATACTCTAGTGTCTTGCATCCCTGTAACGGAAACCATTCTTAAAGAGGAATCAGGAGTATGTTGGGGTTCCATCAGTACTCTCTTCAGCCCTGTTCTCTCCTTCATCCCCCTCATCATAATCTTCATCCCCCCTCTCTCTCTCTCTCTCTCTTCATCCCCCTTCTCTCTCTCTCTCTGTCTCTCTCTTCATGCCCCTTCGCTCTCTTCTTGCCTTCCTCCCCCTACTCATCCCCTGCTTGCCTCTTTGCTGATTTCAATGCTGTTCTCTTTCACCACGTTTCCTCCTCTCCCTCTACACCCCTCTCATCTCCCTCTCCATCCCCCTCCACTTCCTCTTCATCCTCATCTTTTCATCTCCTCCTCCATTCCGCCCTCCCTCTCTTTAATCATTCCTTTCTCTCTTCATGTGACTTATTCCCCTCCTAATATGTCTGTTTTCTCTTCCTCCTCTATCTCCTCTCCCCCTCTTCATGCCGTTCTCCACATCCATGGATCACATGCAGGGACTAAAGCTCTATTACTGCCACTAAAGAATGGAAATGGGCCCAACCACGTATGAATCCACAAGTAGAGATATTGATGTGGAAGCGGAGCCCACCTGACTCATTTTCCCATGTGCGCTGCACACTGTGCAACTATAATACAATAGGTTTGAGTTTATTTACAGTTGCTGCATACAAAATGAACCAGTGCAGACAGTCATGAAGATCAGAAATGACATACCGCTACTAGAAGAACACTCCAGGCCCTCGAAGGATTCAATGTAGTTTCTACCTAACCACTGTTCATATGTTTTCTTCTCTTTCACAGGCACAATCTTAGTTGTAGAATCCTTAAAAATTAGGTCTTTTTTAGAATATTGTGATGAGTCAAACATTTTAAATACCGAGTTATTGTCACTTCCATAAACATTCTGTAAAGTAGAATAAACAAAAAATAAGTGTAAGAAAAGCACAGGTTAAACTAAAGCTAACCTTCTACATTAAACTGATTGCCAAGCTGTGAGAAATAGATTTGTTCAGTCCCCAGGCTTAGGCACTAAATATAATACGGTCCACAAAACTCCTCCCCACCCCCTCCGTCCACTGATGTCCTTACACATATTGATAGGAGTTATTCGTGCTCCACCTTGTCTGCTCTAATCTGATCGCAGGATTGTCAGCTCAGGGTGACACACAACTGGGAGCTTTATCAGTGCAGGGATTTATAACCTAATGTCTCACCATTAACGTTCTATGACTTCAGTAGTGGATGCCAACTGGATCAATTGAAAAATCAGTGACTAAATTATCCATTTGTGTTACATGATGGTTATTTACCCACCCTGAAAGCTATTTAGAGCTATATAAAATATTTATATTCCAAAGGGTATTTTGTGACAAACAATGATGTAGTCGTCAGCAGGCGAGGTCGGGGAGGACAGAAACCTCCCTTGGAGAAGAAGGTTATCCATTTGTCTGTATTCCATTTTGCCCCTTTTTAATTGCTGTTTATATCATTGGGGCAGATGTATTAAGCCTTACATAGAGATAAACTCGAAAGAGTGATAAATGACCAGGAAATCAGCTCCTATCTGTCATTTTTTTCAAGCACTGCCTATAACATGACATTTAGGAGATGGTAATTTATCACTCTTTATAACCCTCACATTTATCTCTTTTTATAGCTCCCATTTTGTTGTTTTAATGCAGCATACTGCATACACTGTTTATTTATCTTGCTGCAGATAAATGGGGATACAGGGTTGTTTCAGAAACATATTTGTACACATACGTAACCTTCAGCATACTGTATTTATTTAGCCTCCTCAACAGGGCTGCCAGCAGATATTGGGGGAGATTCTCTAAAAATCTCCACCCCCCTTCGCCGCCCATCGCAATTATAATTGTCGCATATGTTCTAACATATGCAATAATTATAGCAAAGGACAGCTCTTGCGTTAAGAGCTGTCCTTTGCGGTGAGAGTCGCCGGGTCCCAGCAGGTCCCGGCGGCTCCCCCCTCCCTCCCTCCCACACCCGGCGCTGCTGCTGCTATGCCGGGCTCTCCTCCTCCCTGCACCCATAAGAGGATCAGTGCAGGGAGGAGGTCACAGGTCCGGGCAGCACAGCTCTGTGCTGCCCGGACACAGGTGAGGGGGTGATGCGGGGGTCCGTGCGGGGCGGCGGGGGGTCGTTGCGAGGCGGCGGTGGGATGCAGTAGAAGCCCAATGGCTTCTATGGGGCATCGCCAGATTTTTCTGGCGATGCCCCCCGCCACGGTAACCCGGCGGGGGATGCTTACAGCATCCCAAAATGCGGTAAAAACCCCGATAATGGGGTTTTTACTGCATTTTTAGCTTAGAGAATCTCCCCCATTGTGAGATCCAGGCCTGACCAGTATGAAGGACTTGTAACCACAATTGAAACAACTAGTTATTTATCAATTGAAAGTACCAACACCTAATAATTACCTAGACTATGTCTAATTCATAACTAATCTACTGTAATTTGGATATACTGTATTAGAATTAAAAGTTTTTGAAGATGTTGTTTTATATTTACTGGATTCTAATGGGGCATACACACAGGGTGATTTCAGGGCATTTTCTAAGCAATCTTAATAGAGTGCTTGGAAATGCCCCTACAACGCTCCGTGTATAGGGGCCATAGCCATGGCGATTAAGATCCAACATGCTGGATAAATCTAGTTAATCGTTAGTCAGGGACAAGGTTCTACCCCGAGAACACTGACCCTGACAGATCACTCAGCACACATCTACCTGTGTGTAGGTCTCTTAACAACTAATATCTAAGGCCACAAGATCAGATGCCAGATTCCTGAACATAACTTTTCCAGGGAGGGATAGGATTAGGCTGTGAGAGTGGAGGGATAGAGTTAGGCTGTGGGACTGGAGGGAGAGTTAGGCTGTGGGACCGGCAGGGAGAGTTAGGCTGTGGGAGTGGAGGGTTAGGGGTAGGCTGTGGGATTGGAGGGATAGGGTTAGGCTGTGGGAGTGGAAGGATATTGTTAGGCTGTGGGAAGGGGGGTTAGTTAGTTGCCCATACCTGTCAGGATTATGGCAGGTATGAGTGTTGGTGTTCTGACCGCCGGCATCCTTACTCTGGTGTCCTGTACCCAACCCAGAATAGACTACTCCCAGCACAGCACTGGGTGAGTAAATGCTTACATGTTTCGGAACTTGTTTCCTAGCACGGCCACAACGATCTTGATCTGGGGCATCGCAGGTAAAAAAAATTGCGTTGGTCGCATCGCATGCGGGCTAAAAAATCGCATGCAATGCGACCGACGCTATGCCCGCGATTTCCCATAGGGAACAATGTAAAATGCCTCAATTTACCCAAATCAACATAGGGAACAATGTTAAATGGGCCAGACACCCCAAAAAAAAACCCTGACCAGTGAAATGGCCCCCCAAAAATAGTTAACGCCACCCCACGATCAACGTGAACCCGAAGCGTGGCGAGCGCAGCGAGCCCGTGAGGGGTGGCGGTACGCGTCCTCCGACCTTTTCATACCCCCACTATCCACGTCGGCGTGGAGTTGAGAATAGATTAGTGTGGCGAGCGCAGCGAGCCACCGTGCCCGAAGCGTGGCGAGCGCAGTGAGCCCCGCGAGGGGACGCGGATACCTTCACAGGTAAACGCGTCCCTTCGCGGGCTTCACAGGTATCCGCGTCCGCTCGCCACGCTTCGGGCTCGATGGCTCGCTGCGCTCGCCACACTAATCTGTTCTCAACTCCACGCCGACGTGGATAGTGGGGGTATGAAAAGGTCGGAGGACGCGCACCGCCGCCCCTCGCGGGCTCGCCACGCTTCGGGTTCACGTTGATCGTGGGGTGGCGTTAACTATTTTTGGGGGGCCATTTCACTGGTCAGGGGGGTTTTTGGGAGTCTCTGGCCCATTTAACATTGTTCCCTATGTTGATTTGGGTAAATTGAGGCATTTTACATTGTTTCCTATGGGAAATCGCAGGCATCGCGTCGGTACCATCTTATGCTTATTTTAGCCGCATATGATGCGACCAACGCGATTTTGACTTTTTCAATGCTTTTCAATGGGAAATCGCGGGCATCGCGACGGTCACATCGTATACCATTAAAAATTACCCGCGATGCAAGGGTGGTGTGCGATGCGATGAGCACTCCTGCGGGCATCCCTTCACACATCACATAAAGTCTGTGCAGCCCGTGCTAGATGCGGTGCGATCTAGTTCAAAACGCACAGGAATATTGTACCGTGTATGGGCACCTTAACAAATTTGCGCTAATTTAGTAGATACTTAAATGTAACATGATTTTTCATGGTTGTAGGTACATGCTATCCTAAATTCAATTGTTTAATCAAATATATCTAGACAAACAACACTTCCTATATCTCCTTTTTTTGTCTTGTGGTAATTGCAGGGTTTCACTAATCTCGCAAAGTGGAAGCTGCAGTTTCTCCAGTTTGATTTAGTCATTGGCAATTAAGATAAAGTGCTTAGTGGTATTTTTACATTTTGTTAATTACAGCATATGCTTTTTACTTCACTACTAATTTAAAAAGAACATTTGCATACAATGGAGGAACCATATTTTGTGGGAACTGTAATATAATAAAAATACCCTTCTAAAGGCCCATACACACTAGAAGATATTAAAGACGGAAGATATTGGTGAATTTCCCTTGAGCTGATCATGAAAGATATTGTGCATACATATTGAAAGATTTTATGAAAGATATGAAATACTAAAGATATTGGCTAAAATCGAGGGTGTGAGGTGATGGCAGGCAAGAGGAGGTGTGGTCAGTGGCAGATTAAGGTCTGTGGGGGCCCTGGACAACAAAATTGTGGGGGCCCCCACAGACACCCACCCCCCTGTTCCCTCCCAGACCCCCCCCCCCCCCCCCAGGCGAGGCTGGTACGGTACCTGGTCAGGCGGGTAGAGGGTCTGTGCAGCGGTCTGGGCAGTCAGCAGCAGCGCTGGACCGGGGTCCCTGCAGTGTATGAGAAGTCAGTGTCCGGGTACCTGCAGCATATGGGAACTAGTAGCGGAATTGGCTACTAGTTTCCACCCGCCGCATGGACCCACCGCTGACTTCCCATTCGCGGAAGGGACCCCGGCCGGCACTGACTGCCCAGACCCCTGCAATTACCCCCTGCCCGCCTGCGCTTCCCAAGCACAGGACGACAGGAGCCCCACACTGGCAGCAGTGCTGGTGTGGGGGCCCCCCAAATGTGTGGGGACCCCGGGGCGACCGTCCCTGTCGTCCCGTGCTTAATCCACCACTGGGTGTGGTGACGGGGGAGATAGCAGATGTGGTGACGGGGGTGAGGTGATGGTGGTGAGAGGGGTGAGTGGGGGGGGAAGGGTGAGAGGGGTTGAGGTAATGGTGGGTGACGGGGGAGGTGATGGCGGACAAGAGAGCGGTAGGTGGTGGCGGATAAGAAGGGGGGAGGTGAGAGGGTGTAAGGTTATGGGGTTGAGGTGATGGGAAAAGAGGAGAGGCTAGGGCAGTGGTAGCCAACCCTAGCCCTCGAGAGCTACCAACAGTTCACAATTTCCAGACAACCTAGCTGCTGCACAGCTGCACTCATTAATCACTGACACATTTTAAAAGATCCACAGATGGAGCTAATTATCTCACTTGTGATTCTGTGAGGAGACCTGCAAAACATGCACTGTTGGTAGCTCTCGAGGACTAGGGTTGGCTACCCCAGGGCTAGGGCATACCTCTCAACATGAGGGACACATTGCTCTGCTCCTGCACTTCCCTCTTAATGCATGATTGCCATCACCTGTGTTGAAGCAACTTTCTTATCAATTAACCTGTTCAATACAGATGAAGGTAATCATGCATTAAGAAGAAAGTCCAGGAGCAGAGCATTGTGTCCCTCCTGGAGAGGGTCATGTCAGGAGGTATGGGCTGCTAAGGAGAGGAGGTAGCATCGGTGGCCTCCTGTTCACCAGTGCAAGGCTCTTATGCGTCTGGCTTTCTTGCTCTCTGGCGACCCTGTTAGTCTCCATCTCCAAGAACTGTCTACCGCTGTAGGTGTCCCTCTCTCCGGCGTCGCTGCAGGTCTCCACCACGCCGGCCGCCGATGCAGTTGTGCTCTTACTGGTGCTGCTACAGGTGTCCCCTGCTGCCGCTGAAGTTCTCCCTCAGCCCGGATATGCTGCAGTTTTGCACTAATTACATGTAACGGCCACACCAGTTGCCAACAGTAGTATCACTGCTTACACGTAACGCCCACGCTAGTTGATGACAGTAGTAGTGTTGCTTACAAGTAATGCCCATGCCAGTTGCCGACAGTAGTAGTGCTGCTTCCATGCAACGCCCACGCCAGTTGCCGACCATAGTATCGCTGCCACGTAACACTCATGCCAGTTACCAGTTTCCAACTGTATTTTAGTCTCTCTCACACATAAATTTACCTCCCATCTGGTACCTCATCCTCTCCTTCAGCCCTATGTAGCCCTGCCCTTTCATCCCATTTAGTCCCAACCCCTTTGTACCATTTAGCTCCACCCCCTCCATCCATGTAGCTCCTTCATACGGAGGCTCCGGTCCGCTGCCCAACATGCTGGGCACAGGAGCAGCGGCAGTCAGCGGCTACTACAGAAGTGACTTGATAGGAGCCGGGGAGGGTCCGGGCATCAGCTTCAGGTGAATACTGCTCATGTAGCTTGTCACTACCACACACTGAACAATGTGCACATGCGACATGAACGAGATTGACCTGATTGAGCTGCATGTCCGGAAGATGCAGACAGTCATTATTGATGCACGGGGCCACGCATCGTTAGTGATATTGGGCATACACATACAATATCGCTCAGTAGCCCCTTTATGATGCATCCCTCTCCAGTGGATCGGTAATTTGTGCCATCTGGGGCCAACCACGTGGATACATGGATTGCACCATCTACTCTTGGGACTGAATTAGGAGTGTCAACCACCCCTTATCTCTCTCCAGTGGAACGGTAATTTGTGCCATCTTGGGCACATGGACTGCACCATCTACCCATGGGATTGACCTATCAGGAGTGGTAACTATCCTACAATATTCATTACTGTTTGGCGAAATAGGGTTGGACTCCTTCAAATTGCTGCTAGTGTGGATTAGAGTATTATTGTTTTTATGTGATTTTTTTTATTTATTTATTCAATTCATTGTGAAGATCATCCAATTTTATTAAGTTTTTCTTTTTAAAGGTACAGCGCTGCTTACTCTTTGTTTTTTCTTTTTTGTAGTTGCCTGTTCTATATGAATTCTTGTGCAGTACCCAAAGATCCAAACAATCGTAGCTGCTGAAATGTGTATTGCTACACCCTGACCCAACCTGTCCACTTTCTATAATGTGATTATATCAGTCACTGGTCTTCAAAACTAGATCTCCTTCAGCAACAGTCATATTCTCACAATTTGAAGTAACTTAAATCACTTGATTACAGTCATCATTGAAAACACACAAGTCCCAGAGGCGGAACTACCATTGGTGCAGCAGGTGCATTGCACCGGGGCCCATAAGGACTAAGGGGCCCACTGCTGCCAACCACTGCTGTGTGGCATATTGTGAACTTAGGTTGGACTGGAGGTGGGAGGCCTAAATTATATTTTTGCACCTGGGCCAACCACTCACAAGTTCTGCCACTGACAAGTCCACTTAACAAATAGTGAATGGTTTCAAGAGTTGTTGTTCATAAATTGATTATGCTGACAGAAGTTACCTGTGCCTTGTCCAGTAGGCCGAATAATGCATGTATATTAGTATCTGGATGAACCATAACGGCATGGGCGGGAACCTGTGCCCAGTTACAGTCCGCATACTGAGTCACTTCTGCTCTGGCACCATTTGGACATAGAAGCTGGAAGTCACTAGATTTTAAATTATTTGCCCAATCCTGGGCGTTGCCTAAAGAACACAAAAAACCACACAGGTCACATGTGTACAGTACTATCTTTACAGTGATTGCCTGCTATTGATAAAGTGGCTACATACATTACAATCTGTTCATTCAGTCTGATTCTCTTGTGGATTTTTTAAAGTATCAACAAATGCAGGTGTGACGATAATTTCAATGTGATATCAATAATTGGAGTTACAGTTGCTTTAAATATATTTACTGCCATTAATTATAATAATATAGTTGCACCCAAATGCTGTAATTATACTTACCTCTCCAGTTACCAAAAGGGGCAGCCAGCGTAACAAAAAGAAATCACAGCAGCCATTTTCCCAGTGATTTGCGGATGCGTAGTATACAAATATGGGAGCCACACCAACATCCACCCCAAACACTAAAAAATATTGCCGGCCAGGTCTAAACGGCAGCTGGAGTCCCACCTCTATAGCCCTGATAAGTAAACCCTGGTACAAAGCCAGCTGCCAGAGCCCATAGCGCAGCTGCCAGAGAGGAGGAAGCCCACACCTGTCATACATTGAGCATATACCACAAATTTATTCCTGTTCTGCCAAATTTCAATTCTAATGTGCATGAAACAAATCATGAATCAAAGGTTTATTTTCTTATCTTGTATTAACTTACTGTAGGCTTTATGTAGACATACTGTACCAAAAACTCAATTGATTATTTGTGTGTGACAATTGTATATTGATGTGATTAAAAGATATGCAATTGCTTATTCCAAAACAATAAAAAGTGCATTTGTGGCCTAATACGGAATCTTGCTGTTGTGAGGGAACCAGGTGCAGCCATTATATTTATTTGGTGTTAGGGGCATACTGGTTTATGTCATACTTGCCTACTTTTGAAAACTAGTTTCAGAATTTGGCACAGCGCCCCATTGAGGGGGCGTGTCATGCTCAGTGGCGTAACGACATTTTGGGCGCCCCCCCGCCGTTAAAGGGAGGGCGCCCAGCCACTCACCCGCCGCTCCCCCAGGTAGCCGTCAATGCGGCTGGGGGGACGGACGCTGCGGGGGACGGACGCTGCGGGGGACACAGAGGCGGCAATTACTTACAGCTGAGCCGGGCAGGGGGAGCCGGGAGCTCTCACAGTCATTACGGAAGAAAAAAAAAAAGCCCATACAATGAATGGGCAGCCTGTGATTGGCTGAGCGCTCTCTCAGCCAGTCAGCAATTGGCTGAGAGAGCGCTCAGCAGCCAATCACAGGCTGCCCATTCATTGTATGGGCTTTTTTTTTTCTTCTTCAGTACAGAGTCAGACAGCTCCCGGCTCCCCCTGCCCGGCTCAGCTGTAAGTAATTGCCGCAGCTGTGTCCCCCGCAGCGTCCGTCCCCCCAGCCGCCTCGCAGCGTCCCCCCCACCTGTACAGGTAAAGACTGGGGATGGTGCGGCGGGCGGCGGGGTGTAATGTAACTATAGCACTGCAGCCCCCGGCGCCCGCACATGCATAGCGCCCCCCCGCGGTCGCGGGGGCTGCGGTGCTATAGTTACGCCCCTGGTCATGCTCCTCCCAAAGGCATGTCTAGTTCCATATATGGAGAGATTGTGAAAAGCGATTGTGAACGTGGCACCTAGAAGCGTGGGTGTGTACTGCTATATCTGAGGGGAATCTTGTAAAATTACATATATACAAATGTAGATGAGCCCCAAAGCAGTTAGTAAGAGATAATACACTTGTTAAAGTGCTGGGAAATGATGCTGATGATTTAATGTGATATCTATCTCTCATTCCTTTTCCCCCCCAAAAATGTAACAGTTTAATGTGGGATAGGTGAAAAGAGGGAGATTGCTAGACCAATGAGGAAGAGAGGGAGATTGCTGCTATTTCAGGGAGTCTCCTGCAGAATGCAGGAGGGTAGGCAGCTATGGTGTAACAGTGTAATGTGGGCTAGGTGAGATGAGGGAGATTGCTAGACTAATGAGGGAGAGAGGGAGATTGCTGCTATTTCAGGGAGTCTCCTGCAGAATGCAGGAGGGTAGGCAACTATGGTTTTTGTATGTATTGTTCTCTTTCTTATAGTTATAAAACATGTGGTTGCAGTTTATCAGTATACTTCCTGGTAGATCTGTAGAAAGCCAATGCATGTACAATACCACTGGAGTGCTGAATGAAACGTTTTATTAGTATTGTATTGTATTTTTAATATCACAAAATATTGGTAAAATAGTTATTTTAACTGTGTCTTTTCAAGAATATAATGATTCATTCATTTGTATGTACAGTATGTTATTGTTTGGAGTGAATGGATTGCATTAATGTGTAAGACATTAATGACACTAAAAGTAAAAGTTTAACTAGATAATTTATGTGATGAGTGGAAAGTCAAGGGGGACAGGAGCGTAGTGACCCCGGCAGCAAATAATACATTATTTTTCTAGGAATGTCAACTAGAGTTTTCCCTCTACTGTTCTAAGAATAACAAATGTTTTAGGTTTTACACAAAATGTATAAAAATATACTGAGATAAATACCATCAGAATTTTCAAACACCGTTGTGTGCTTCACAAACGCCACCTCTCCTTTCTCTACTAAACACCTGCAATAACACACAGAGAATATTCATTTTCAGAGAGTGCTATGAGAGGAAACATTAAGTAAGCACATAGTGGAGAATATTAGATTGGTCATCTATTTGCCTAGGTGTTCCTGCAGCATTATGGGAGGCTGCTGTGTCAGGAAAACAGAGCATCTCATTATGTGGAATGTCTGAAGCACAACACATAATCATTACCATAGTACGTTGGTTTATATTGATTATGTGCACAACTGCCCATTATTTATCACAGTGGCACCCATCCATAAACAGGATCCCAGTTCTGGCACCACACAAGATGTAGTTTGAAGAGAGGGAGAATTGGATGTTTTAATGTTAGTTGTGCCACAAGGTAAGGGGGAGGGGGGTATTTATATGGCTCTAGTGGTTATCATAGATTAACTTTGGTATCATAGTTGAACTTTTGTGCGACATTAAATATTGGCACCTAGACATTACCAGTTTGTGGGGGTGTCCAATTTATTGTGCCCGACAGAGCTATAATTGGTTGCAACCTTACACTGTGCTGTAATCAACCCAACAGCAGATAATTAGCTGATCAACCTAACTGTGTTACGAATTTGGATGTGAACCCACAGCTGTGACCATTGTTTAGGTTGGCCACAGCGAACCCTACTCTGTCTCTGTTAGTCTCCCCTGAAGGATGGCTGGTACCTGCAACAAATAGGACTTTGCCTATAATAGCCACGTTTGAAGTCGCAAATTAGGTCCGCCCCAACTCTGGTGCCATCAGGTCTTAAGCAGGGACAAGGGGGGTTATTTTGGTTCACTCCTTTTGGCAAATTCCTTCTTAAATGGACAAAACCATTTGCACTGCAGGGGGGCAGATGTAACATGTGCAGAGATAATTATATTTGGGTGAGTTACTTTGTTTCTGTGCAGGTAAAATACTGACTGCTTTATTTTTACACTGCAATATAGATCTTACTTTGAAATAAAACCCCACCCAAATCTAACTCTCTCTTGTAACATCTACTCCACCTGCAGTGCACATTGTTTTGCCCATTTGAGAAGGAATTTGCCAGAAGGAGTGAACCAGAATAACCCCCAAGGTACTAGTGATCTTTAAAGGAAATAGGCCAAAAAAGGTGAAACTTGCTAAAGGGGTGTGCCTGAATAAGCAACTAACTACCAGCACCAGGACAACCTCAGCGGCAATAGAATAACGCAGCAAAATAGGAGTGACCTCATCACCAACCAAGGGTGACCCAGTCACAAATACAAAATACACTACAAGATGCACAATATACGGCACACAAAAACACAGCAAATTACACAAAGAGATGGTCATTTCTGTATCCAGAAAGTCACCCTGCTAGGGTGAAAAAAAAAAGTAGCGCAGACCTGTGGCAATCCTCTGGATATCCCAGAGGGAAGGCTGCAGGAATATCAAACTCTGTCCACAAAGTAACTGTCAAACAGGTAATGAAAGAAATAATACCAGGGCTCTAAGTGGAGCACTTATGGTGTCCCAGTACCGGGACTGCAAGCAGGCTGGAATTTCCAGGAACAGGTGGAACAAAACGCTGATGTCGGAAACAGGAACCAAGAGGAAGGCAGGTGACTACCACAAAGTTAAAACTATCACTGGCGGATCTGTGCTGGATTGAATTCCTTAAAAGGGCTCAAGTAACCAATCACTTGCAGAAAATCCCGCCAGCTCCCTGGACCTAATTAGTGCAGTTCCGGTAACCGCCAGGAATGGTCGTCCACCAGCCGGGTGCCATTGGGGCGGAAACAATGCAGCGTCCCTGGTTGCCAGGCAACTGTCTCCAGGATGTGAACACCAGGGAGCACACATGCCGGGTGGTCTGCTTAGTGTACTTTCTTACTTCCAAAACCTTCTGGCTGCACAATATATTTAGTGCATACATGAGCAAATTCAGGGTTGGGAGCAAAGCAAACACAAGCAAATAATGTTCCACCTTTCCAAACCTATGTTGCTCTGCAGATGGGGCAGATCTTAATTGTAGTACAAAAATAATTGTAACGCTATATGCCCAGCATATATGGGATGCATGCCATAGCGGTCAGAATTTACCCTGCATGGGAAAAAAAATATGCATTTGCAACACTTGCACTACAGCATGGTTTGTTCCAGACTGTAATGGTGTGTACACACGGTAGATGTACCTTAAGATCCTATCCACGATCTGGTCAGATAGGATCGTGGATATCATCCGATTTGCATCCTATCTTGACTATATAGTGCAGATCTGCACTATATAGACAAGGCAGCCAAGACTTTCTGGCTTCTGATACGTGAACGCGCATCGGGATCGGATCGGGATCGCAAGGGTTAATACCCTTGCGATCTGCATCCGATGTTGATCCGATGCCGATCCGATGTTGACTATATCGTCAACATCGGAAAGGAAATCGGACCGTGTGTGCACAGCATTAGAGTTAGAAAAGTGTTTGAATGTCTTGGTTGATATGGAAATGTGCAAATGATGTAAATACAGTTAGCTATAATGTTGTGGCAAGTGCCACCAAGAATAGGCAGGCAGGAATTTTTAACCTGGGCCCTGGTAGGGGAGAGGGTATAATCACCTTATTCTGAGAATTAGTTCACCCCCTCCACCACCTCCCCAGTAACATCTTCCGAAACATCACTGATAAGTTGGCTATGGTCGAGGAGGATGGACCCGCTAACCGGAGCAAGCATGGTAATATGCAGCCGTGTGTCTTGCCCCAACTCAAATACACACACCACCGAAGCTGACCAGCAACTTTTTGTGAGCCTTGCAAATTATTTTCTATTTGTATAAAACATTTTGTGGGGGACATGGGAACTACACCCCCATTTATACCTAGGCCTGCTGTTGCTCTCTATGGCTCTGTTTATGGCTGCTATTGTGATCTCTTTAAATTGTAGCTTCCTATGGATTTTCTGTGCAATGTCAAATCCTCCCAACTAGAAAATCTGGATATATTAGGCCAGTGGTCGCCAACCCGTCGTTCGCGAACTACCGGTAGCTCGCCTGAGCGAAACAGGTGGCTCGACCACTACTCCCTGCCCGGAGCCAACTTGTGGTGCTATACCCGCCGCCGACTTGCGACGCTATGGCCGTCTCTGCCTTGCCCCGCTACAGCTGCCGCCTATCCCCGCCGTAGTCCTTGTTCCGGGAACCAGAGGAGATAGGCGCTAGAAGTCATATTTGACCTCTAGCGTCTGACAAGGAGCACCGTGCTAAGCGCTCCCGGCACTTCTGGGTAACGCTGCAGCGCTGTGTTCCCAGCGCTGTGTTCCCTGTCAGATGTTCCCTGTCAGATGCAAAGTCAAATATGACTTCTAGCATGGTGTGGAGGAAGAACGGACGGACTCTTTAAGCCAGCTGGGGATGATGGAGCTGAGCTCCAAACGCTGCAGCAGCCAGCAGCGAAGAGTTTGTTATGGAGAAAATTATTATGGTGCAACTGCCCACTAGGCCCATGTGAAGACAGGCATAGTGGAGGGGCAAGCAGTGACCCCCTTGTCAATGAGCATTAACCCCTTGCAACAAAAATTAACCCCTGGAAGAAAGCAGGTGATATACATATTTTTATTAGAAGCCTTACTGTGGGACATTGTGTGCAGAATCTTGTGTCAGGGGCATGATAGCGGGAAAAATGGGGGACGTGGCCTCGCAGGAGTACCACGGTAGTAGGTCATCCCCCCTAATTTTGGACACGTGCCTTTGGCAAGCGCAGATGTCTCCTCTCCTCTGCCTCCAATGTTGGGCGGTATGTATGTGGCATATTGGACATTGCAGTGTGTGGCATAATGTGTCAGGGGCATTACAGTGTGTGGCATAAGTGTAAAGGGCATTTTTGGTTATTATGCAGGTTTTTATTTTTATTTTATTTTAGTAACTCTTCAGGTGGTTTATTTTGTCGCGAGTAGCTCTCGCACCAAAAAAGGTTGGAGACCACTGTATTAGGCTATGCCATGGTACTGTATGTCCAGACAGGCCTGATATTCTGTCAAAGCTCTGTACATTATGGTACCTTCGGAACACAACTGGAATGTTGCATGAAGACTGGGATTGTTGCCATATGAGATGTGTCTGCCAGAGGGGGCTTGGTACACTAAAACTGAAAATTTGATGCCAGCATTTTATCTGAAATAGCTGCTATACAATATGCTTACATAACATTAACGGCAGTGTCCGGTTTACTTTTGCTAATGTATATTAAATGCAATATTTCAAGACTGCTATTTCTACTGCATTGCATTGCATTTTGCAAAGGCTCTTAGCAATTTAATCTTTCAACTCATTAATAATGTAGGTCCTGATCTGTATGATCTTCAATATCCTCACTATCAGCCAATGTCTATTTTAAGTATATTTGTATTCAGTATGCTAGCTTTCAGCACTGCTGCACCATATGACATTCCATCGGTCTGAATCTGTCAAGGTAATGTCTTGACATGTGCTAGAGTGGCGGTCACATTTTTATCCAAGTTTATTACTAGGTGATGGAATGTCTTGTTTTCCTAAAAACAAACCCCCAAAAATACAAAAAAGGCCTATTATATATATGTAATCAATAATCAATATTTTTATTTTTTCCTTTACCTAAATGCTCCTGAATAGCCATAAAATTCTTCTTTAGTGCTGTTTTCACATCTGCCATTTCCAGAACCATCACCATGACAGAGATTGCAGAGTTTGGATGAGAACCCTTTTTGGTTTGCCCCTGGCACGCAGCTTTCAGAGAAAAACTCACTAACAGCTATGATGCAAAAAAGACAATACATTGTTTATTAGTCACTATGCATTATAATGAATAATATAAAATCAGAAAATATAGTACATAATATATAATCAAGTAACATTAACTTGCCTATTGTCCTGGCATGTCTGGGTGACTGCCCAATTTGTTCTCACGGGTAAATAGGTGAGTAGACAAACTCCAAAAATGTGAATGACATCATCATGCCTCTACCCCATACAGTGTAATGTGATGCTGGGTGGGGTGGGGGGAAGGGTGGTGCGGGGTCAGGTGTATTACTTGATTTATAGTGTGGCTCCTTCACCTGGATCTTCGCAGGGCACAATTAATTAAAAAGTAATTAAATATTAAAAAAAATATATTAAATTAAGTATTAAGTAAATTATGTTTATATTTCCATCCTTAGGGTCAGTTCCAGGATTTGCTACTGTTTGTCCACATATGTTATGATTGGCAGCCACAAGCACTGGTTTTGCCTGTTATATTGATCATAAATAATTTGAATTGGTCCTGGTTCACCAACCCAAGGCACCCCTGCAAGTGTCCTGAAGCACCCCTGCCACCGCACACAGTTTGGGAACCACTGCATTAGGCTTTGATATGCAACACATATTTTTAGGAAAAGTTAATTTGTGACATCTTCAAATATGTGCATACGATGTCTTGTGCTCGTCATTTAATATACTATACAGGTGCTACTGAATGAAGAATTAATTAACTGATTTAAAAGGATATAACTAAAGGAAGACATTTAGAAGTAATGCCTCTTTCAGACCGCACATATTACCCGAAATTTTGCCGTTTTTTTTACCGTTTCAAAACGGTCATAGTTGCAGTCTGAAAGGCCCACAGTGAATTTACCGTTTCCCAAAAAAACGGAATTTGGAAATGGTAAAAAAGCAGCCACTAGTGAGCACAAGCTGGTCCAGCACTGTGCATATCTAATGAGCGGGACCCGCTCTGTGCAGTGAATATTTAATGAGCGGGTCCCCGGCCCCTGCATATGGGATAAGTGGGACCCATTTTAAGAAACGTTTTAAATACCAGGTCTAAGCAGGTTTTGCGGTGTGAAAGCAGCATAAGTGGATGCATGCAAGTACATTTATGTGCATACAGTATGTTCAGTGGTGTCACTGTGGGTGGGGACATATATTGCAGCACTGTGTACTTCGCATGTGCGCCAAAGGCATGGCCTTCAGTCAGTGAAGACACAACCCCTGATGTGTGACATTCTCATCAACACTGGGGGGCTTGTCCAGTGCTCTGGCGGTTGTTCGGCAGCCCCCAGCCTCTCTCCGATCTCCCCATACAGTGTAGCTACTCAATGACACCATCCGTGGGGTGACATTTAGCAGAGCAGCTTTAGTGATGCCACTGCATATATTCATTCAGATGCATCCAGCTTTAAAACAGATATATAGCAGATGCAAAAGTATGTATACATACTGTACGTCTGAAGGTATCACAGATATGGGTCGTGACAATTTTAGTAGAAAATGTTAAAGTTGCATTACCCTATTTTTGCACAATAGTGCATCTAGGAGGGTGGTTAAATAAAGAAGGCAACAATATGTCATAGATATACATATAATCAATAGTATGGCCTTGGTATGGGTTGGTGCTGACGGTCAGAATACTGACACCAGCATCCCAACTGCCTAAAATCGAGGCGCTCAACTACATTACCCCTGCCCCCTGAATTGTAATCCTAACCCCCTCCCCCCGCTTAACCCTAACACCCTGCAGATCTAACCCTAACCCTCCCTACTTAAGCTTCTGGCTATTGGCAATAAGGAGTCGGCATTCTAACAAGTGATGGTATTCTGTCACGGGTATTCTGACTGCCAGGATGCTGGCCATCGGGTTGCTACATCTACATGCCCTTGGTACAGCTTATTTTACCTACATAATCCCTATACTTTTCTAAGCATTTGTCCTAATGGAACACCAATGCATATATAATGGTATAGAATAAATAAATGCAATGGCTCACTGAACTTCACCATCACCTGTGAATCACCTTCCACCCATGTGCTTCCTCCAATGAGATGGAACTTCCCTTCAGTGTGGCACAAGTTGCTAACTCTAGTGGGCATGTTTGGGCAGCTGGATTGCTCATCTTGAATGTCTGTTCTGTTGTTATAAGACCCAAATCTGTTTCCATGACATGATGTTATCACCGTACACCATGACAGGTTGGCAATGAATTTCAGCTGCTAATGTGCTGTATAGATGCAGAAATATGATCACACTATGCCCCTATATGTTCCCCAATGTTTCCGCCAGACCCGCCACCTTACACCTGAAATTCAGTCAGCTTAATTGATATGAGGTGCAGTCTAATGGCCGTGAGGGGAAGCAGTGGTCTACCTGATCTGGCCTGGTGAGAAATTGGAATGAAACGGAGAACATTACACATGTGAGTAGACGTCTTACCTTACTTACGGAACCACTCCTGTACATTGGTGCAAAGGTGCAGTTAGACAGTATACAGTTTTGTTATTTTGAAGCCTGGCTTGTTGGCTAAAGGTGCCTATACATGGTGCGATGAACTCCGTGCTTAAAAAGTGCCCATACGTGGTGCGTTGAACTCCGTGCTTTTAGTACTAGATTGTATGCTTTTTGTACTAGATGCTATGCAATGTGCTACAGCACCATGCTTTTTGTACTAGCTACAATGCAAACTAAAAGCAAGGACTGCACAGACTTTCTGTGCGATGGGATGTGCACGGGAGCACGCACGGGAGCGCGCATCTCATCACACTGCCCTGTTGCACCATGTATGGGCACCTTTAGTACTAAATTGCATTGTACAGATGCTGGCGCCTCCCCTGCAGGTCCCATCTTGGCAGGGGATGGCGCTGGCGTCGCCAGCCGCCATCCCCCGCCAGCGCCATGGCGATGGTGAGAAGGGGACGCGCGCGCATGAGAGGCGCGCGCGTCCCCTTCCGACGGCGCTTCCATTCGTTTCCCCGGGTCCCCGCCGGCTTGCCGGCGGTAACCCGGGGTCCCCGCCGCCTGCCCGCATCCCCCCCTAACCCCCCCTAACCCTGTCCGTCTCCCTGAGGCGGAGACGGACAGGGTTTCCGTCGCGCTAGTACAAAATATATACAATGTGCTACAGCGGCATGCTTTTTGTACTAGATACGGTGCAATCTAGTACTAAAAGCATGGGCTGCACAGACTTTATGTGCTGTGCGATGGGATGTGTGCGGGAGCGAGCATCGCACCTGAAAAACGCACCGTGTATGAGCACCTTAAAAGGTTCAAGCTGGGTGAATACCAACAGCTGATGACCATGAATGGCAGTACCCTACCCCCCACACACTCACCATTGGCAATATTACACCCATCTGGTCTGATGACGCCTTTTCTAGTCAGGTAACCTATAGGAATATTCCAGCCGGCTGTGCGCATATAGCCAGTGTGACAGGATTTTCTGCCCTTCAGCTCATTTATGGTAAATGCATCAAAAGGGTTTTTACGGACCACAGCCACAGCATAATAATTATCAGATGAATTGCTTCCTGGAAAAATGAAGAGAACCGTAAATTAGATAAACCTGTTATGAAAGTCAATCAACATAGTCAGTGGTCACCATGCTTTGTAAATGGGTTAAAGTTCAGCATCTGAATGGACCCTATCAACCATAAAAACTAAAATAATAGACCATACAGTATGTATGTTTAATGTATTGCATTTATTTTACTTAAATTGGATTACCTGAATAAATTTGCTGTGAGCATGTGCACAGAGATACTGTACATGCTATTTGGAGATCTACAATCTATCTGATTCCATATCTACACAATGTATGGGAACTGAGGTAAGACTGGTGAGACAGCCAGTATACGGTATATAAAGCAGCAATTAGATTAAAGGCAATACTGCCGACCTGGTTTTCCTTTAGAGAAATTGGCTCCATAAATCTTATGACTATCTCACACAGATTTGACCTGTTTAACACAAATCGCTGCCTATTACATATGGCCCCTATAAATGAACACGTGTGAAATACCATTCCACGGAATGTATAAGTTAAGGCATAACTTAGCTTGTTGATTCTGCTGGATAACTGGATTTGTGCTACGCTTTGCCTATGTCTACCGGCAAACTTCTACCCTCCTTCCTCCCCTGTGCCTCCGTTTTCTACAAGTGGGAGAATAAGATTTTGAAAGCCATTGCTTTCAGAATATCTAAAGAAAACATTGGTTTGAGAGTAGCCTAACTGATTGTGCCTCATTCATAATGAAATATACAGTAATTAGAAAGAACATTCTCCCATCAGGTAGATGCCTCAGGTCCATCCCTGCCAAGTCGTCAAGAACCACAAAAAGCTTCTTCCCGACAGCTATTCAGCTATTGAACAATGTACTGTAAGGGGATGCAGTTAATATCCCGGCGGTCGGGATCCCGGCGTTCAGAATCCGGACGCCGGAATCCCGACCGCCGAAATGCCGACACATTCTCCCTCCTGGGGTGTCCACGACACCCCTGGAGGGAGAATAAATTAGTGTGCCGAGCGTAGCAAAGCACCGGGCCCGCTGCGTGGCGAGCGCAGCGAGCCCGCAAGGGGGGGCGATCCACGTCCCCCCCTTGTCGGCATTTCGGCTGTCGGGATTCCGGTGTCGGGATTCTGTACGCCGGGATCCCGACCGCCGGGATTCAATACTGAATCCACTGTAAGATGCTGCTAATCTACACACCTGACTGCTCTGTCTGACCATGCAAATCATAACATGTGAATTGTCTTTTGTATGCGCAACTGATGCAATGTATGTATGTCCTGTTATCCTTCTTGTACCATGTTTGAAGCTGCACTGTATCCACACAAAAATCCTAGTATACGAGAGTATACATGGCCAATAAAGTGATTCTGATTCTGATCTGCCAGTAAAAGCCAGAAGTTATTGCTGAAAATACCATGAGTATTGTCAATCAGGGAGAGATGTTCACAGCCATGTACTTTAACTATGAGACGCAATGGATTAAAAGGTCAGTCTATTCTGACCGTGACGTGTACGGAGAAAGGGCCGGGGGGAGCGATTATCTATCGATGAGGTGACCACTGTGTGTTAGAAGCAGAAACATGGCGGTAAATCTAGCCTAGTACTAAACAGCTTGATACTAGGTAGTTCTGTGCTTAATACAGTGTTGGTTTGTATCTCTGCAAAAGTTGGCCCTGATTGTAGTCCAATCGGTCCCTGCATGTTCGCACTGGGGACCAATGTTAAAGCTCTATGCATGCGCTTATACGGATGTGCAGGGCTTCTGTGCGGGCGACTTCAGAGACTTGCATGGTCTCCGTGGCACTCGCACAGGGGAGGGGGGATTCATGAAGGAGGCGGGCAGGGGGCGTTTGCATGCGCACACCCTGTGCTTCCTGGGCAAACCAAGCAAAGACTGACAGATTTGAGAGCACTCTAGAAATCATTCGCTGGTCGGCGACATCCATTTGCACTGCGGCGGGTATATTGGCTGGGCAGTGGGGGCGGTCATTAGCACTCCTGCCAGGCGGCGTTACAAGGCTTGGTAAGTAGTGAACTACCGCTGCTTAGTGAGCCAACCAGAATCAGGCCCGTTATGTAAAGAGGTACTGCAAAAATGTATATTTAAACAGTCAGTGGTTTACTGGTTATAAAGTAATAATATACAGTGCAATCATCCAGCGAATTACTACATGGAAATGCAGCTGCAGTACTGTAGAATAAAACCTGCTCCAAACCCTTTACTTCCCAATTTGTTAGTAAGCCATTCACATTCGCCATACATCTACGTATAATGGGAGATGTGATTTGGGCAAATTTACAAAAAATATGTAAAGAAACACTGCAATGATCCCTGTGATTATAGCATCAGCTTCAGTCGGCGAATTCACAGTGCTCACTGCGAATCAGGGCTTCTGCTCATATTTCTCTGCCCATAGGAGGACAAAGCAGTGCAGGGATGGGGCCAAGGTGACCGCTATGTATCTCTGATGGACACACAAGTAAAGAAATAAATAATAATAAATCAAAACATTCTCACCTCCCTAATGTCCACTGGTTGGTGTTCTGGTGAGGGCTGCTAGTCATTGGAGCTCTGCGCTGCTCCTGTGACTCCCAATACAGTAAAGTGATGTTGCAAAGCGGCAGTTCACTTTACAGCACCAGAGGTCACAGCAGCAGGAAGCCCCGAAAAACCGACATCACCTCTTTTTCTTTTTATCAGCATAAGTAAATTTACCCCTGGCTGCTCAAACATGTACAGAGAACTAGCAGGGACAGGTGAGTAACTGACAAAGCAGCACCAACGCAAAAAGAGGGGGAGGTTACTAAGAGAAATTTCTATCGGTCATATCGATGACGTTTTTTTATATACTCTTTTCTAAATGTTAGTAAATGTGTTCTTTAGCCCTTGAAACACAACAATAATTTAGTTTGATTTGCATTGGTTTAAAATGAACAAAAATCACCTATTAAATATATCCCATAGAGTGATAGTGGGAGCAATTCTCCTGGTACTTACCAGAGTAACTCTCTGCAGCAGCTGGCACCAGCCCATATGTCTTCCCAGCTGTGTAAATGTCACCTCCATCTAGTGTTACTGCATCAGCTTGTTTATCCTGTATGGGGAATACCAGAAAGTGTGATTTATTATAACAGTAGTAAGCACCGGGTGACGGATGACGGCCCGACAGTCGGGTTCCTGACTGACCGGGGCATTCTCCCTTGTAGGGGTTCACAACCCCCATAGAGGTAGAATAGAACCTGTTGCGAGCTCAGCGAGCCTGCAAGGGGCTTCTTTGTGCTTGCCCCCCTGTTGCAGTACCAGTGATCGGGGTTCCGATGTCAGTACACTGATGGTCAGAATCCCGACTGTCAGGCCATCATACCACACCTGTAAGCACCAGGCTACTGGCTATACAGTAACTTTATCTGGATGACAGCCATTAGCTGTAACTGGCTACATCTATTTGGTTCTAACCTGAATCATTTTCATGCACTCTTCATGGTTTGCAGCAGACACACACTGGATTGGTGGGTTTAATTTCTCTTTATTAAATGCAACAGCCATATCGCCACATTTCCACACTTCTTCTGTGCTTATGGCGCACCAGCGAAAGGATTTTGGCAACTCTAAATAAGAATATTAGACATACGTTAAGGATTTTCAATATCTTAATTTCTATGCTTATTTGGTGTAAAGGTGTAAATAATTGGTATTATTTTTTCTGCTGTGTTGTGGTGGAAATGCAGCTCTTGGTAATGCTGTTTGAACTAATGATGTGTAGGCGCTTGCCACAAGACATTGTAAAAAAAAAATGCACGTGAACCGGCATAGCACATTTAAAATGCCATTAAAAGTGACAAGCCCTTGAATCCAGACGGGACACATATGGATGCCCGGTGGTTAGAATGTTGACGTCAGAATACTGAGGCCGGCATCCGAAAGGAGGGACTCAAGACAGGGTTCAGCTAAGTATACTTACCTTCTCTCTGCCCCCACCTTAACCCTTCCTCCCTTCATCCTAAACTAACCCCCCCCCCCTCTAAGTACCTCCCTAGTGCCTAAACTTAGCCCCCCTTTCCTCCAGTATACTTGCATTTCACATCTTGCCAGTCAGGATGCCGACAGTACAATACTCATTGATGTCAAGATTCTGGTACCGGTCTCCAGGTGGCAGTCAGGATGCCGGCATCATTATAGTGCCGGCATCCTGACCGCCGGGATTCTGTACGCATCTCCTCCTGACATACTGTAACAATACCCATTCCACAGTGTTGAAAATAATGTACTTCAACAATAAATTAGCAAAAAAAAAGAAAAGAAAAAGGAGCTTTTTGCTCCTTATTTTTTATAATAATTTATAATAAATACACCTGTATCTATCAGCTTTGACATTCTAATTCAATTAAAGCATCTTTGGGGATACTAACTTTTGAAAGCAAATACATCCTTAATAGTATTAAATCTATTATTATTTTAAAAAAAGTTTAAGGTATTATACAGCATACAGATAAATACAATTTCTAAAAGAAAAAATAGATTTTTATTATGTAGCATAACGGGTAATGTACAGGTTCAGTATCCCGTATCCGAATATCCGTTATCCGAATTATTCCGAAAACCAGATATTCCAGAAAGTGAATTTTTTATTTTTTTTTGCTAAAAACTCACTGGGGACATTTGTAACAGCATCACTGGGGACATGATATGTAACTGACACTATATATGTGCAAGACAATGATTGCTTGGCATTCAAATTCAGTGCTGAGATAGTACACAAATTTTGTTTCATGTTTTGAAACCTTGTTTTTTGAACAAATAAAATATATTTGTGTGTATTTTATGTGGTAATAAAATATATTTGTGTGTATTTTATGTGTTTATACAGCATAAATGCAAGATACTTCAAAATACATCATTGAAATATTAAAATATTCCGAAATACGGAATAATCCGTTATCCAAAATTTTCCTGGTCCCGAGCATTTTGTATAAGGGATACTCAACCTGTAATAGGTTCCGAGTTAATCGGATGTGCAGGATACCGTACGAATTTGGACTTTTTTAAAAAGTGGCAATTATTTACAATACAGGGATTGTCTTATAAATGATTGCTGCTTTGAAAAAACATCCAAGATCAGAGTACAACCCTATTACATATCCCACCCCCCTTATACATGTGTACATCTTTTAACTTTATGTGAGATTGCATACTGTGCAGTGTGTAAAATTCCAGTTGGAGGTTATATTGTGCTACGTCGTCTGCTTTCACTACTGATCCTAGTTTATAAATGGTAACTTTCCCATCCTACATACTGTAAGCAGTACTGCTGTCTACCGGAGACTGTATGTTTGTGATCAGACCATATTATGTTCAGCTATAAATACAATTATGTGCCTTTTTTCTCATAAAAACTAGAAAAGGAATTCCCCATGGATACTGTATGTACTGCTCTGTGGTCAGCATGAGATATGAATGACATTGTCTTTACTGTCAGGGTCACAGTCTATTCCTGTCATTGCTTGCAGAAATTCATCTCCGAGCCAGGCTTGGTATGTCTGATTATAGACCATTCTGAGTTCTGTTGTGGCGTCTCTGAACAGTAAGTCCTTCCCACTGTAAGCGAAAGAGTCAAACATCTTGAAGCTTGAGCTAAGATCATTGTATTTTTGCTACAAAAGAAAAACATATACACATGGTAAAATATAGAATTTAGAACATATGTAGAAAGCAAGGCATCTGTGTTTCTCAACTGCATACCTTAGCCCTATTCTAAAGCCTAGCACACACTGGGCTATATTCAATGCGGCCGGGGGGTGTTAACTGGCGGGGATCCCCCCCCCCCCCCAAAAAAAAGCTATCCTCGCCGTCTAACCCTATTGGCCACTCACCCTATTCTACGTTCCGGGGGAATCCTTGCTGTCAGATGATGGCGAGGATTCCCCCAAACAGCAAGGCTCGTGGCTAATGCAGGGAGCCTGCTGCATTTAGCCGCGATCCTCGCTGTTTTACTGGCCACATTTCCCCCTCAATCCAAAAACCTAGCAAGGGGGAAATGGCATGTGCAGGGGGTCAGTTGAATACTGACCCTGCGTGCAGTCAGCACTGCTCATTGTCACAGCTCGCAAAAACCATTGAATACACCCCAATGTGTAGATGTCTGTCTGTCAGTGGCAGAGACTGACTGTGGCTATTGCACACACACTGCTGGCCTGGGGCCGGCAGCCAGCATTAGAGTTCCAAACAGGGCCACAATAAGGGAGGAAAGGAGTACAGAATTCTCCTGCAAAACTAGATTGTGATATAGGAAGCTGCTGTAGGAAGCCCCCTCTCATACACAGGTTCCCGCCTCACGCCCCCCCCCACCAGCAGATCCGCTTCCTGCACAGGCTCTGCAGTAGCCACATCCCCCGCCCTCATCTCCACAATCTCCCTGGTTCCTGTTTCCATGGGCACCTCACAGGATGGAGAAGGCTGCACCTAAGCCCCTCTCTCTCCTGCAGGGTCGAACTCTCTCCCCTGCAGTCTCTCTCTTCCCTATGTTCTCTCTGTCCCCTGCGGCCCCTCTTTCTCCCCTGTAGCCTCTCTCACCCTGCACTCGCTCTCTCCCCTGCAGGTTTGCACTATTTCTCCCCTGCACTTGCTCTCTTGTCCCGTGTGTGCTCCACTATGTGCGCTCTCTCTCCTCTGTGCTTGCTCTGTCCCCTATGCTCTCTCTCGCTATCTCCCTGTGCACTCTCTATCTACTGCATTTTGCCTTTCCCTATCTTTTTTCCCTCTGCTCTCTCTCTCTCTCTCTCGCTATCTCCCCTGCACTGCACTCTATTGCTATCTCCTCTGTGCTCTCTCTCTCACCTGTGCTCTCTCTCTCCCCTGCTCTCTTGCTATCTCCCCCTCCCCTGTGCTTTCTCTTGCTATCTTCCTTACAGCCAAATAGGGGGGTATCCAATTATAACTTTCATTAAAAAAATGTTTTTGTGTGATAACATACAGGTTTCGAAAAGCCCTGAAAAAGACAGCGCCTATCAGGAACTTTGGTTCGCCTGACTAAGGTATCTCTGATAGCCTGCTTCTGCGCGGGTAATCGTGGGTAATTGGACACCCCCTAAGCGTTATTTATACCTGTGTAACGTGATAGCATGCATCTATATTTGCATAAATACACCAGATTTTATAAAAAGTGTATCAGAAATACATACGGGGGGGGGGGGGGGGGGGTCGGGAATGTAATAGTCCGCAAGAAGCAGGTAGTGCTAGACTTTAAAAAAAGAAAACTAAAGAGTTTCTTACTTGCTCCTTCCAGCAAATTATTACACCCCCCCCCCCCCCCCCCAAAAAAAAAACATTAAAGGGTCTGATAAACTGGTAAGGATAAAGAATACTATTGCCTCCAATGTAAGAGTCAGTGATTTGCAGGCACTGGAGGGATTTTGGCAATATAGCTACCATATGTAAAGTAGCAATTTAAAAAAAAAAATTGCTGCTTTAACCCTAGTGGCTATAGCTTCAAAATTGACAGGAGTCATTATACTTACCACAAAAGTAGGGGCTTAATTATCTCTGTTGAGTAAAAGATCTGTAAAGGCACAGCAATCCACCCCTCTGCATTTAACACAGGTTTTTCCCCACAGCTCCTGAGGCCTCCTGGGATGTAGCTCGCAGGGTTCTCACAGCTAATTGAATCAGGCAGCATGATCAATTATCTGCATGGTAAACCCCATGGCTAGCTGAATTAGCCCCACAATGTTTACATTTACCATGGTCATAATGTCGACGTTGACCATGCCAACATTTATCATGTAGACAGTAACAACATGTAAAAAGTTAATTTTTATGGTATAGTGCAGACATGGTCAAACTGTTGTGAAACTACACATCCCAGCATGCCTTGCCATCGTTTTAGCATTCCCTAATGGCAAAACTGTGGCAAGGCATGATGGGACTTGTAGTTTCCCAACAGCTGGAGGGCTATAGTTTGGCCATGCCTGGTATAGTGACACTCACCTGCCCTTCATGTAGTGCCTTGTAAATAAGAGATCCATCTACATCAGGTCTGACCACAACTGCATGAGCCGCGACGCGGGCCAGGTTACACTGTCTCCACCCAGTGATATCAGCACGGGAACCATCACGACACAGCAGCTGGTAATCCGAGGACAAAACGTCCTTAGCCCATTCAGCTGAATTCATGCCTGGCGAAGATTTATATAATGAAAGCACATTAAAAACCGACCATGAGACCTCTAGCAATATACACCAAGTCCTCTACTTTCAAAAGAGCTTCTGCTTGTAAATTAATCTTATCCTTAGTACTTCTGTGTTTTACAAATTCCAAATGGCCAACAAGACATACTTCTTCATCAAACTCAGTCATGCTAACCCTCTGTTCCATGCTTTATTGTCTACCTCAAATGTACAGTGCCTGATTAACCAATAGCATTCCTCCCAATATTTAGATCTGGAGGATCAGGGAGCTAACCCAAAAAAAGGGTGTGCCCTATGTGGATGGGGTGTGGCCTCACTAGATTGCCGCAACACAGGTCACCCATTTCCTATTGTCGTTGACCCTGCAATCAACCAGGGTTACTCACAGGACTTACAACCCAGGTCAGTAACTGAATGGTGCGACCTGGGATTCTGGACCTGGGTCATGTAGAAAAGGAGCTGATTGGCTGCTCAGGGCTTTATTCATAAGTCACAGCATTAGCAATGGACCACGTGGGTTGTTCAAACATGATTGCTGGGCTGTGAATATGCAGGCAGGGCGATAATCGAACCGTACATTGTGATTGACAGGAAGCTGTTTTCTGGGAGTGTCAGTAAAAACACAGGCATGCACAGGTGTTTTCAGGGACGGTGTGTGACATCAGCTTCAAATTCTAATCGCACTGGCCGACTAGGTCCTGGGTTACGCACAGACTGCACACAGTGGAAAAATCATTTGATGGTTAGTGAGTTTCAAATGGATTTGCAGCTAATCACTGACCTGCAATATTTTTCAAAAGCCTTAAGCAGCCTTGCACAGGGCGGGATTTCACTCTGGCGGTGCAGAGGCTATCTGATTGCAGGTCTGAATAACCCCCCATATTTTGCTGTTCTACTGTACATTAGATGAGTGGTTACCTAAATCTCTTGTGCTCGCTTAGTGCTTCCTCAGTATTGCGTTCTGTCTTATTCTGTTGCGTTTGATTTATGATTATTGTGAAGTACCAGCATATTCCCTAGTGCAGTGCATCATGGGAGACATGACCACAGCAGGCATACAATTATCACCAACCTGTTTGCATGACCTCATTTTTGTGAGCCTAAAAAACATCCCCTTTAAAGGACTTTACATTAAATGCCTGGGCAGACAACCAACCTAGCCTTCATGAGGAAAACATTATTAATGAAAGCTATATATTACAGGTCGAGTATCCCGTATCCGAATATCCGTTATCCGAATTATTCCGAAATACGGACATTCCAAAAAGTGAAAAAAAAAATTTTTTTTGCTAAAAACTCACTGGGGACATATGTAACAGCATCACTGGGGACATGATATGTAACTGGCACTATATATGTGCAAGACAATGATTGCTTGGCATTCAAATTCAGTGCTGAGATAGTACACACATTTTGTTTCACCTTTTGAAACCTTGTTTTTTGAACAATTAAAATATGTTTGTGTGTATTTTATGTGGTAATAAAATATATTTGTGTGTATATTATGTGTTTATACAGCATAAATGCAAGATACTTCAAAATACATCATTGAAATATTAAAATATTCCGAAATACGGAATAATCCGTTATCCAAAATTCTCCTGGTCCCGAGCATTTTGGATACGGGATACTCAACCTGTATTGGAGTTCAACCGCATTCCCCACCTCTGCTTTATCCCCACACAGAGGAGCAGGGAGTATACACTGTATTATTTATCATGAGAATTCTCATATGAATGTATCTATATTATAAACAAGCACAGCTTACACGTACATGCATTTAGGCTTGAACTACAGGAGGAGCAACAAAGCAATTATTGTTTTCCTCTGTAAGGAATAAGAACATAAAAAGCTCCTGTGTGGCAGGTAACAAATAACAAAGGAGTCTCAATGTACCATCTTCATTTTAGTAAAGCACTGAAGATAAGAAGATCAGTGGACTGAATAGGCTCAAAGAGAATTAAACTCCCAAGGATTATGCTTAATTCAGAATGAGCCTGGGAGCTAAGGGTTAAGCACCTGTTGGAGAGAAGTATGTGTGTCTCTGTTCCCTGGTGCAGGTTAAAGCAGCGTTTCCCAACCTCCTCAAGGTACACTTACGGTCCAGGTTTTCAGGTTTCCATGCTTGAGTGCAGATGAAAGGCTTTGCCCAGCTAGTGGGGGGCGCAATATTTTTAGTTACGCCACTGGTACAAGTATCAGATCACAAAGCTATGCTGGTGGTGCGTGGCATAACTCCCCTATTTAGTCAGTGTTGGTTTTGGAATCACATCTGGCCTCTTGGTCTGTATTGCTCCTGCTTTGGTCTGTCACCAGTTTTGTAGGTTTAAGTTTAAGAATAAATCGATGAACCGGATAAAATAGTTTATTATTCTCCAAATCTGAGTTACCTAGTTTTTGTTGACTCATGATGAATTGAGGTTTCAAGCTGATTTTACATTATTCAGAATACATTCACACATTGATGTCTGTAAGAACCAGGAAGAGCATTATACTCACCATCAGAATTGTCCGCCACTGTGCTATGCTTTACAAAAGCCACATCTCCTCCTTCAACCAGACACCTGGAGAGACAAGCGAGATAAAGAAGACTTTTCGGAGTATTGTCTGGGAAGTGTGTACGCAACTGTAAGCTGGGTCATCACGCTTGTACCTACGGATTCTTTAACACAACATGGGCAATAAACTAGGATGGAGTTTGCTAATTCCTAGGACCATTAGTTGTTTTAATGCATGTTTCATTCCCTGCAGAAGAGACAATGAACATACCTGAAGGCTCCATCATAGTCCTGGTACAACTGATGCCCATTGGCAAGACACACATTTCCACCAATGCCATCTCCTTTACACAGCTCACATAGAGAGGGGTACAGCAATTTGTCGGCTCCTGGCACACAACTTTTAGAGAAGAAGGTGCTCACTCCTATCAGCAGAGACATGACATTCTATGAATCAGAACATGTTTCCTTAATATTAGTAGAAACAGCACAGTACAAAGGTTTGTATATAACTGTTCATTGTCTAATCAGCGGCAGGTCACCTGCACACAAAGCTACTAGGCCAACTTTTGTCTGAAATCATAGTTCTACTGTGCATCACCTACTGTAGGCATCCAGGGAGAGTTACCTCTATATGATGTTTCCCATAGTTCATGTAGAATGAAAAACATATCACTGGGCTCTTTCCTGGAAATAAGTAGGAAAGAGGGCAGAGAAAAGCTACATTTTGGGGGATTCTTAACAATCTTTCTCAATAAGTGTCCTAGAAAAGAGCTTTTTTTCCTCCTTATTTAATTTTTTTCTGGAAATATCCCAATGACATGTTTCAATTACATTACTCTATGGGTGTAGCACCAACAGTCTTTGTTTCCCATAGACAAACTATCTCCATTAAATACACATAAAGTAGTTGATTTATTTAGTACATCATGCTTTACTTATCAGTTCTGTGTGGAATCAGATTTCTTTTCTAGGGTGAAAAAATCCTTCTTACCTTTTGGGATATCACAGACCAGAGTGGACATCCGTCCACTATCCATGAGGTAACCAATAGGCACATTCCATCCTGAAGACTTCTGTAAACCAGTGTGACAAGACTTTGTGCCTCTCAGACTGTCTATGGTAATAGTAGAGTTCTTCCTAACAACAGCAACAGCATAATATGAGGTCCCCACACCTGTATGTAAAATAATAATAAATCAATGTAAATTTGCCATATCATAGGATTTGTTAAAAACAAGTTTTACATATATACACTACTACTTGGATAGATTGGGTAAGTGTGTCTTAAAAACATAATTATGGTCCTTGCCTCTTAATAAATAAATACATATTTTAGATAGATCAGTGGTTCTCAGACTCGATCCCCAGAACCCAACACAGTTCACGTTTTCCAGGTCACCTGACTGGTGGCCTTATTACTGACTGACACATTTGAAAAGATCCACAGTTGGAGCTAATTACTTCACTTGATTCTGTGAGGAGACCTGCAAATCATGCACTGTGTGGGGTCCTAAGAACCGACTTTGAGAACCTGTGAGAGAGATAGATATATATTTGTGCACACAGGGGCTTAACCAGAACTTGTGTGCAGCATAGTAACATAGGACCTTATTCACGTCCATTCGCAGGGTTGTATTTGTTCGCAACAGGGACAATGTTTTGTCTTTGCACATGTGCATGTGCTGAGTGCATGCGGCCACGGCGCTCACATTATGCCACATTACAGTGCCCCAGTTCATACTGTGTGACATTAGAGTGCCTTCCAGGTCAAATGTACAGAATCAGAATAAAATGGAGATGTAAACTTAAACAGACCTATCAGAATTCCAAACAATTAACAGTAATAAAAAAATACACATTTTAGAAATTGTAATCTTTCTAACAATATATTTTAATATAACCTCTAAATTTGTGTACAGTTTTCCTTATAAATTTATTGAAACAAGCTACAGTGCATCTGGAAAGTATTCACAGCACTTTACTTTTTTCACATTTTGTTATATTACAGCCTTATTCCAAAATGGAATAAATTAATTTTTCCTAAAAATTGTACACAATACCCCATAATGACAACGCAAAAAAAGTTTTTAGATTTCTGCAAATTTATAAAAAATAAAAACAAAGTAATCACATGTACATAAGTATTCACATCCTTTGACATGAAGATCAAAATTGAGCTCAGGTGCATCCTGTTTCCACTGATCCTCCTTGAGATGTTCCTATGGCTTAATTGGAGTCCACCTGTGGTAAATTCAGTTGATTTGACATGATTTGGAAAGGCACACACCTGTCTATATAAGGTCCCACACATGTCAGAGCAGAAACCAAGGATGAAGTTGAAGGAATTGTCTGAAGACCTCCGAGACTGGATTGTCTCGAGGCACAAATCTGGGGAAGGGTACAGAAAAATATATGTGGCCTTTATCAACCGTAAATGAAAGTTTGGATCCACCAGGACTCTTCCTAGAGTTGGCCAGCCATCTAAACTGAAGATATCAAAGGAGTGGTTTCAGGACAACTCGGTGAATGACCTTGTGTGGCCCAGCCAAAGCCTAGACTTCAATCTGATTAAATATCTCTGGAGAGATCTGAAAATGGCTGTGCACCGATGCTTTCCATTCATGGAGCTTGAGAGATGCTGCAAAGAGGAATGGGTGAAATTGCCCAAAGATAGGTGTGCCATATTCAAAAAGATTGAGGCTATAATTGCTGCCAAACGTGCATCAACAAAGTATTGAGCAAAGGCTGTGAATACTTATGTACTTTCTTAGTTCATTTCTTAGGGGTTTTTTGTATTTTTAATACATTTTCAAAAATTTCCGAAAAACTTTTTTCATGTTGTCATTACGGGGTATTGTGTGTAGAATTTTAAGGGAACAAATAAATGTATTCCATTTTGAAATAAGGCTGTAACATTAACAACATGTGGTAACAGTGAACCCCTGTGAATCCTTTCCGGATGCACTGTATCAAAAATAGTATAGTTTATACTAGAGACCTAATTCCCAGCCCTGAGATTGAAAATGTTGGTACTGGGGTATTATCACGGCGCCCATACCCGCGGATTGCATGCCATATCGTATACCAAATCGTATGACATGTATTCCGCGTCCGCTCGCCAAGCTTTGGGCTTGTTGTGCGTGTCCCCTCGCGGGGCTCGCTGCGCTCACCATGCTTCGGGCTCTCCACACTTTATAACAACAACTCCACGCCGACTTGGATAGTGGGGGTATGAACAGGTCGGAAGGACGCGGTACGCGTCCCCTTGTGGGGCTCGCTGCGCTCGCCTTGCTTCGGGCTGACCTGGATAGTGGTGGTGTGCTAAATGGCATTGCAAATCGAATCATATGCAAATTGTATTTAAATATACACTTAAATATTACATTTGATTTGCAGATGATTTGCATACGATTCGATCTGCGATCATGGCCGCCGTGATAATACACAAGTACCAAAATGTCAATAGTTTATAAGCACAATACAATACCTTTCAGTGAACAGATTAGGCAGCTTGGATATACAGGTTGTATAGATGTATAATAATAGTCTTTGAAAAGATTGAGCCCCATGATTTCATACCTCACCCATCTATTGTATTCCGTAATCCTAAAAGTGTTCTAACCTTGATCATATACCTCTCCAACTACTGGCTTCAGATTGTACTGCTTCCCAGCTTCATACATTAAGCTGCCACTCAAAGTTACTGCATCTGCCAAGTTATCCTGTGTGGAAATAAGAGCAACATCAGGGCAACACTTTTCCAATATGAAGGCAATTGCTAAAATAGTATACACTACTTTTTGTAGGGCCTTATTTCTTAATAATCAATAATAAATTGGGTGTGATTAAAGTAATTGCAAGTAACAATGTAAATACAGAATCATGGATTAGAATTGTAACAATTCATTTTTCTATACTCTACTAAACTCTAATTAAGGTGATTGGTGCAGGTGATGATAGCAGCTGTGATGATAACGTCTGGTGATGACAGAGGATTTAGCAGCATTGTTGGATGTAATAAAACCATTCACTGTTTATAGGTAAGAGACAAAGCGTCTTACGTTCACCATCCGGGCGCAGTGTAATGATGAATTCCCTTCCACACAGGACAGAGATGGGGTGATCTGGGCTTCATTGAAGGCTGTGATCATATCATCACATTTTTTCTTCTCTGCTTCAGAAATTGTGCACCACCTGATTCCATTCAGGCAAAAAACTGAAGAAAAAAAAAAAAGAATTAATATTTAAAATATTATAACCAGCTCATTCATTAATGTTGTTATGTTTTGCATAAAATCTGGTTTACAATTTACAATTCTGAATTTTTTTTGTAAGATAGGCCTTCAATTTTTTTCAAAGAAAAGCATTTAAAAGCTAATTGGTCAGCAAAGCTTCATTTAGTGCCCATTATTACATCATTCATAAATAGTAACATAGCAATTAAGGTTGAAAGAAGATGTGAGTCCATCAAGTTCAACCTATTTTACTTGTAACTACTGAGTTGTGTAATAGTCATATCTATAGGATTCCCTTAGTGGCCAAAAATGTATCCAGTTTTGATTTAAATTTATTAACAGTAGTTGCTGTAACCACCCCCAACAGCAATGAGTTCCAGAATGTTATTGCTCTAATGGTGAAGAATCCTCTTCTTAATTCAGTACAGAATTTATTTTCCTCGAGCCTCAGTACATGCCCGCATGTCCTAAGCATAGGCCTGTTAGTGAACAAATCATCTCCCAGTTCCGTTATTTGAACATACTAATCATATCACCCCTAAACCTACTTTTCTCCAAACATATTGAGCCTGGTTAACCTATCCTTGTATTCTAGTAATTCAAGACCTTTTACTAGCTTAGTCCAGCGGTGTAGCTAGGTGCCATGGTGCCCGGAGCAAGGGCATATTTCGCGCCCCCCCCCCCCCCCCTGGTAAGAACCTGTAACGGAATCTGCTGCGCTATATAAGACGCTGTAACAGAATATGCTGCGCTATACAAGATGCTGTAACTGAATCTGCTGCGCTATATAATACGCTGTAACGGAATCTGCTGCGCTATATAAGACGCTGTAACGGATCTGCTGCGCTATATAAGACACTGTAACGGAATCTGCTGCGCTATATAAGACACTGTAACGGAATCTGCTGCGCTATATAATACGCTGTAACAGAATCTACTGCGCTATACAAGACGCTGTAATGGAATCTGCTGCGCAATATAAGACACTGTAACGGAATCTGCTGCGCTATACAAGACGCTGTAACTGAATCTGCTGCGCTATATAAGACACTGTAACTGAATCTGCTGCGCTATATAAGTCACTAACGGAATCTGCTGCGATATATAAGATGCTGTAACGGAATCTGCTGCGCTATATAAGACACTAACAGAATCTGCTGCACTATATAAGACACTGTAACGGAATCTGCTGGGCTATATAAGACACTGTAATGGAATCTGCTGCGCTATGTAAGTCACTAACAGAATCTGCTGCGATATATAAGATGCTGTAACAGAATCTGCTGCGCTATATAAGACACTGTAACAGAATCTGCTGCGCTATATAAGACACTGTAACGGAATCTGCTGCGCTATATAAGACACTGTAACGGAATCTGCTGCCCTATACAAGACGCTGTAATGGAACCCGCTGCGCTATATAAGACCAGGGCCGGATTTGTGAGGCACGGGCCTAGGGGCGGCACCTGTCATGGGCGGCACTTGCTGTCACTCAGACACTAATACTAAATACAGAGCTGGCGTTCGCCGCTCAATAAAGGATGCAGTCAGCAGGAAGGAGCTCTCTACTCTGCACCCCACTACTGTGCCTATGCGCTGCTGCTGCCGCTGTACCTGTTTCACACTCTGGGCAGCAGCGCCGGCAGCCTGAATGGACAGTCCCGTCCCTACCTCGAGTCCTGAGCAGTGCATGCAGGCATATGTCACACACTGGCAGCCTGATGCTCTGAAACTCCGGAGTCCGTCCACCTTCCGGAGTCCCGTCCACACAAGCTGTCCAAAAGAGTTACGCTACTAGTGTTTTATGTTCCTGACACTTAACGGAATCTGCTGCTCTATATAAGACACTGTAACGGAATCTGCTGCGCTATATAAGACATTGTAACGGAACCTGCTGCGCTATATAAGACATTGTAACGGAACCTGCTGCGCTATATAAGACACTGTAACGGAATCTGCTGCGCTATATAAGACGCTGTAACGGAATCTGCTGCGCTATATAAGACGCTGTAACGGAATCTGCTGCGCTATATAAGACATTGTAACGGAACCTGCTGCGCTATATAAGACACTGTAACGGAATCTGCTGCGCTATATAAGACGCTGTAACGGAATCTGCTGCGCTATATAAGACGCTGTAACGGAATCTGCTGCGCTATATAAGACACTGTAACGGAACCTGCTGCGCTATATAAGACACTGTAACGGAATCTGCTGCGCTGTAAATAAATAAATATATATATACATATATACAGCACAGCAGGGCAGCAGCAGAAGACAGAGAGATTCACTCTGTCTCCCTTCTCCCTCTTCAAACCCCCCCCTCCCCCCCCCCCCCCGCCCCACGAAGCCACCAAAAACAAAGTTTATTGCTAACATTAACTAGCTGTAAAAAAAAAAAAAAATTACATCCACCTTGAATAACTGACTGCTGGATAACTTAACAGGGCGGCAGTGGCACGGGCGGCAGCTTAACACTTTCTCCTCCTCCAGGCTACAGCCAGCGCTTGGGATGGCTGATGACGCTGCTGTAGCCAGGGAGGAGGGAGTGAGTCACAGACAGGTGACAGTCTGGGCGGAGTCTGCACACTGCTGCCCGGAAGCCGCCCGGACCGAGCAGCAGCAGCAGAGAGGACGGAGTGTGGACTGTCTGTGACTGTCAGCAGGGACCCGGTGAGGCAGGCGCCGGGCAGGGGCCAGGGCAGCCGCCGGCGCTGCGCACGCTGCCCGGCCGTTAGCAGCACAGAGCCAAACAGTACGATGATGATATGCTTGTGCATTTGCGGAGGGGGGGCGGGCCGTCGGCGCCAACCAACCAATCGCCGCCCGGAGCATGAGCTCCGGTGGCTCCGCCGTCCCTACGCCTCTGGCTTAGTCGCCCTTCTCTCAACCTGTTCCAATTTATTTATGTCCTTTTTATGGTGTGGTGCCCAGAACTGAAAAATTCCAAGTTTGGTCTCACCAATGCCTTGTAAAGAGGCACAATCACATTGGCATCCCTTAAATCCATTCCCCTTTTAATGCATGCCAGTGTCCTGTTTGCTTTTGCTGCTGCACTTGAGCAGTGTGCCCTATTACCCAATCTTTCATCTATGAGGACCCCCAATTTCTTCTCTACAGCAGAATTCGCTATAATAACTCCATTTAGCCTATAAGTAGCATGTTCCTTTTTGTTCCCATAATGAATTACTTTACATTTATCAACATTAAACTGCATTTTCCACATACTTGCCTACTTTTGAAAACTAATTTCAGGGAGATTACAGTTGGTAGTAGACTTTTACACAGCGAACCATTGAGGGGGCGTGTCATGCTCCACCCAAAGGGCGTGTCTAGTTCCATAAATGGAGAGATTGCGAAAAGAGATTGTGAACGTGGCACCTAGAAGCGTGGGTGTGTACTGCTACATCTGAGAGGAATCTTGTAAAGTGACTTATATCCAAATGTAGATGAGCCACAAAGCAGTTAGTAAGAGCTACTATACTTGGTAAAGTGCTGGGAAATGGTGCTGATGATTCAATGTAAATGTATCTATCTCTCATTCCTTTATTACCCAAAAATGTAACAGTGTAATGTGGGCTAGGTGAAATGAGGGATATTGCTAGACTAATGAGGGAGAGAGGGAGATTGCTGCTATGCAGGAGGGTAGGCAGCTATGATTTTCCACCTTTCCAGTTTAATTAAGTCACTTTGTAATGTAAGCCACATCCTCTCCTGAGTTAATTTCCTTACTCAATTTGTGTTGTCCGCAAATATTGCAATTTTACTCACTATGGGGCCCATTTATCAAGCAATATTTGTGGCTAAATCCCCGAAAACACATGTTTTCGGGGTTTAGCCGCAAATACTAAGTATCACCTAAATGTATTAAAGGGGAACGCAGCGGGGATCTCTGATCCCTGCTGCGATCCCCCCCCCCTGCAGCGCCGCCGGTCGCATCCCCCATAGGTTTCTATGGGGGATGCGAAGCTGCCCGATGTATCAACATCGGGCAGCCCGGCATCGCAGCCCTGGGCTATCGCCATTCTAATGTGGCGAAAGCCTGTTGTAGCCTATGGCTACACTTCGCACTGCCCGAGCGGAGCCCTTTCCCTGCGCACACAAACTTGATACATTCAGGTGATGTGATCACATTTTACAATGCGATCCTGGGTGGTAATATTCCGCCCAGATCGCATTGTGAATGCGATCTTGATAAATGCTCCCCTTAATCACTTCCTATAGCATTAATGAATATATAAAACAAGTTGGATCCCAATATTGAACCTTGTAGGACTCCACTTTGGACCTTAACCCAGCTGGAATGTATGCCATTTACCATCATTCTCTGTCCCCGATTGTGCAACCAGTTTTTGATCCAATTACAAATGTTATCTCCTTTATAACCTTTTATGAGGCACCGTATCAAAAGCTTTAGCGAAATTAAGAAATATTACATCAACAGATTTCATAGTAACATACATAGTAACATAGTAATTAAGGCTGAAAATAGACGTTAGTCCATCGAGCTCAACCTATCTAACTTGTAACTACTGACTTGAGTCATAGCTATAGGATTCCCTTAGTGGTCAAAAATGCATCCAGTTTTAAATTCATTAACAGTAATTGCTGTAATCATCCCCAATGGCAATGAGTTCCAGAATTTTACTGCTCTAAAATTCTGGAACTCAGCCTAAGTCCAGTTCCCTACTGACTTCCTCATAGAAGCTACCGTATATACTCGAGTATAAGTCGACCCGAATATAAGCCGAGGCACCTAATTTTACAACAAAAAAACTGGGAAAACTTATTGACTCAATTGGGACCCTCACTCGAGCATAAGCCGAGGGGGGGCTTTTTCAGCATAAAAAAATGTTCTAAAAAAGTAGGATTATACTCGAGTATATATGGTAATTAAGTTAGTCTGACATGATTTTGACGAACCCATGCTGAGCCTTACTGATCACCTTTCTCCTGCTCTACGAAATTTTGGATGCCATCTCTTATTATTTCTTGTAATATTTTCCCCACAATGGATGTAAGGCTGACCGGCCTATAATTTTCAGGGTTAGTTTTGCTACCTTTCTTCCATATTGGTACTATATTAGCTATACGCCTGTCCCTTGGTACTGTCCCCGAGTTTATTGATCCTCGAATATCAGTAATAATGGTGCTATGACAGAACTCAATTCTTTTAGTATCCTAGGGTGTATTTCATCCAGGCCAGGAGATTTGTTACTATTTAGGTTCTATAATCTATTGTTTACTATTTGCTCTATCAAACATACAGTTTGAGAGCAATCAAGAGCCGAGAATTTAATCTGTGGGATATCTTCTGAAGATTCTTCCCTTGTAAATACCGAAGCAAAAAATTATTTTTTCCTTCTACTTATTTTTTTAAGTGGGACAATATTTTCCTTCATTAACCGTTTCCCGTTTATATAACTGTAGAATGTTTTGGGATTAGATTTGCTATCTGCATCTATTTTACATTCAGTCTCTAATTTAGCCATCCAGATTGTATTTTTTTTTTTTTTTTTTAAATATTTTTATTGGGATAAAGCAGTTATGGTTCACAAGAGGTACATTAAATTTGACAATCAAGCATATAACAAAAAGATAACGAAATGGTGCATAGACATGTTTTGGCAAAAGGCACACTGTTAATCGTATAAGAGAACACATCCACTAGTTATGACCATATACATGAGGTAATAGTCTACTATTAAGGTGGCGTGGGACATGAGGCTTGTGTTGGGTAGACGGAGAGTATTGCTGCACAATATTTGACAGTGAAACACGGTAAGATCTGAATAGAGGTTATATCAAACATAGTACGGCAGTTTGAGCCTTAAGTAATCCGGTGTTGGGGGCAGGCCGTCAAGCAGTGGATTAGAAAGGGGGGTGTCCCCTTTCTAGGGTGGCCAGGTTGTACCAAGTGGTGAGCTGGACTGCCTGTTTTACCCGATCTTTTTCATGATTGGGAAGGGATTGTACAAACGGTAGCCAGGTATTGAAGAATTTTGAGGCCCTGGATTCTGCATCGAGTAGACACTCGATCCAGTCCATCTGATACAAATATTTTAGTCTCGGGAGCATAAGTTGTAGAGGAATAGTGACTGAGTGGATCCATTGGGAAAGGATAGTTTTTTTTGTGGCAGCTGCAATTTTAGCTAGAAGGCATTTATTGCCTCGAGTGAGGGGAGTGTGTGAGCCCTGCGGGTGTATGTTCCAGAACGCCCAGGAGGGTGTCATGGTGAAGGGTATCTGTAAAACATTATTAATATAGCCCTGAACCTCAAGCCAGTGGGATTGTATTACGTCACATGACCATAAGCAATGATAAATATCCGCTTCTGGGGATCCGCATTTAAAGCAGTTAGAGTTATCCGCTATACCCATCAGAAACCTATGTTTGGGCGTGTAGTAGGCCCTATGCAGGATTTTAAACTGCATTTCGGCATAGGATGCCGATACGAGTAGTTTGTTTATAGACAACGTGGCTTTGATAATGGATGGGATTGGGATCTCTGGGAAAACGGCATTCCAGTGCGTCAACCCCTTTTTAACTTTGGTTAGGTCAAGGTTGATGCGTATATGGTTGTAGAGAGTAGAGGTAGGTATCGGTTCGCCCTTACGGTAAATAATCATGAGGTCAAACGCCCTGTCCAAGCCCTCCCTGTGTAATTTTGTGACACTCTTAGTTACATAGCTCCGAGCCTGGAAGTATGCAAACAGGGGGATCTGCAGCTGCGGGTAGCGGTCTTTTAGCTGGGAGAGGGTAAGAGGTGTGGCATAATCTGTATCTAAAAATTGATATAAAGAGCGTAGTCCCTGGAGATGCCAAGTAAAGAAAATAGGGTCTGGGCTCCCCCTCTGGAAATCGCAGTTATGAATCAATGGCGTATGTAAAGATATGTTTGTTGGTAAGTTCAGCCGCCGACGTGTGGTGCGCCATGCAAGGTAGGGGGTGTAGATTAATGGGTTCTCTTTGACAGAGGGTGGTGCCAGCGAGGGTGGCATGTAGAGGAGTGCGTCTAGTGTGCATCCCTGAAGAAAAGATTGGTCTAAGGATCTATAGGTGTAATTGTTTGTATTGCTCACCCAGTCTAGCGCATAGCGTAGATTGGCTGCAAGGGCATAATCTTGAATACAAGGCAAATTGATACCTCCGTTAAACGGCGGTTGCTGAAGTTTCAGTTGAGAAACACGGGGTCGTTTACCTGCCCAAATAAATTTAGTGAGGGCTCTATTAATGTTCGAGATATCTTGATCTTTTAACAAGAAGGGAAGCATCTGGACCACATACAAAAGTCTGGGGAATGAAACCATTTTAAACAGATTGCTACGTCCCAAATACGATAGCGGCAGGTGTTTCCCAGATTGTATTTTTACTGAATACTGATATAAATATATTAACATACCAAGCAGTCTTTATACTTATCATTTCCTAATATACAGGAAAACATACTGGGGCAGATGTATTAAGCTTTAACAAGAGATATACAATCATCAAATCAGGGTCAGGTATTAATTGTGGGGGATTTAAATTTACCCGACATTGATTGGGAAAACTAAACAGGTAAATCAGCAAGAAGCAATGGGTTCTTAAGCTTACTTAAAGACCAGTTTATTACACAAACGGTAGAAACTCCAACTCGTGATAAGGCACTCTTGGACTTAGTATTAACAAATAACACAGACTTACACACACAAACACAAACACAAAAGTAGTTGAACAATTAGGGAACAGTGATCACAATATGGTTTCACTGGAAATTAACTTCAGTAAATTACATCAAAAAGGATCTGCAAAAATACTAAACTTCAGAAAAGCGAACTTTGAATTATTCAGGGAAGCCCTAACAGGAATTGGGTGGGAAACGGTTATGGAGGGAAAAAATGCAGAGGAAATGTGGGATACTCTAAAAAAGGTGCTTGATTCACTAACTATTGAATACATTCCTAAAGTAAATAAAGGTAAATTCAATAAAAAAAAGCCACCATGGTTGGACAAAAAAGTAAGGTCAGCTATCAACAATAAAACAAGAGCATTTAAATTCTATAAAAATAACTTGAATGAGGAGGTGTTCGCAAAATACAAAGAATCAAACAAAACTTGTAAAGGGGTAATCAAAGCAGCTAAAAGATTATATGAAGAGCGCATAGCCACTGAAAGCAAAACCAACCCAAAGAAGTTTTTTAAATACATAAATAGTAAACGTTTAATTAAGGAAAACATAGGCCCACTAACTGATACTAGTGGAAAAAGTGTTACTGAGGACAAGGGAAAAGCAAAACTGTTAAATGAGTTCTTCTCATCAGTATTTACTAAGGGAGAGCAGACTGTGGAATGAACATTTACCACAAACGGGACAAATAAGCCAGATCTCATTGTGGATTTCACGCGAAAGGAAATAGTACTGAGGCTAAGCAAACTCAAAACAAATAAATCACCAGGGCCAGATGGGATTCATCCGAGGGTATTAATGGAATTAAGGGATGAACTAGCTACCCCCTACATTATATCTTTAGCAAGTCACTATCGTCAGGTATAGTACCAAAAGATTGGAGAATAGCAGAGGTAGTGCCAATATTCAAAAAAGGAAAAAAGGAAGATCCGTCTAATTACAGACCCGTTAGTTTAACATCAATTGTGGGTAAACTATTTGAAGGATTTTTAAGGGATGGTATCCAGGAATATTTAGACCATCACCGTCTACTCAGTACTAACCAACATGGGTTCGTGAAAAATCGTTCATGCCAAACTAATCTACTAGGGTTCTATGAAGAGGTTAGCAAAAACCTCGATAATGGAAATGCTGTAGATGTGATTTTCCTAGATTTCGCTAAAGCATTTGATACTGTCCCACACAAGAGATTGATTAATAAAATGGAGAACCTAGGATTGGGGGAAAATATCTGCGGATGGGTAGGGAATTGGCTATGTAATAGAGAACAAAGAGTGGTTGTGAATGGTGCGGTATCAGATACAATACCGGTACTAAGTGGAGTGCCCCAGGGTTCGGTTTTGGGGCCCATTCTGTTTAACATTTTTTATTAATGATATTGGGATAGGGTTAATCAGCAATGTATCCATCTTTGCGGACGATACAAAACTTAGCAAAGTCATCAAATCATCAGAAGATGTCACCATGCTTCAAAATGATCTTGCAATTCTAGATGAGTGGGCAAAAAAATGGAAGATGAGGTTCAATGTAGATAAATGTAAGGTTATGCACCTTGGGAGACACAACCAGTGTGCAAGTTACAACCTTAGCGTAGAGGAACTGGGTAATTCCATACTTGAAAAGGATCTAGGAGTCCAAACAGACAGCAAACTGGGATGTAGTGCCCATTGTAATGTAGCTACAAAAAAGGCCAACAAAATTCTGGCATGTATTAAGAGGGGAATGGAAACTAGGGACTCAAGGGTAATTATGCCACTATATAAAGCATTGGTGAGACCTCACCTCGAGTACGGAGTGCAGTTCTGGGCCCCACACTATAAAAAGGACATCATAGAATTAGAAAAAATCCAAAGGCGAGCAACAAAACTTATTAGGGGAATGGAGAATTTAAGCTACGGGGAGAGATTAAGCAATTTGGGACTATTTACATTGGAAAAGAGACGTTTAAGGGGGGACATGCTCAACATGTACAAGTATATCAAGGGTCAAACACCCTCTTTTCTACTAGAAAGAAATCTAGGACACGAGGGCATGAGTATAGATTAGAAGAAAAAATTCAGCTAGTAGAAAGAATTTCTTTACGGTCAGAACAGTCAAACTCTGGAACTCTCTTCCCAGAGAGGTGGTAACGGCTGGCTCATTAAATGCATTCAAGGCAAAGTTGGACAAACATTTACTGGAGGAAAACATCCATGGGTACAAATAAGAAATATAATTTGTCTGTAAAATACCAGAACCTACCAAATCAGCAATGGATATCTATACCAGGTTGAACTAGATGGACGCAAGTCTTTTTTCAGCCTTAACTACTATGTAACTATATATATCCAAGGGTGATAAGGAGAGATAACGTCCAGCCAATCACCAGCTAACTGCCATGTTACAGCCTGTGTTTGAATAAAGTCAGTAAGGAGCTGATGGGCTGGACGTTTATCTCTCCTTATCACCCTTGCATTTATCTCTCGTTAAGGCTTAATACATCTGCCCCACTATCTGCTGTAAATTACAGGGATTCTAAAGTAGAAGTTTGTAGGTTTCTTCAGGGATTCCATTGAACATCTCACCGCAAAAGTTGACATATTGCAATTTTTTTTAAATCAACATTAAGACATTGGAGATAAAGTCTGAATAAGTAAATACTTATTTAGACTTTGGGCCTTATTCTAGTTCACTCTTTCTGACAAAATCCTTCTTAAATGGACAAAACCATGTGCACTGCAGGTGGGGCAGATGTTACTTGTGCAGAGAGAATTAGATTTGGGTAGGGTTTTACTCCAAAGTTAGATCTATATTGCAGTGTAAAAATAAAGCAGCCAGTATTTACCCTGCACAGAAACAAAAAAACTCACCCAAATCTAACTCTCTCTGCACATTTTACATCTGCCCCACCTGCAGTGCACATGGTTTTGTCCATCTAAGAAGGATTTTGTCAGAAAGAGTGAACTAGAATAAGGCCCTTTATCTCTAAGAATCCTAAAACAGGAAGTGTGTCATAGCCCCATATACTATATAACTGCAGACCACCCAGCCTCTCGTTCACTCTCCATTTGTGGAAGAGAAAGCTGGTGTTTACTGGACTGTGGTAAGTGGAGCTTTCTAATGTGGACAAAAGTTGGGATAAACGTATTGTATTATATAAAATATGTATACAAATGTATGTCTATATGTATATTTTAAACAGGCCCTACATTATTCTCTGAGATTGACATCACAAATATTCAGAAGTGAATCCCAGTGGTGCGTGCCATCAATTTGGTTTTTTGATCGCTTCATGCTTTTCTTGTCAGTCCTAATTGGTATGTTGAAAACTTTGTTCATTATTGGCTTTAAACTGTATATTTGCTTCTCAATCCTTCTGATGAAATTATTCGGTACTTGTTTCCTAGCACGGCCACAATCTTATGGATCGTGTACCTTTAAGTTAAGGTACACGATCCACACGATGGACCCGATTTCCTTTGAAATCAGGTCCATTTTGCCGGCTAGGACACAATATCGGGGGCATCGCATCGGTCGGGACCATTAACATTGGTCCCGACGCGACCGACGCGATGCCCCCGATTTTTCCATAGGCTTCAATGTTAAAAAATATTTTAACATTGAAATCGTGTCGGGAAAGGTAAAATATCGGGGGCATCGCGTCGGTCGGGACCATTTACATTGGTCCCGACGCGATGCCCCCGATTTTTCCATAGGCTTCAATGTTAAAATATTTTTTAACATTGAAATCGTGAGAAAATGTGAAAAATGTGAAATGGGCCAATATGACCCATTTCACATTATAGATGTCCCCGTCGTCACCCCACGATAGACGCGAACCCGAAGCGTGGCGAGCGCAGTGAGCCCGCGAGGGGCGGCGGTGCGCGTCCTCCGACCTTTTCATTCCCCTACTATCCACTAGGGCGTGGAGTGAGAATAGAATAGTGTGGCGAGCGCAGCGAGCCACCGAGCCCGAAGCGTGGCGAGCCCCGCGAGGGGACGCGGATACCTTCACAGGTAAACGCGTCCCTTCACGGGCTTCACAGGTATCCGCGTCCGCTCGCCACGCTTCGGGCTCGGTGGCTCGCTGCGCTCGCCACACTATTCTATTCTCACTCCACGCCCTAGTGGATAGTAGGGGAATGAAAAGGTCGGAGGACGCGCACCGCCGCCCCTTGCGGGCTCGCTGCGCTCGCCACGCTTCGGGTTCGCGTCTATCGTGGGGTGGGGTTTACGTCGTTAAATTTGGGGGTCTAGGGAAGATTTTACATTGAATCCAATGTAAAATCGGGTCCCAGGGACCCAATTTACATTTTATTCAATTAAAAAATCGGGTCTAAAATCGGGTCGGTCGCATCGCATGCGACCAAATCGCATGCGATGCGATCGACCCGATTTTTCCGACACGACCACCCCGATGTAAATCGGTGTGGCCGTGCTAGGAAACAAGTACCAATTATTCATATACATTCATTCCAGATTTTATCTATTATCATGTATCATAGAAAATGTTCCTAGATGTTTGGATCCATGTCATATGATCCTTTTTTTGTATCCAGCATTATGTATATGTTATATACCTTTTATAAAAAAAGATACATTTTATACTTATAGCGCTCCTTTTTCTTCTGTACCATCCTTATGCTGTGTACACACGGTGAGATTCCCTTGCTATTCGACTTAAGATTCTAGTGCTATGCAATCTTTGCTATCTCTGTACTTTTTTCATACAATTCATACAATCTACATTAGATTTACACTATATAGTCATTGCTGCCCTGTCTATCTGGGTTTTGACTTGTCATGTCACGGGAGGGTGTATCGACATCGCAAGGTAAAAAACCTGTACGATCTGCATGCGATTTTGACTATATAGTCAAAATCTAATGTCAAATCTCACCGTGTGTACACAGCATTAGTTCATGCAACCGATGAAGTCAATCTGACAAAACGCGTTGGCTATCTAATTCAATAAACAACTTTAAACCTGAACAAAAATGTGCATCTTATTCTGAACATATCTGGACATCAGATACATGAAGAGTGAATTTGTATTTTTAGAACTTATTTTATTGTGCTATTGGGTGGTATTAGTCAATTAGTGCACTCCGATAATCTTTCTTCCACTCTACTTCACTGTACCTCACTAACAGG